>NC_064643.1:268580174-268888567 GCF_023864345.2 Schistocerca serialis cubense
GACCTAGAAAAGCCAAAACATCTCTAGCCTTCACCGTCAAATAGCAATAAAATGAAAACTTCCTAGAATTCGACCGCAAGAGCTCACTGCTTCCCAGAACCCGTAGTTGTGCAACAGTAATAATAAAAGTTTGGTGTGAATCAGTGATGCAGTGAAATTTCTACCGGTACAATATCTTTCAGTCTCTAACTCTAAGATCAACAAGAAACTTTTACTTAGAAAATGAGCCCCATAAAACTAAAGACAGATCAAAGCTGTGAACATTTAGTTTAATTTGAAATACAGGTAGGTTAAAACTGCTCTAAATGACATTTAAAGTCCAGTGGCAACCTACCCACATCTCTAATACGGGAATGAAGGATTGCAGCGTACAGAGCAAAACAACCAATATATCAGGACAAGAACAATTCTACTGTGTCGAGTTGTACCGTCGCGAAGGCCAGTATTCAAAAATGGCTCTGAGCACTATGGGACTTAACTTGTAAGGTCATCAGTCCCCTAGAACTTAGAACTACTTAAACCTAACTAACCTAAGGACATCACACACATCCATACCCGAGGCAGGATTCGAACCTGCGACCGTAGCGGTCGCGCGGTTCCAGACTGTAGCGCCTTTAACCGCTTGACAACCCTGGCCGGCAAGGCCAGTATTCCGCGAGACTAAATGATACGAAAAATTTCGTGTGGACGTATGGTATTTCCCGAGAAAACGTTGAGAATGTACGTTATTAGCAACATTAGAGTTCAGTGTCCTGTCGACAAAAGTTTAGTAGAGACAGAGTAGACCCCCGGATCGAGTAGGGGTGGGTAAGCGAAACGACCGTGTCCTTCATAAATGGAACATCCCGGCATTCACCTAGATCGGTTTGTACAGATTATGGAAAAGCAAAGTCTGAATGACCGAAGGAGATTTTGACCTCTGCTCTTGCAAAATGCGAGTTCACTACGAAACACAGCGCAGTCATTTCCATCACATGTCTTTAATCTTCCAAAGCAATGGGATATTTGCACTTTTGTCCGAAAACCACTTTTTTAATGCTGTGTAAAGGGAAAAAATGGACTTGTCTCGGTAGGAGACATCACATACGCATACCAGCTTCTATAATATATACAATCTTACCTCTTATATCACGGTCAAACAGGTCAGCCATCTAAAATGAATGTTCCTTAAGAATGTTAAGAGCAAAACGAGTGCAAAATTCAGTGTTCCTAGATATCACATTTACTGCTACTCAAGCACCTCAGATACTTTGCAGTGTTGTCACATCAGAGTGGAATGTACTATGAGAAGTTTTATTTGATAACCTCTGGACGGCAAGTAATACTCATTGCCGCGCCTGCATATAATGGTAGGGTTCTCATTAAGTATATCAGTCTCAAGCGTACAATGATATTTGCATTACAATATTTTTGTAAGAGTGACTTGTCGTACTATAAATCTCTGATATTGGGATCGGGCTTATGTTCCAAAAGTGATGATCCTTTGTCTTACAGAATGACTCATTTAACTTGTAAGTAAGAATATGTTTTAATAATGCTTATTATATATCATTTATATTTACACATGAGTGACAATATTCCAAACAAGAAACTGTGTTAATACAATATCAAACATTTTCTATAACAATAATTATATGCTCTTATTTTTTAAAAAAAGGTATAGTGTGTGTCTGTGTGTGTGTGTGTGTGTGTGTGTGTGTGTGTGTTTGTGTAGCAACACTTATAAAGTAGACAGAAATAGACTTGTGGTTATTTTTCTTCATATGTCAGTGCAAAAAGGGATAAGTACATCTTTTAATTTGCTGATCACCTACAAATCAGTGTATTCATTTTGTTGCTT
The DNA here is from genome assembly GCF_023864345.2 of Schistocerca serialis cubense. Lineage (NCBI taxonomy): Eukaryota > Metazoa > Arthropoda > Insecta > Orthoptera > Acrididae > Schistocerca > Schistocerca serialis. The sequence goes on from NC_064643.1 coordinate 268,582,015, forward strand.
TTGTGCCTACAAAATATCATTTAGACCCTTAATCAATCTGTATAAACGACAGCATAAATGCCAAGTCTATTGAACGACGAAGAACGAAGTAGCAAATCGTCTCTTTGTGGAGAAACGGGAATTCCAAGAGATATGAAGACCTCGAGGCTCGAAGACTGACTTGTCACCATCGAGTAAGTAGTGAAAAATGTGAAAATTAGTCGCAGATTCTACAAATGGGATACGTGCCCACCCACTGTCTTTCACGACTACTCACATCGAGTCCAAAAGCTCAGCGAACCCAGGCATCAATAGAAATGTTGCGACTGTGTCAAGCCGATTCAGATAACTTCTTCCTTAGGCCCCAAAACAGCTTGGAAGAGGACTGTGTGTATCACTGTGTCACAAAGGAACAAAGTAAATAGTGGAAACAAGTTGATTCACGACGGCCGAAAATGGCACAGACCCAGTCATCAACGGGCAGGGAGCTGGTGCACGGTTGACTACGAAAGCACGACTGAAGAAAGATCAAGACACGTTCACAGGTTGTGTCGACCTGGGAAAACGTTCAAAAGTATAAAATAGTGCAAGATGTTCGAAATCCTGAGAAAAATGGGGTAAGCTGTAGAGAAAGACGAGTGATATACAGTATGTACAAGAACCAAAAGGGAACAATAACAAGGGAAAACCAAGAACGAAGTGCTCTGATTATAAATGGTGTAAGGCACGGATGTAGTCCTTCGTGCCTAGTGTTCAATCTACACATCGAAGAAGCAACGACGGAAATAATAAAAAAAAAGGTTCAAATGTGGAATTAAAACGCAGACTGAAAGGATATCGATGCTGAGGTTCGCCGATGGCACTGGTATTTCCAGTCAAAGTGAAAAAAAATTAGACGATGTGTTGAATGGAATAAATAGTCAGATGAGTTCAGAATGTGGATTGAGAGTAAATCGAAGAAAGAAGAGCCCGCATCTCGTGGTCGTGCGGTAGCGTTCTCGCTTCCCACGCCCGGGTTCCCGGGTTCGATTCCCGGCGGGGTCAGGGATTTTCTCTGCCTCGTGATGGCTGGGTGTTGTGTGCTGTCCTTAGGTTAGTTAGGTTTAAGTAGTTCTAAGTTCTATGGGACTGATGACCGTAGCAGTTAAGTCCCATAGTGCTCAGAGACATTTTTGAAGAAAGAAGAAAGTAATGAGAAGTATCAGAAATGAGAAAAGCAAGAAACTTAACATCAGAATTGGTGAGCACAAAGTAGATGAAGATACGGAATTCTGCTACCTAGGCAGGAAAATAGCTCATGATGTACGTAGAAAGAGGACATTACCGGTTAAGAGAAGTCTGCTGGTATCAGAGTCCTTAATTTCAGAAAGAAACTTCTGAGAATGCAGGTTTGGAGCACAGCATTGTATGGTAGTAAAATATGGACTATGGGAAAACTTGAACAGAAGGGAGTGAAAGCATTTGAGAGGCGATGCTACAGAAAAATGTTGAAAATTAGGAGGACTAGCATGGAGGGAATTAGGAGGTTCTCTGTAGAAGGGCGGTGAGGAAAGATATGTAAGGAACACACGTACAAGAAGAAAGGAGATAATGATAGGACATCTATTAAGACACCGCAGAATAACTTCCGTAGCACTACAGGGAGCTGTAGAGGGTAAAAACTGTAGTGGAAGAAAGAGATTGAAATACATCAACCAAATAATTGAGAAAGTAGATTACAAGTGCCACTGTGAGACGAAAAAGTGGGCGCAGGAGAGGAATTTGTGGCGGGCCGCACCAAATCAGTTAGAAGGCTGATGATCCAAATAATAATAATAATAATAATAATAATAATGAAATAACATAAAAATAATGGTAAGGCTATTGGAAGAGTGCCAAAATGTGAGAGGCTATCAAGGGGTTTATTTTCGTCTATATCATCCCAACTTATTTTGCACGGGACACAGACATACATGCTGGTTCTTTGGCTGTCATATTATGTCCCGCCGTCTGTAATCTCCAGTCATGGTACTCAGTGACCTTCGACGAAGAAATCAATGCGGGCAGGCATTTTCAGAATGAAAATTTGTTCATCTTCAAGGCAGAATGTTTTCTCAAGAGCCAAATTTCAGACTACTACAATGAAGGTCTCCATTAACTTATCCATCGCTTGGTAACATGTTTGGCATGGAAGGGTGACTATGTAAGGAACACCATCACCTAGTTTCATGGCCAGAGCTTGAGTTTTCTAAAGTGATGATGATTAAAACTGTATGACCACACCTCGTATAGTTATTCTTTTTTCTTTCTGGTCCAGAATCATCGCCTGTTATTTACATACCTATATCCGTAGACTGCATTTCGTTGACCTGAGCTTTCCTCCGGTACCGGCTCCCGATGCCCTCGACAAATTCTACGTTCTCCGATCTTCTTGGTTAGGATATGTGTTGTGTGCTTGTGTACGTATGCGTGTGCGTGTGTGCGAGACTCCCGACACGTGGCCATAAAGCGCGGGCAGCCGGACGCCGGCGCTGAGAGGCTGTCACCGCCCCCGCCTTCCGCCCCACCCCCGCGAGGCAGATAAATCGCAGCCCGGGCGACCACCCCTCCTCTCCCCTAGGTGCGCGGCGCGCCGCGGCAGATGTATTGTTTGTGGAATTGTAGGTGGGCTGCCGGCCGGCACGATGGATGGCTTTATTGCGCGCGCCGGGCCAACTTCGCACGTGCCACAACTCTCCGGGCGACAGCGCGCCCGGCGCCAATCTCGCCGCCCACACCGAACATCCCACCGAGCTGCGACCCATCTTCCGCCGCCCGTCCCGGCGCCAGTCTCGGTGACTTTCTACCTCGTCGGGGCTCAGGCAAGGCAAAGTCGTGCTTGCAAGGGCGACAATACACAAACGGAGAAACAAGCGTATACCCAAAAAATCCATGCCCTCTGCATGGCAGAGGGTGCTCCCCATTGTACCACATGTCAGTTTCAGATCAGCATCTGCCCATCCAGATTTAGCTTTCCTCTGATTCTCCTAAATCGCTTGCGCTTAATGCCGGGATGGTTCCCTTGAAGGGGCACTGCCAGTTTCTGTTCCATATCCTTACCCAATCCGAGCTTCTGCTCTGTCTCCAAAGACCTTGGCCGGACTTGGAAATCTAATTGACCTTCCTTTTTTCCCTCCCCAGTCCATTACCGCACAGAACGTGGGAACGATGCCTGTTTAACTACTTGTTCATCAGAAATAAATTCTTTGTTAGAATAATTATTGTTGTGACCAGACGAAACTACTACTCTGGGAGAATGTTCATCAAACTAGAGCACATAAAAGTTTCACTCCATTATATACATGAACAAATAATTTACTTAGCTTTGACACACTTCTTTGTCACAGCATTTCTTGATAATTTACTACTGTCACCATGAAAGCATCACTTGTAGCACAGATTAGCGAACTTTTCTCTTGCCGTACAAGATGCAACATTACAAGAGTACATTTCATCAGAAACCTTAACTGTCACTGTCCCACTCGAGGATGTTGACTGCTGTAGATGAGGTCTCGAACTGGGGCAGAGCTCATGCATGTGCAACACTATATTTGTAAGTAGGCTGTTTAGGTTTTTATATTGGCTCACCTCCAACTGCGCAACGCTACGCGCTGGTAACAGCCAACTGCACAACACTACAATAGCATATACTGCAACAATGCAAACCAACCACAGCCTACACGCAGCACAGTCAGTGATTTTCATACAGAGCTCTACGTGGCGTTACCAATATAAAAACCTAAACAGCCTACTTACATATTGACTTCTGGTGTGAGGGCGCCGCTGTGCTGAGAAAGAGGCGTGATCTTCAGGTGCGCTTTCCACATATCATTTCGGATAGCAGTGAACTCTCGCTAATAACTATGGTATCGATACTTGGGTGTGGCACGGCGATCTCTGGACGATACCACAATTGTTTTCTTAATACTGATACAATCTGGTGCATGACACATTAACATCAGTACAAATATTTTCAGAAAAAAAGTATTTTCTAGTTCTTTTACTGCTGATGCAGCAAACCCACTTGTGGACCAGGGATGATTCATGTTTTTTGCTGCTCTGCAAAGAAGTTGCGGGGTCCAGTACCACGTATCTGGCCCATCCATTCCGTACAATGGGGAAGTCTCATTGTGCTACCACATCCACATTTGTAGATGTCTCGTTTGTAGATGTAAGTGCAGTTTCATTTAGCAAGTTAGCTTGTGGAACGTCTTATTTGTAACAGCTGATGCTTACTGCCATGTCAGCTCTTATTAGAGAATATTTTGATGGCCTGACATACCGCGAAATGCAAGCAACTGAGGACTTCAAACCCACTATATCCTCCGCATTAATTTCGGGAATGATTCAGCTCGCGTTCACAATGGACATATCAAGAAAATCGTAATTTATGCGATCCCACTATTTCAGTTTCAACGCCACTTTCCACTGGTTTCGGAGGGCAACCACAAATGATTTTCGTGTTTAGTACAAAAGCTGAATCATAGTAATGATAAATAACGTAATTTTAAAGAAAGATGAACACTCACCTTAGCAGAACCTTAACTTCTCTTAAGTGTATAATCACAAACAAGAAGAACTTAAGACAGAGGAGAATACAAGAAGCATGAGCCAGGAAGCTGGGAAAAGTGCGGTATTCACACCGAGTTCTGAAAATCTCCTTTAGAGGTCAACAGTTACGGGGGTAGGATGTCAAACGGGTCGACCTGGAGCAGGAGAGGCACCACAGGACATTTTAATTTCCACAGTGTATACTTTTGCAAATGAATTCATAAAATTTTGTCAGCATGATCAGGAAGAATTCGAGATTCACAGTCATAGCAGTGGAAGTTCAAAAAGACAACAAAATAAATTTTTTATAATGTGAAATTTCATCACTTACTATTGGCTGCATTTGTTGCTATAGATAAACTTTCCTTCTTAAGAGAGATTCTTCGATGAATTTTGCGCTGTTTATTAAACACAAACTCCTTAATACAAAACTCTAGAATTTTCGAACTCTGTTAAAAACTGTGGTAAAAACTGAGATAATTAACTATAAGATTTGAGTTTTTTTAACAATGCAGTTTAAAATCTGACAGCTCATTCATTGTTTCATAAATTAAATAAATTCTAGAGTTTTATACACCTGCAAGTATGGTTTGTACGCTGTGCAAAATTCATGGAAGGATCTCTCTTACTGATGAAGAAATTGCGACTTACTGGAAGTGAGTTACAGGATACTCTTCTACACGATTGGTCACACCTGGCTTTGGATCTCCGAAGATTCTTTGAAGTACTTTTAACATTAACTCTTCACTTCTTGTATGAACAATGTGAAAGTGTGACAAAAGTATGCTAAAAATCTGATAAAAGTTTCACAATCCGTCCTATCCTTGGTTATTTTTCATATTCATTTTCAGTCCTAACGGATATACTGTAAGTCAAGTAGGGTTATAGCTTAAAACACATAATACTTGAACCTATAATAGTGAGTGTGAAAGTTTCAGCACCATGAAACAATATTCCGAATGATTACAAACTTGGAGGACATGAAAACATTCTACCAACAGTAGGCGAAAATAATTGCAAATAGAGGGCATAAGCTGAGATGTAGTGGGGACTTGAATGTGTGATAGGGACGTACATGTCACGCCAATCTCATCCAGTGAAGATGCACCAAACATGCGAATATATGGAATCTGTTAGTGCTAGCCGATACTAAAGGGCACAATATGCGAATTTCTGTGACTTCAAAATTGCGAAACAGGTTACTCAAACCGTCGCATTTCGGCTCATAGAGGGCTTTTGGTTACAACAGTTTGTTGTGTGTGTGTGTGTGTGTGTGTGTGTGTGTGTGTGTGTGTGTTGGGACAATGCATAGAATGCACAAAAGAGTGTCTTAACGCAGCAACAAGCTGGTGTTGGTCTATGCAACATGTCCAGGAGCACGAGGCGTCCGCTTGGCCGTAACGGGCTGTACAGTTTCGTTCAGACATGGTTCGAGGCTGGAGCAATGGAACGAGTGTGGATTCGCAGTCGACCTACCGACACCGTCTGCTGCGGGGTGAAACGGTGGCAAGCATGCCAGTAAGACGTTCTTTCAGTGTGCAGAAGCCAGGAACCCCTCCGACTAGAACGGTTACGCGGATGCCGTACTGAGTGGGCAAACATAGTGTTGTAGCGCGTCTCCCGTTTCAAACTGTCCAATACCGACGGCATTACACGAAGTACACGCTATTGTGGTGACTGTGATATGGCAGCCTGCAGTGCTTTTGCGGCCTAGTATGAAAATCACGACCGTACTGTTTGAGACATCTTCCTATACAGCAGCAACTAAACTGTTGCGTAATGGGAGTGGTCTGAACTGAAGCCGTTACTGCAGGGAGACCTGTGAGTGCAGAAACAGCAGGCTATTTCACAACCTCACGATGTTCACCTAGTGTCGAAGTATATTAAAGTCTTCCTCAAGGAATGTCAGACCCATTGTTTTTTGATACATCAGCCTTGTTCGGCATAGGGCTGATCGGCAACTGGTCATCGCGGTCTTCCACCACTACTATAGACGGTTGGTACACATATGTACAAACCATGTAGAAATAAGTTCTCCACGAATTAATGTTTATTCTCAATGACTACTTACCACGAAATTTTAGAGCGGTGGCTTATAACACAAAGATGCTTCACTTCAAGGTAATTCTCAAGGTCAACGGTCAGAGGTAATTCTCTTACCAGTTCTCCGTGTTTATTAACTTAATTTGTGCTAAAAAGTTCATATAAGTAGCATTTCTCCTTCTTGATTATCCAATTTTCAGAAGAGTTGGAGAACTTTCTGTGTTCCGCTATAATGATATTTTATCACATTTTCAGAAGAGTTGGGGAACTTCCTGTGTTCCGCTATGATGATATTTTATCACATTTTCAGAAGAGTTGGGGAACTTCCTGTGTTCCACTATAATGATATTTTATCACTTTTGCGAAGAATTCTCTTAGGAGAACTGCGACCATCATCAACACTGAAAGGAAATACGCTAGTCTTGGTCATCATTATGCGTTTCGGATTGTTCCCCTCAATAGATCTCTGGTATTAACTACAAAATGAGACAAGAAATGAAACTTAAAAGTAAGTGTTTCAACACTGCCGTGAGGCGGTTTGTGCGCTGATGGTCTGCCGCAATGAAACAGGAGGCGATGAAGGACTGTATGGTTTTCGACAGGTACGGTTGTCAACTTCTCACAGGTACATTTGTCAGCTTCTTTGCGTTGTTGAAATACATATCTTTAAATTTAGCATTATTTTCTTCATTTTTCTTCATGTATGCGCCCATAGCCTCGATTCAAATTCTAAATAATGATGGCATTTCTTGACTTATACTGAACTTTTATACCACGTATATGGTAATGGGGCTCTCCCCATATAGAGAATATACCGAAACGCTTAATGATGAGATGTTAATAATATTTTATCAGTGACCCAAATTAGTGTATATCTATTCAGGGCTCTAATGAGTTTCTCAGTATCATCCCGGTTATCCATAGCAGGATCACAGTCTACCAGATTGACACTCTTGTGCGTAATGCACCTTCTAAAATCGGTAGAGCATTTGCCATCTAGCAAGAAGGGAAACGGATCCTGGAAAATACCTATCCAGCCTGAAATGCAGAAGGAGTTTGCTCTTACCACAGCCCTGAATAGAGTAAGGTGGAAAACAAAATCGTTCGGCTCCTTCACAATTCCTGCCCTTTCCATAACGAACCTGATCTTCTGATGTGGCTGTAATGAACTACCTATCGAAAGTACGTTGAATTCAAATCTTCCATCTTCCTTCCACCTCCACTGAGTTTCCTGACGTGGCTCAAAATTTTCGACTGGACCCCCAGTTGAACAGTTAAATGCAGTTTCTCTAACATATATAGTAGTACTGTTCTTTTATAGCCTTGATTAACCCTTTTTCAGCTCTGAATGTTTGAAATGTTGCTAGAATTCTATAGAGCACCGGATAGATACAGAGAATATACTTTCCTGACAGATTCATTACTACTTGCATTAATGCCACTACTGTTAATAATATCAACGAAACAGCTATTTCCTTTATCAGAATATTAGTTTATGTTTATTACGAACGATTATTCATCACATTTCCTGCGGAAACTAGTATGTTTTTTATTTTTCCTTATATTTTTATTATTGTTTTTAAATCGCGTCCTTCAGTATTGCAAGTCACAGTTATTAGCAATAATTTCGTCATGCTTTCTTGGGAATCTAAAGTCGACATCACAGAGGATTCTTTGAGAGTGTGACAGTTCGTTATCTTTAAGTAGAAGGAAATGGAATTCAAGATTTAGCGTTCCGGCGACTTGAGATCATTGGAGAATCAAAAGGAAATGGATAATGCCTTTCCAGACGAACCAACGCGACAATCGTCGTGTCCTATTTCCTAGCCATCTCGCTCTGTGTTAGCTTCGGTGGGACACTAAGTAGCCAGCTAGGCCAGGTTATCCTATATGGCCGATCGTACTAGTATTCCAGCCGATGATGCGAGTACCCAACAGCGCGTGTATGCCTACGGTATCACTGCGGCGCTATAGGGAGTGAGAGGGGGCTGTTGTAAAGTGCTGAGTGTGCGTGTCCCACAATGCAAAGCACTTCATGAGCTGCCTAACATTACAGAGGGCGCCAGATTATCACTCAATGACGGTTTCGCAGAGGTATTTCCTTGGCATAGGAGCTGCTTCGCAACGCCGGCAGGCGATAATCCGACAACTTTAGTAAAAACTTTTTTGTAACCACAGCTTTGTATAGTCTGGTTGCTGTTTAACAACGCCGCAAAGACGCTGTTTCATGATAACTGTGCCGGCCGAAGTGGCCGTGCGGTTAAAGGCGCTGCAGTCTGGAACCGCAGGACCGCTACGGTCGCAGGTTCGAATCCTGCCTCGGGCATGGATGTTTGTGATGTCCTTAGGTTAGTTAGGTTTAACTAGTTCTAAGTTCTAGGGGACTAATGACCTCAGCAGTTGAGTCCCATAGTGCTCAGAGCCATTTGAACCATTTTTTGAACCATGATAACTGTTCTGTCGCAATGCAGATTTATTTCATTTACTGAATTTTACGTCGGAGCTTGGCAGAACATGACAATATTATTAAAAAGTAGAAGTCTTCCTTTGTTGTTGTGGTCTTCAGTCCTGAGACTGGATAGATGCAGCTCTCCATACTACTCTATCCTGTGCAAGCTTCTTCATCTCCCAGTACCTACTGCAGCATAAAACATCCTTCTGAATCTGCTTACTGCATTCATCTCTTGGTCTCCCTCTACGATTTTTAACCTCCACGCTCCCCTCCAGTACCAAATTGGTGATCCCTTGATGCCTCAGAACATGTCCTACCAACCGATCCCGTCTTCTAGTCAAGTTGTGCCACAAAATCCTCTTCTCCCGAATTCTATTCAATACCTCCTCATTAGTTATGTGATCTACCCATCTAATCTTCAGCATTCCTCTGTAGCACCACACTTCGAAAGCTTCTATTCTCTTCTTGTCTAAACTATTTATCGTCCGTGTTTCACTTCCATACAAATACTTTCAGAAATGACTTCCTGACACTTAAATCAATACTCGATGTTAACAAATTTCTCTTCTTCAGAAACGCTTTCCTTGCCATTGCCAGTCTACACTTTATATCCTCTCTACTTTGGGCATCTTCAGTTATGTCGCTCCCAAAATAGCAAAACTCCTTTACTACTTTAAGTGTCTCATTTCCTAATCTAATTCCCTCAGCGGTTAATTCGACTACATTCCATTATCCTCGTTTTGCTTTTGTTGATGTTCATCTTATACCCTCCTTTCAAGTCTTCCTTATATTCCGTGAAATAGTATTCTTTTCATCACGAAACAGCTTTCGGTTGCTCAGGCAATCTTCAGGTAACAACTTACTGTCGCAAATACAGATAAAACTGATGTGAGACTTACACAGCTGTTGGTTATATAGAAGATACAAAAATGACAAAGTATTTACATAGAAAAATATTCAGTACTTACAGTAACTAAAAATGGGTTAAACAAAGATTTTATGGGGAGATGCACACAACACATGGTGAAATATAAAATGAATTTGCAGCTGGAATCTAGTGTTTGTAACGAAAACTTAATTTAACAAGCGCGGAAATGGAAACTCAAGTCAAAACATTAAATACCAGGCTAACATTCTGTGTTAATCTGTGTGAATATTTCTCCATCTACCAAGCATTAGTGTGTCTCTCCATTCCATTCGCGAATCACACAATATAAAAATAATTAACCAAATGTTTCATATTCCAGTCTTTGAACACAGTATAAAGTCCTTCGACGATGACCGGTTTCAGTCAGTAATGACCATCTTCAGATCTACAATGTAACTAGTGGGGAGTTTATCTTCCAAAACAATAAAGTATTTCTCATCACGATGTACTCCCATACAAACTGTGAATGTAAGATAAAATAAGGTAAACCGTACCTTTTCTGTATCGTGTCCTAATGTGATAAAGCCGTAATGGTATCGTCAAAACATATAAATACACTCAGCAAAGCATCGTCACGTAGAACTAAAACATGGTGTAAAGTGGGCCACATCATCCACACAGTCATTTTGCAACTGGCGTTACTGTACAAAACATACTGAAGTGCAGTAGCTACCAGAAAGATATTTGCCTATATGCTTCTCACATGTCGCTAATATGGGCTTAGATGTATTCTTCATTCACCTAAGAACTATAGTATGATGAAAATGCAGTAGGTAAAATACATGTAGCTGACTTTTAAATTTGGTAACTATTATAGAAACCAGTTGTTATAAAATAAAACACGAATACAATTAAACATATAAAATTATTTAAAGGACATGTATAAAGATAATAGGTCTGACACTTTAATGGTGAATTTACGGTCAAAAATAAAATATACGCAACACACTGCCTATAGCAACCTATAAATTACCTATGAAAGATAAAATGGTAATTCTGACTGAAACCGGTCATCTTCGAAGGACTTAATATTGTGATCAAAGACTGGAATACAAAACATTTGACAGCACCTGCATCACCGATTGTATTCGTGACTATGTAGGAGCTTGATAAAAAAATAATTGCTTTAATGGCTCCGTTGGTGTTGTATTTAGTCTAAAAGTTTCTTTGGTCACAATATGGGGGTGAGAATGAGTCGTAGAGAGATAAGGAATGTCAGATAGTTATTTTTTCAGCTATGCAAATGCCTTATAGCGAAAGAAAATAGTAAAAATGAAAGGGCTTGGGTACATCCTCACTTGAAAAAAGAATTGCATATTACACACGTTGTGAAAGGAAGCAAAAAAACATCACTATGATATAAAGACACTATAGAGAACTCTTAGTCGGAAACGTATTAAAGAAAGCGCATTTTCCCTTGAGAAGCTCTGATATTCATAGTGAGAGGTTTCTGTACCTAAGAATACCATTACGCGTTCCGAGGAACTTGTTAATAACCTGTCGACCACTCACAGAATGAGCTTGATGAAGCCTCATGTTGTGCTCGCCGCTGTCACGTAGATCTCATACTTCATCGGTCAGTTGCCACAGTCAGTTGCAGCCGGCGTTTGCCACCATAAACGTAACAATCGTGATTCATTTTCGTTGTTTCCATTGTTACTCTGTGCAGCGTATTTATTTTATGTGACAGAATGTGCTAAACTACACACATCCAAAAAAGTTTTGCATCACCCTGGTTCCTAGAACTCCTGAAGGTATACGTTGTCTGTGGACATTGTATCACAGACACAGTCCCTTTGTTCAGAGATGTCACTAAACCTTCCCAAAGATGTAAACAACCATGCATGAGCAGCGCCTATTAGACAGAGGTGGTCCGACAGACGATCTGTTCTAGTCATTCCACCAGGAAGGAAGGAGGTACACGGCTCGTATTGTCTGTAGTTCAACCGTGCCTAAACTATCAAGATCTCGGTTCGATCGCGTGCGCATTGTTACTTCGTGCCAGGAAGCCCTTTCAACAAGGGAAGTGAACCAAAGCGATGTTGTTCGGACGTGGAGGAGATACAGAGGGACAGAAACTGTCGATGACATGCCTCGCTCAGGCCGCCCAAGGGCTACTACTGCAGTGGATGACCGCTACCTACGGATTATGGCTCGGGGGAACCCTGACAGCTGCGCCACCCTGTTGAATAATGCTTTTATTGCAGCCACAGGACGTCATGTTACGACTCAAACTGTGCGCATTAGGCTGCATGATGCGCAACTTCACTCCCGATGTCCATGGCGAGGTCCATCTTTGCAGCCATGACACCATGCTGCGCGGTACAGTTGGGCCCAACAACATGCCGAATGGACCGCTCAGGATTGGCATAACGATCTCTTCACCGATGAGTGTCGCATATGCCTTAAACCAGACAATCGTGGGAAACGTGTACGTAGGCAACCCGGTCAGGCTGAACGCCTTAGACACACTGTCCAGCGACTGCAGCAAGGTGGAGGTTGCCTGCTGTTGTGGGGCCGACGTACTCCGCTGGTGGTCATGGGATGCGCCGTAACCGCTGTACGATACGTGAAAGCCATCCTCCGACTGATAGTGCAACCACAGCGGCAGCATATTGGCGAGGCACTCATCTTCATGAGTGTTCTCAAGACATGAACCCTGTCGAACATGCCAGGGATACATTGAAAAGAGCTTTTTATGGACGACGTGACCCACCAACCATTCTGAAGGATCTACGCTGAATCGCCGTTGGGGAGTGGGACAATCTGGACCAACAGTACCTTGATGAACTTCTCGATAGTATTCCACGACGAGTACATGCATCTATCACTGCAAGAGGACGTGCTACTGGGTATTAGAGGTACCGGTGTGTACATGAATCTGAACCATCACCTCTGAAGGTCTTGCTGTATGGTGGTACAACATGCAGTGTGTGGTTTGCATGAGCAATAAAAAGGGCGGAAATGATGTTTATGTTGATCCCTACTCCAATTTTCTGTACAGGTTCCGGGACTCCCGGCACCGATGTGATGTAAAATTTTTGGATGTGTGTAATTGCAGAAGTGAACACAAAAGTGATAAAACTGTTATCGATCTGCTAAGCAAGCCCAATATTGCACGTCAACAGGCAGTGCGTGAATGTATCCAGACGGGAAAATACAGCTGCTGTTGCTTTATCCATACACTATCAGATGAAAAGTATTTAGATAATTAATAATGAACATTAATATAACGGCTGCTGGGGACACAGTAAGTGATTTATCTGAATGTCTGTGGAAGAATGGCAGCCCATTTTTCCTCCAGAGAAGGTAGTGTTGTTGGGCTCTGGTGCTAGGACCGAAGTCAACCTTCCAGCTCATTCCAAAGCTGTTCCATTAGGTTTAAGTTGGACTTGGGGCGAGCCAGTCCATTTCAGGTATGTTATCGTGCATAAACCATTGTATCAGAGATGCTATTTTACCACTTGGTGCATTGTCATGCTGGTAAAAACAACCATTATCTCCGAAATGATCCTCTACTGCACACAGTACATAGTGCTGTAAAATGTGATCGTATCTTTCTGTTTTTAACGTCATCCTTAGATCAATAAGGGGATCACATGCTAAACACGAGAAACATCCTCATACGCTACACCACCTACTGTGCACTTCACTGTTGGTCCTGCATTTGATAACAGGTAAAGTTCTCCACATATTCGCCAAACCCAAACCCTTCCACGGGATTGTAACAGCGTATAACGCGATTCATCTCTCCAGATCACTCGTCTCTAGTCACGCACAATCCAGTGTCATTGATCTTTACACCAACATAAGCGTCGCTTAGCACTGGCTACAGAAATATGTGGTTTATGCGGAGCTGCTCGACCACTGTATCCGGCTCTTTTTAACTCCTTACCAGTAGTCGTTGTGACCAATGACGCTTTAGTTTGGACCCTTTACACCCAAAACCCACCAACCAACCAATAAGCTGTCATTGTACTACACTCATGCTTATAAATTAAGGATAATGCTGATACACGGTGAAACAACGCTCTGGTGGGCGATTTGCGAGTTTAAATCACCTCGCGGTATGACCATGCGGTACATTTGACCTGCGGTCGTCGCACGGTGGCAGCAGTCCACATACGCAGAAGTGTGTTGGTGTATGCCAGAGTACGGTGCAGCGAGTAAGAGTGCAGACGTTTTCAGACGTGCTAATGGTGACTGTATGTTGAAAATGGCTTAAAGAACACATATTGATGACGTTATGAGAGGTAGAATACTGGGGCGACTGGAGGCTACTCAATCACAAAAGGTCGTAGCACGGGCCCTCCGTATGCCACAAAGTGTGATTTCAAGATTATGGAAACGATTCCAGCAGATAGGAAACATGTCCAGGCGCTACAGTACGGGACGTCCACAGTGTCCACCACAAGAAGACCGATATATCACCATCAGTGCTCGCAGACGGCCACGGAGTACTGCAGGTAGCCTTGCTCGGGACCTTACCGCAGCCACTGGAACAACTGTCTCCAGACACACAGTCTACAGACGACTGAACAGACATGGTTTATTCGCCCGGAGACTAGCAGATGCATTCCACTGACCCCTGGTCACAGGAATGCCCGTAAAGCCTGGTGTCAAGAACACAGTACACGGTCATTGGAACAGTAGTCCCAGGTTATGTTCACGGACGAGTTCAGGTGTAGTCTGAACTGTGATTTTCGCCGGGTTTTCATCTGGCGTGAACCAGGAACGAGATACCAACCCCTTAATGTCCTTGAAAGGGGCCTGTATGGAGGTCGTGATTTGATGGTGGGGGGTGGGATTATGATTGGTGCACGTACACCCTGCAAGTCTTTGACAGTGGAACTGTAACAGGTCAGGTGTATCGGGACGTCATTTTGCACTAGTATGTCCGCCTTTTCAGGGGTGCAGTGGGTCCCACCTTCCTCCTGTTGGATGATAACGCACGGCCCCACCTAGCTGCCATCGTGGAGGACTACCTTGAAACAGAAGATATCAGGCGAATGGAGTGGCCTCCCTGTTCTCCAGACCTAAACCCCATCGAGCACGTCTGGGATGCTCTCGGTCGACGTATTGCTGCAAGTGTTCAGACCCTTAGGACACTTCAGGAGCTCCAACAGGCACTGGTTTAACAATGGGAGGCTGAACCCCAGCAGCTGCTCGATGACCTGATCCAGAGTATGCCAACCCGTTGTGCGGCCTGTGTACGTGTGCATGGTGATCATATCCCATATTGATGTCGGGGTACATGCGCAGGAAACAGTGGCGTTTTGCAGCACATGTGTTTCGGGACGGTTTTCTCAACTTAACACCAATACCCTAGACTTACAGATCTGTGTCATGTGTGTTCCCTATCTGCCTGTTATACTAGCGCCAGTTTTGTGTAGTGTCACGCTGTGTGGCACTACATTCTGCAATTGTCCTTAATTTATGAGCATGAGTGTAGCTGCATTGCAGATATCCGCTTTGGAGATAACGAGTGATTCCTTACTCTGGCTGCAGAGACTTTCTACAGCACCTTTCGCAAAGCTCGACGACCCTGTTTGTCACTGCATGAGCTGTCTGGTCGTGATGTAGGTGTGATTTTTCCTTCGTGTTTCCATTTCACTATCATACCACCATCAGTTAAACTGAACACCTTCAGAAGCGTTGGAATATCTCTGGTCTATCTGTTACTCAGGTGACATCCAGTGACTAGTCCACATTCGAAATAACTGAGCTCTAGTGACATATTTTAGTGGTACTCCTTCGTTAGTCACGACACAGTATTCTCTACCTCCTATACTGGCGGGTCCACCTATCGTGACATCTAGTGGCCAATTCCGCATTACGTTGGGATGTTCAGATACTTTTGATCAGATAGTGTGCTGTGTGCGAGGCAAATGCGACCCACCAACGTTGCCCTCTTCCACGCTCGACTGACAACCACTTTGTACTCTAATGGAGATATAGTTGCTAAAAACATCTTACTACTTGAAACACTCTGTTTTCGTGAATTCATCTACGCTTTCAAGAAGGCATTATACATTCTAGGGTGATTGCTTAATTACTACACTGCCGGAAAGAAGTAGTACTTCTGGAAAGATGACATCGAGTTTGATCAGATGACAGAACATGTCACCCGGGGGATGTTAGATGTATTGGATGGGTTTGCTTGCGTGGCCAACATCCGCAACAAGCACAAAAATATTTGTTCCGTAAATAAAATCCTCAGTGTAACAAGAAAAAGGTGGTTTTGTAACAAAACGAGTACTGATAATGGTTTCTACGTCGTCCGCCAACAGTTAGCACAGTGATAACTACCAGAGCGTCATCTGTGTCTACCCTTTCATAGGGAATACTCGCAACCAGAAGGATCATTATGGCCTTCCGAGTGATGGGAGCGTCCTTTCGGAGAATTGTCACAAAAGTTGGACGTGCTGCGTCAGTTGTGCAGAGATGCTGGTACTAGCGGTCACCTGAAAATTCTGACACCACTAACGAGGTTCAGGATGCCAACGCAGTACATGTACCCGCTAGGATCGTCATATTGTAAGGGCAGCAGTGGCAAGTCATACAGCTACCAAAGCACAGACAAGAGGGCTTGTGAGCCCAGACATATCCACACGTACTGTTGCGAACCGCTTATTAGCAGTAGGACTATGTGCATATGTGCACACACACACACACAGACACACACACACACCATTGACATGGACGGTTCGTCTGGTGCAGTCAGAGGATCACTCGGAAGATGGAATAGCGCTTTGCAATCTTTAGTGATGAAAGAAGTTTCTGCCTGCACGCAAGTGATGGTCCTCTGCGCGTACGACGTAGACCTTGTGAGCGCTGCCTCGTAGAGTATGTTCGTCCAAGACACAGTGGTCGAAACTCAGGCCATAGGGACTGGGGTCCGATAAGCTACAACTCTTGTCACCTTTGGAATTTCTGGAGGGGACCCTAACAGGCACTCGGTACATGCAGCACGTTGTTAGACCTGTTCTTTTGTCGTTCTTGCACCAGGAAGGTGACGTGTTCTTTCATCACGATAATGCTCGCCCTATATTTTCCCTGAAACTCAACGTGCTCTGCCAAATATCCAGCAACTTCCCTGGACAGCACGATCTCCAGAGTTGTCTCCAACCTAGCACGTGTAGGACATGTTGTGCCCCGAAGCAGCTTGTGCTACTCGTCAACCAACCAATCTTACAGAACTACATGCATGGTGTAACGCATCCCAGTACAGTATTTGCCATCTGTACGATCGACTGGATGCCAGAGTCAGCGACTTCACCGCCGCCCTTGGAGGCTGCACCACATACTAATATGAATGTTTCAGCACGGGTCGATACCTGGTAGCTTAGAACCACTTGTGCTATTGATCTGTAAACGTAATCATTTCGTGTACCCCATATGTAATGTTGCAATAATAAATCTTGAGTATACTGGAAACGTCTGAAAGAATGTACAAATTTTTTTCCCGACAGTGTACAATCATTTGTTCCCAGCCGTTCCTCTACTGCACGCTAAGCAGTACGCTGTAAAATGAGTTCATATACTTCCTCATTTCGTGTTTTCTTAAGCGCAATAAAGGGATCGCACACTAACGATGAGAAACATCGCCATACCGTAACACCCCGTTCTCTGCACTTCACTGTGGCACTACATATAATAGCAAGTAACGGTCTCCAGGCATTCGGAAAACCCAAACCTTCCAATCGGATTCCCATATAGAGTGACTCATGACTCATAATCACTTGTTTCCAGTTGTCCACTGTCCAGTGGCATTGCTCTTTAGAGTACTTCATACGTCGATTGCCACTGACTACGGAAATATGTTGCTTACAAGGAACTGCTCGACCATTGTATTCTGTTGTTTTTTACTCCTCAGACGCAGTCGTTGTACTATCTGGATTGCTAGTAGAACTCTGGAACTCACGAGTGATTCCTTCACTGATTTTATGAGATTCTGATTTTATCCAGCTTTTTAAACCCCCCGCCCCCCCCCCCTCCCCCCCACCACCAACGCTAGACTATTCCTGTCTGTCAGTCCATGAACTGCGCCAGGTATTGGTGTAGATGGTCGTTCCTTCGTGTTTCGACTTCACACTCATATCACAAAAAGTCGACTTTGGGTTAAGAAATCGCTGATGGACGTATTACTCAAGTGACATGCAATCAGTAGTCCGCATTCGAAGTCACTGATCTCTCCAAACTTGCTGTTACTGCTCCTCTACTGACAACACAGTACTCCCCGCCTCCTTTTGAGCTGGCGGGTCCATCTCTATTGACGTCCACTTGTCAGTTTCGCATTACATAGGCCTGAAGACTGAACCGCAAACCTACAACACCGCTCCCTCCTATGCTCGACTGTCACTCACTTTGTACTCTGATCGAGGAGTAGTTGTAAAACGCATTTTACTCCTTGAAACATTGTGGTTCTCTGAATTCTAAGAACACACTGTACATTCCGGGGTGATTGCTTAATTACTATTTTCAGACAGATCAGTGCTTCGACGGCCCCGCTTGTGATCTTCAGCGGTCGTTTCCTCTCCCTCGAGTACTTGACCCTTCGGCCGTAACGAGGTGTGAGGCAGCTGCTACCCCGAGGCGTCACCGGAGCGGAGCACCTGGCGACTCCGACGCCGCCTGGAGCGTCCCCGTCCGGCCGCCCCACCAACCCCCGCGAGACTGGCCGGGGTTCGCCGCGGATTTATCCGCACCCCTCCTCCGTTCCTGCTCGCTCCACCCTTTCTCCCACCGGCTTTGATGCCCTCAGACACCCCCGAGCGCTTCGCACACCGAGCGACCGTAACTTACCCCTCTTGCACTCCCACCCCCGCTCCCCGAAACACTTCGGATGCCGCCACCCCCGCGCGGCCACTTTTTTCTGCCTCTTCCCAATCCTCGCTAGTCGTTTGTGGCCAGAGGTACAAAAACAGAGCCGGCTCATACATCGTTCGTATAACAACCGCGCCGTACCTCTCTCCGGAGACAATTGACGTCCCGACAAGCGGCCAGCTATATATATAAAACCTTCCCCCGCCCTTCCCGCTATCTCTTGGGCCGCCGCTGCTGCTATGGGACTCCCCCGCTCCTTTCCTCTCTGTCTTTCTCCTCGCCTCTTTTTTTTCCCCCCTACCCTTTTTTTCCGAACAACACTGTGCGTTCTGCCAGGAGGTCCTCGTAAATAACCTGACCGTGTAAACAAACGCTCGCATTAGTGGCGCTCATGAGCTGTCGCGAACATCCGTTTCCGGGAGACGGCTACGAAATCGGCTACAAAACGTTCTTGGACCGTCGAGTATTGGATCACCGTCAGAGATACGTTGTCCCGTATTTTTTCTTCCTTTGCGAGCTTTATCCTGTGTGAAGGATTATCTTATCACGCGACTCTTTCGAACTTGTGGCGACCGTTCCTAACAGCACTGCTTCCAAGATAGTAAAGCAAAACTGTATCATGGTTTATCTATCGCATGTGTGCGAGGCAGTTTTATGAAATTTTACACAGCATGGGTAAAATCATCAGTTTATAAATACAAAATGAGTAACATTGGACTTCGTATCCGAAAGTCGGAAGCCGCAAACTTGTCATTCTTCTTCTTCTTCTGCCAATTAAGGATTAGGCCTTACGGCCAATTGCGCTCCCATCATCTCTTCCTCGGCCTTCCCACACTCATTCTTCCAATAGCTTGTTGAGGGGTTCTCTGACGTGACATAAGCAACACATGCTTTTTCCAACGCTACTTTTATCGGCTCACTTTTTCAATTAATGACTGTATTCCCAGTTCTTTCCTTAATACTCGTACTACATTTCTTATTTTGTCATCTCCTGTGCAGCCTCTCACTGAACTTAGAACCTTCATTTCCTATGATTTTGAAATAGTCTTTGGTCTTTTGATCTTAATGTCCAACTTTCTTCTGTACGAATGACTGTGGGTAGCACCATCAGTATATAAAATGTCATTTCGGTTTCTCTTCTCGTTTTACCCATTAATGTGCTTACCGTATCAGATGTATGTTGGTAGGTATTAATTTTCTTATTGATCTCTTTATCAGGAATTATGTTACATCCGAGATATTGGAAATGGGACACCATGTTCTGCTAGAATGATACCGATGATTACCTTGGTCCTTATGGGTATTTTTCTAAAACGCCCATTGCCTTTGTTTTAGTTGTTCATAGCCCAAGCTTATAATTTAGACATACATTATTTAGACTAATCTATGTACCGCTATTTCTAATTCGTCTTCATCGTCCTCTATGATCAGCTGGTCGCCTGAAAAAGCGTCGTATTTAAAAACTTGAATGACCCAGTTCTTGTTTTAAGGTTTTTTCCTTCGTCCATTCCCTGGCCAGATCGTCTATGAAGATGTTAAACAACGTAGGTGACGTACTACAGTCCTCCGTACTCCGTAGGTGTGTTTCCAGACTGAATTTCGTCTTTTTTGTATAACTTTTGTGGGTGTGAAAAAATCGTCGGTGGAGGATCTTTTTTTACAAAAACATGCTTGCTGTTCTAATACGATTGAATCAGATGTTTTTGCAGGCTTTTCGTTAGTTACTTTGCTGTAGCTGGAAACTTGTCAGTGAAGACTGAAGAACAGTCCACATAATTTCAGCGCTGGTTATGAAATATCTTTCCTTATTGGGCACACCGTTTAGCGTAACTGTGTCAACTGTCATCGGTCCTCCCCCTCCTGCTGATCTCTCTCCGTGTGTTTGTTTAATCTTCAACCCTCTTCTCGTTTCATCCGCCCTTGTTAGTTTGCTGTATATCTGTGCCCGGTTAAGAGCGTTTCAAGCGAGAGTCGAGCATGAAATTCAGTACAACGAAAAACCAGTCGAACGTTGCTAATTTTATTTTTTTATTCCCTCCATGACTAGTTACGGGCAGAGACCCAGTTTCAAAGCATTGTCAATCATAGTCAAAAATCTTATTTTTTGTGAAAGCCACGTCAAAAAAATGCAACTAATAGTTATAGCGCATACAGGTAACAGTTTATCTTCATGCGCTGTACTGTTCGTTGCTTATTTTTGACGTGGCTTTTACATCTTCGGATATACCATTTTTGACAATGTTACGATGATCTAAAAATGGGTCGTGACCCGAAACCAGTCATCGAGTGAATAATAAAAAAAAGTAAAATTTGCAACTTCAACTGGTTTTTCGTTTTACTGATTGAGAGAAGTTGCTAATCCACAGCTACTCCAGCATGCTGAAAGTAATGTAAGTATGAAACTATTTGGTTACCTGTTTAGAGAATAAACTATCAAAATTCCAATTTCAGACTCTAAACCAATCAAACTGTCAATCCTGCAGGTTGTTATGGAATTACAATGAGCAAAAGCTTAAACAATTAGGAATAATTAACTATTTTTACAGCTAAGCACTACAACACACTGGTTACGTACTTGTCACCAGGGAATTTAAAATTAAACATATAGAAGAAAACATGCTAAACTTAAGTATTTTGAAATAAATCTCTATAACACCCTATCACAAATAAAATTCAGTGCAAACTGGAACGTTTAACAAATTCCTTTGTTTCCCTTTGCATAGTAATCGAGTCTTTTTTAACATAAAAACTTGTGAATTATCGCTAATCGTTGCCTTGTCTTACGTACATTCCTGCAATACAAATGAACCAAACTTAAAATTGTAGTGAAAAGGAAACTCAATCTGTTTTTATGAATGTTCTGGAGTTTCTCATATTTTGGGGGGTTAGTTGGAAACTTGGTCCTAACTGGTATCCTTACCAGACTACCGCATTAGAACTCTTGAATTATGATCAGGTTCTGGCTCAGCTGATACATCCGCCAAACTCGGGCCTAATACTCAAAAACCTCGAATGTGTGCGACGAATATTTGGCTACAATGTCTATTTGTGGTCCTAAATCTGCTTTTGACTACCTATTAAGTAAATCTCTTCAGCTTCAATAAATAAACTGAATGATAACATATTATCTCCTATGTTCTCAAAATGTCAATAACGACGACGACAAACTGGAAGAACACCAATATACACTCCCCAGAGTAAGTGTTACAGACACTGATCCTTGTAATCCCTGGACAGCTCTGAAGTATTTCGCTCAATATTAACAATTGGCTCACTGAAATAAACTGGCCCTAGCACAACTGGTGTAGTTACTTCATCTCGGTACTTACGCATTGCAAGGACTGAAGCGCGCATCGTTTATAATCAACTCTTCATTGAGCGGTGATCTCCGGACGCTTCCATTGTCACGAAGCTGTTACCAGGCACGCTGCTACAGCCAGGTAGCTCTTTCCCAAGGGAGTCGAATTAGTTTATGGAGGCATGTTATTTTACTGAAACGTTGGGAAAAAAGGTTAATACGAAGTTTATGGCCCAATTGTTGTTTAATTCTGTCGCTTAGCAACATTGTTCCACGTAGTTAGAGGAAATAAAAAAGGGCGCATGGATGGTCGATGTAGCTGGACGTAACAAAGTTAAAATTGATAAAAACTTTTAGTCTCGTTTAAAGCTCTTTAGAAATGATTTTCACAATAATGACAAAAACAGTGAAATAACAGAAGAAACACATCCCACGTTTTTGATGCAGCGAATAACAGGTACTAAATCACAATTGTTTCAACACTCACAAAATAAAGATAATTAAAGATCTGTTTCTGTACTGAGACATGAATGATCTAACAAAAAAAAGTAATAATAATTTTAGTGATTTCCCTTCTGAAAACTGCTTACTACTACCATCAAAATTGCATTGTTCGGTACTAAGCAGAGCAAGTTCACTGAGCTAACTTTTTGTGACAGATCTTCAGAGTTACGAAAGTATGAACTAAACGTCAATAAAGGTTCTTTCACAGATAGCAGTGACGACACTTACAATCAGCATGATCTGGACGCCTATTCTTAAGTTCGTAAGACACGTTTGTAGCCATTTTTAACAAAGAATCGCCATAGTTCTCCTGGTCTTGGTAGTTTGATAGAATCGCGGTTTTACAGCAGGAACCTGTAGTTCAAAACTTTTGCACACAGCCGTTATGATCGGCATCAAGGCTGTCAGCTTTCCAAAAATTATTGTGATCCTTGCCTAAAGCGTAGCACAGCCTCGTGTCGAGAAGAAACCAGAACTTATTGATGTTTCATTCAGTGAGGAGAACTTTCCGTTCATTTTAGAATTACTTCTCCTTCTCCTCCACCTTTACCTTTTCATTTGTCCTTACCCATTTTCTCGCGTTTCACAAAGCTGCACGCCACGGACAAAGCTCCCGCTGCCACACCTACGTACCCCCCAACCCCCCCCCCCCCCACCCCTCAGCGCGCATGAAGTGTTTTTGTTTATTCTGTGTTCAGTTGTGACGAAAAGGATGAAGCATACAGAAGGCACGGTCGGATTTGTATATAATTTCGTACACATACATAGCATCAGCTGGTAGGTAAATGATTAGAGTTCTAATTCTCTGGACACGGTCAACAAACACCAGACTGCGTTAGTGTTGTTCGTATTTACTGTTGTTATCGGGCGTGGTTCGGTGCATAAGTGGCGCCAACAGCGTCAGATGTTGACTGATCACTGTGTAAGACACGGAGATGACGCCTACCAGTGTGAGATAGCTTTATCAGCAGCTGACAGGGTTTGAAAATTGTGGGTCCCCATTTGACCGGCTGCTCGAAACGGGCAGTATTCTTATTTGTGAGGCATTTCGATGTGACAGTGGTCCGGTGTCGAACTGCATGGGAACCTGAGGGCAAGCATAGTCTTCGTCAAGTACCTGGAAAATCAGGCCTGATCACCATAATGGACGATAGCCGTACTGTGCACCAAGCACGTCGCTTGAAAACATTATTTAAGACAAAGCAAACATACTGTTGCAGAAGTCGGAATAGTTCCTATCTATATGATAAACACAAAGGAAAATTTCGGTGAACGAGAGCTCTGTTGAGACTATACAATACAATACAAATGCAACTGTGTACTGTAGCTACATGCCTATTGCTGCTACCAGTCACGGAACATTAGCAGCTCTTACTGTTTTGTTACATATATGGGCGCTGCACTACTAGTTTAGAACTTAAATCAACGTCTGGTGCATTAATACGCTTAAGTATAACACAAAAGATATATATCCGTATGTATTATACAAATGCATGCACGTACATTTGTATACATGTATGTATGTATGAATGTGTGTATGCGTCCATGCGTGTTCGCTCGACATCTCCTCCCAAACCACTGGACCGATTTCAGCCA
The DNA here is from genome assembly GCF_023864345.2 of Schistocerca serialis cubense. Taxonomy (NCBI): domain Eukaryota; kingdom Metazoa; phylum Arthropoda; class Insecta; order Orthoptera; family Acrididae; genus Schistocerca; species Schistocerca serialis. The sequence continues at coordinate 268,606,210 of NC_064643.1, forward strand.
AACATGGTACAAGTAACCTCTATTGTCAGGCTACAATCGCTTGTGGGTGTAATAACCATCTACCTACCATACCACAGTAGATATGACGTCTTAAACAATGGATCCATGGAAACAGGCCGCATCATACACGACGTTTAAAATTATTACTTCTGTGCTACTAACTCTACTAGCAATAAATTTCACACACAGTATCCACATATGTGTTAGATGACGATCAGTTTCGCTTTAGGAAACGTAAAGGCACCAGAGAAGCAATTGTGACGTTGCGGTTGATAATGGATGTAAGACGAAAGATAAATCAAGACTCGTTCATATGACTTGTCGACCTGAAAAAAAGCGTTCGATAATGTAAAGTAGTGCAAGATGTTCGAAATTCTGAGAAAACTGGAGGAAAGCTATAGGGAGAGACCGTAATATACAACAGGTACAACAGCAAAGAGGGAATAATATTATGAGAGTGGACGACCCTGAACAGAGAACTCGGATTGAAAAAGGGTGTAAGACAGGGATGTAGTCTTCTGCCTTACTGTTCAATGTGTACATTGAAGAAGTAATGATGGAAATAAAAGAAAGGTTCACGATTGGAATTAAAATTCAAGGTGAAATGATATCAATGATACGATTCGTTGATGACATCGAAGAGTGACATTGCTGAGTCGTTGTGAAAAAGAATTACATGATATACTGCATGGAATGAACAGTCCAATGGGTACAGAATATGGATTGAGAGTAAATTGAGGAAAGACAAAAGTATTGAGAAGTAGCAAAAATGAGAACAGCGAGAACCTTAATATAAGGATTGATGGTCTCGAAGTAGATGAAGCGAAAGAATTCTACTACCTAGACAGTAAAACGATCAATGACGGATAGAGCAAGGAGGACCTCAACAGCAGAATAGCACTGGAAAATAAGGTATTCCTGGCCAAGAAAAGTCTACTAGTATCAAACATCGGCCTTAAATGACGAAAGAAATTTCTGAGAATGTACGTTTGGACCAAAGTATTGTATGGCAGTGAAACACGGACTACGAAAAAAGTGGAAGAGAAGAGAACTGAAGCATTTGAAATGTGGTGCTACACACGAATGTTGAAAATCAGGTGGACTGATAAGGTAAGGAATGAGGAGATGATGCGCAGGTGCAGAATCAGAGAGGAAAGGACAGGATGATAGGACATCTATTAAGAAGTCAGGGAAGGAGCTTCATGGTACTAGAGGGATATGTAAAGGGTAAAAACTGTAGGAGAAGACAGAAAATGGAATACATCCAGCAAATAACTGAGAACGTAGGTTGAAAGTGCTACGCCAAGTAGATGAGAGTGCATCAAACCAGTTAGGAGAAGAAAAAAAAAAAACATTTGCCGCTAAATGCATCTAGAAAATTGCATCATGGTACCACACATAACTCAGGAGATATGATGTCACAAGCACTGAGATGCGTAAAGAATTGCTGAATCATGTTTGATGTTAAAATTTGTTACTTCTTTATTACTAACTCTATTCGCAACAAATTTCGCAGACAGTATCCACATATGCCGCTGCATGTACCTATACAAACATATCATTGTGTAACACATAGTTGAACAGATATGATGTCATAGACAGAGCTGAGTGGAAAATATGGGCATCATGCTGCAAGCTTCCTACTTTCAATTGCAATCAATACTTTAATAAAAATGGCAAAGGTAATGTTAATCATCAACTGGTAGGAGTTGTGGTCTAAATAACGATAGATTTATTTATTCTTAACATCAAAAGACAAAAAAATGGCTAAAGAAACGGAAAATTTTTTTTAATTGGACAAATGCCTTGAATGATATGCAGTCTATGGTGAACAAAGTGATCAGCTGGGGATCAGCACACGACGCAAATCAGAACACTAATCGCTCTACCTGACTTCGTACATATGAATCCGTGGTATGGTCCAAAAACTACACTACAGTCAAGCATCTTTACTATGGACGGCAGCAATGTCTTATTAATGGCGCGTGCCCGAAAAAAAAGCAAGTACGCGGTCTCGCATTCAGCTATTTCGGAATGCAGGTACTTCCCTATGAGCCTCTGAAACCCCGGTGGATTCCAGCGTGCAGGTGGACCCATTTGCAGGTCTGCCAAACCAGTTTGCCACAACTATGTGTGACGGAATGTGTCAAATGTTTAGAGAGCCGACTCAAAATAAGTAAGTACACCCACACATCATTCGTTGTGTGCATGATGCTAGAAGCAATATCTCTGATGGTTCAGATGGTGACTAGCACAAGCTCTAAGTGGCACATTAGCAAAGTACACAAGTCTCACTGTGAGGGTAAAGACCTGCAGTTCTTTACTAGTGAAGGGTGTCCTCTTCTCTTTCTCTCAGCTTTTCTTGCCACCTCGATAGCATAGCACATATACATCTTAGAGTACTCCCACTTTCTCACAAGCCAATCACGAGCTTGAGCGCAGCATTCGAAGCTGGGAGACCGCCTCTTGCTCTGCATACACAGATTTGACCAACCAGCGGTTTAAAATCTAATTGGGAGAAAAGTAAAAAAGATTCAGCTTTGCGGCCTCTTTCCCACATGGTGACGCCATGTCTTTGCTAAAAGCATGACCTGGATAGAAAACAGCCCTCCATAAAACGATCGTTACCTCCCATGTTGCTTCCATTTCGAACATTCCAAAGAATGGCCATAAACTCGCTGAAAGCCTCGTGCCTTCACTAACATGTTTTGTAGCAGAGTCTCGATGTCCGGGCGCCACTGACCTATCCCACAGAAATTCGCAGAAACACACAGTCGTCTCATTGGCTTCCTGCCTAACAAGGGCCCATCCTCTACTATATTGTTGATCATCAGTGCTCCGCCCGTAGCAGCAGCGACTCCTCATCACTAGTCAGCCTACCTGGATGCGGCCGCCTTCAGACCGGCGCCATGCAAAGTGTCTGCACAATGAGACTGAGGAACTGGGCAGTCCGCAAATGTTTTCACCCAGGTTCCACCCAAAGAACGCTCCCCTCAGCCCTCAGCCACCGTAAGCTTTTACTGCAGCTGTTTAAATCGGCACCCTCTTCCTTCGAACGCAGGCAAAGCTTACCGCTATTCCTTCACTAGAACACACAAGCAAGAGCATTAACTACTGCCAACCATTTCAGCATATGAATGAAGTCAGATCTACATCTACATTTACATCTACACGATTACTCTGCAATTCACATTTAAGTGCTTGGCAGAGGGTACAATCATACTATCTCTCCACCATTCCACTCCCGAACAGCGCGCGGGAAAAACGAACACCTAAACCTTTCTGTTCGAGCTCAGATTTCTCTTATTTTATTTTGATGATCATTCCTACCTATGTAGGTTGCGCTCAACAAAATATTTTCGCATTCGGAAGAGAAAGTTGGTGACTGAAATTTCGTAAATAGATCTCGCCGCGACGAAAATCGTCTTTGCTTTAATGACTTCCATCCCAACTCGCGTATCATATCTGCCACACTTTCTCCCCTATTACGTGATAATACAAAACGAGCTGCTCTTTTTTTTGCACCCTTTCGATGTCCTCCGTCAATCCCACCTGGTAAGGATCCCACACCGCGCAGCAATATTCCAACAGAGGACGACCGAATGTAGTGTAAGCTGTCTGTTTAGTGGACTTGTTGCTTCTTCTAAGTGTCCTGCCACATTGTTTTCACATTCCCTTATTCGCTATGTGCAAGATGTTAATTGCACTACTAAAATGAACAGGATCTTTTAGCAAGAAATTCAGTGTAGTTAAATTTAGTACTGGGTTATTTTTTCGCTGGAGGGTTTCCAATTACTGAAGGAAAACGCGTTTTAAGTTCACTTTGCCCGCCTGGTTGGCCGTGCGGTCTAATGCATGGCTATCCGGGCGGGAAATAGCGTCTGTCCCCGGCACGAATCCGCCCGGCGGATTTGTGTCGAGGTCCGGTAAACCGGCCAGTCTATGGATGGTTTTTAGGCGGTTTTCCATCTGCCTCGGCAAAATGCGGGCTGGCTCCCCTGATTCTGCCTCAGCTACACTATGTCGGCGATTGCTGCGCAAACAAGTTCTCCACGTACGCGTACACCACCATTACTCTACCACGCAAACATAGGGGCTACACTCGTCTGGTCTGAGACGTTCCCAGGGGGGGTGGGGGGTCCACCGGGGGCCGAACCGCACAATAACCGTGGGTTCGGTGTGGGGCGGCGGAGGGGTGAAGTGGACTGCGGTAGTCGTCGTGGGGTTGGGGACCACTGCGGCTGCGGCGGGGACGGAGCCTCTCACTTTTGTACCTTTTTCTTGAATAATCCTGAAATCACGACCTCTATTGTAAACGTATCGCAGTACAAAATTAAACTACGTTAAATATCCCACAAAAAGGCCATGCTCATTTCTTTTTTGTAGGACTAACAGTTTGCACATAGCGAACGAGAGAATATGAAAATCTCGCGCGTGCTTTTTAAGGCTTTGCGGGAGGTAGGGCAGTTGAATCATCATGTATGTTAAGTGTTAGATGTATTTGCTTCGGTAGTGATACACTTGGCACACGTGCACGCTCCAGAAAGACGAGGTCGAGACTCGATTCCAGGGAAGTTCGAAGCACTCCGAACGGTGGAGGACGACCATCATTGGGCACTTTGACCGCGCACTAAGTTAAAGAAGCTTCTCTCCGCAGCCGAGCTGAATATTCTGCTCCCGGGCAGACAGCTTAAAAGCCTCGCAGATTACCCGCTGCCCCAAATACCAGCTCTCATTTACGGAGTGCATAATTAATAACACACAATATCTAATTTCGCAGTTTTGTGCTAATCGACAGCGAGTTAAAATTTAAGGGCGAGTGCGAACGAAGTTGGCTGGAGTGCTCGCTCGAGGGCGACGTTAATGAGGGGCGGGACTGACTGGCGTGCCCCCGGGCTGCGAGCGGCCGTAATTTGGCCGTGGCAGGCAGCCGGTATAGGCATAGGCCGAGGCAGGAGCACGGGCGGGCCGAGGCAGCCAACTTCCAAAAGCCATACCACTGCGGCGGCGGCGCGGCGGCCGTTTCTAGCGGCGACACGGCGACGCTACACCGCGGCGACCGCTGCAAATTTGATGCGCCTGAGACACAAACCGTGTTGTGCTCGCACTGGCGAGCGTGCCACCGTGCGGTGTGCGGTTCGTAGACGCTTCATTCCTCTGTTTCCATAACACCAGCTTTCTGTCTTAGGTGTCTAAGCATGTGTGTAAGTGTGTATGTCTGTGTGTGTGTGTGTGTGTGTGTGTGTGTGGGCGCGCTCGTGCGTTTGCGTGTATGTTGTTGTAATACTACAAGGTCGTGTTGAAAAGTAATGCCTCCGAATTTTCTGTTCTGTTCTGAATGTCAGTTGAGGTATTACAAGCCACGCATATTACTCGGTCGATTTTCCCACTTAGCTGAGGCAAGTTGCAACCCTCAGCCGCTAGAGGGCTCCGATTTGCAGCGCGTAACATGGCTGTGTGTGACGTAACCATGACAGTGCGCGAGAACCGAGTGCTGTAATCGAGTTTCTAACCGTAGAAGAGTTCATCCGCTCATGTAGCACCTTCTCCTTCAGCTTGATGACCCCAGACCACACACAAGTGCTACGGTATCTGAAACAATCCGACGCCTTGGGTTCACTGTCACCGATCATCGTCTCTCGAGTCCCGACTTGGCCTCACCCGTTTATCGCCTGTTTCCGAACTTTAGACAGCACCTTCGGACACTTAACTTTGATAGTGATGAGCTGCTGCAAGCGGACGTGACGTAGTATCTCCATCAACAAAGTGAATCATTCTACAGTGATGATGTTAACAAACTGGCCTCTCGTTCGGAGAAATGTGTTTGTGGCCATGGTAAATGGTTCAAATGGCTCTGAGCACTATGGGACTCAACTGCTGAGGTCATAAGTCCCCTAGAACTTAGAACTACTTAAACCTAACTAACCTAAGGACAACACACACATCCATGCCCGAGGCAGGATTCGAACCTGCGACCGTAGCGGTCGCGCGGTTCCAGACTGTAGCGCCAGAACCGCTCGGCCACCAACGGCCGGCTGGCCATGGTATCTACGTCCAGAAATAAGTATGTAGACATGAAGAATAAAGATGTAGGAAGTTAATAACGTTATTTTTATGGAAAAAGCTTTGACAGTTTCGCATAAAAGTTTGGGGACATGACTTTTCAGCAGGCCCTTGTATTTTGTATTTTTTACGAACTAGAGTAGTATCCGGTATTTCCCGTGTATTATTTATTCCAGTATTCTGTTAGTTCATTCATGTTCCCTCCCCTTCTGTCCTTCTCTTCCTATATCCCCTCCTCCCTTTTCTTTCCATATCCTCTACTCCCTCTCTTCACAGTCTCTTTCCGTTTCCTCATCCCCCTCTCCTTAGCCATCTCCTCTTCCACACCTCTCTCAGTCCATCTCTTCCTTCCTCCCTGCCTCTGTCCATCGCCAGCGCTTTCATTTCTCTGTTGATTTCATCCTCTCCCCTCTCTCTGTCCATCACCTCCTCTTCCCTTTCTGACCGTAACCTCCCTCAGTCTCTGTTTATCTCCAGCAGCACCCTGCCTTTGATCGTACCCTCCTTTTCCACTCTATTCGTTCACCTCCTCGTTGTTCCCTTCCCTCTCCAAGTCATGACTCCCACCCAATGGAAAGTTACTGGATAAAACTCTTGCAGTATTCCTAACCAGGTAATAAGTGAAGTATGTACTTAATTTGGATGAAATCGATCCAGGGAAGAAGTTTCCACTCGCGACTTCGCGCGCATACGCACGTAGGACATACATTTTACATGTATTTAGAATATTTCACCTGTACCTCTTGTAGGTTTCGCCCTGCAACTTTGTTTTCAGGCAGCTGAATGTTTATGGCATCATATCTCCTGAACTATCTGTCTTACGGTGATATATTTTCCCAGGAACGTTTTGTCGTATGTGTAAATACTCTACGCAAAATTTATTGTAAGTGGAGTTAGTAGTAAAGATTAATAACTTAAATGGTCATGGTTGATGCGACAGTTTTACCGGATAAACAGCGAAGATGTAGTAACTGACAAACTTTTTTCCCTTCATCATTTTGTGGTGGATGTCAGCAAGGCAAAATCTAGAAAAGGTTTGAAATTATGTGTTAAGTTTGTTGCAAGTCGCCAAGAGCTCTCATTCTGAAGTACTATTAAGCTATTTGCACGTCGTGACCTTGCACATATTTATGTTGCCCACCCTGACATATCTGAGAGGTAGGTGGTTCTCCCTCCCACAGTTTTTCTGTCCAGACAATAGGGAATATGTGCACCAAGTTTGGTAGAAATTGAGCCAGTGACTTAGGAACATATGTCAAACATACGTATATGCACTACATGATCAAAAGTATCCGGACACCTGGCTGAAAATGACTTACAAGTTCGTGGCGCCTTCCATCGGTAATGCAGGAATTCAATATGGTGTTGGCCCACCCTTAGCCTTGATGACAGATTCCACTCTCGCAGGCATACGTTCAATCAAGTGCTGGAAGATTTCTTGGGGAATGACAGCCCATTCTTCACGGAGTACTGCGCTGAGGAGAGCTCTCGATGGCGGTCGGTGAGACTTGGCACGAAGTCGGCATTCCAAAACAACCCAAAGGTGTTCTATAGCAGTCACGTCAGGACTCTGTGTAGGCCAGTCCATTACAGGGATGTTATTGTCGTCTAACCATTCCGCCACCGACCGTGCATTATGAACAGGTGCTCGATCGTGTTGAAAGATGCAATCGGCATCCCCGAACTGCTCTTCAACAGTGGGAAGCAAGAAGTTGCTTAAAACCTCATTGTAGGCCTGTGCTATGATAGTTCCACGCAAAACAACAAGATGTGGAAGGTGCCTTAATGAATAAAACGACCACACCGTAACACCGCCTCCTCCGAATTTTACTGTTGGCTCTACACACGCTGGCAGATGACGTCCACCGGGCATTCACCATACCCACACCCTGCCATCCGATCGCCACGTTGTGTACCGTGATTCGTCACTCCACACAACGTTTTTCCACTGTTTAATCGTCAAATGTTTACGCTCCTTACACCAAACGAGGCGTCGTTTGCCATTTAACGGCGTGATGTGTGGCTTATACCTCCTGCGTAACTAAATGGTTCAAATGGCTCTGAGCACTATGGGACTTAACTTCTGAGGTCATCAGTCCCCTAGAACTTAGAACTACTTAAACCTATCTAACCTAAGGACATCACACACATTCATGCCCGAGGCAGGATTCGAACCTGCGACCGTAGCGGTCGCGTGGTTCCAGACTGAAGCTCCTAGAACCGCTCGGCCACTTCGGCCGGCTCCTGCCTAACTGTCATAGTATTTGCAGTGGATTCTGATGCAGTTTGGAATTCCTGTGTTATGGTCTGGATAGATGTCTGCCTATTACACATTACGACCCTCTTCAACTGTCGGCGGTCTCTGTCAGTCAGTAGACGAGGTAGGCCTGTACGCATTTGTTCTGTACGTGCCCCTTCACGTTTCTACTTCACTGTCACGTCGGAAACAGTGGACCTAGGAATGTTTAGGAGTGTTGAAATATCGCGTACAGACGTTTGTCAAAAGTGGCACCCAATCACCTGGCACGGTCTAAGTGCGTGAGTTCCACGGAGCGCTCCATTCTGCTCTCTCGCGATGTCTAATGACTACTGAGGTCGCCGATATGGAGTGCCTGGCAGTAGGTGGCAGTACAATGCGCCTAATACGAAAAACGTATGTTTTTGGGAGTGTCCGGATTCTTCTGATAATAAAGTGTACATCTACATTTATAATATGCATGGATTAATTAAGATATAAACCTAAATTTAAAAATCCCTATCTCCCAATTATGCGTGTCCCGAAAGGAAAGTGAGACGAAAATTACGTAACATTAAACCTTCCGTACTGGAATAATTGAGAACCGAGATACAATAACAGCGTTAATCTGCTTGCGGTCTTACCGTACAAACGTCACTTCCCGAATCCCTGAACGCTCTGCTATCCAACAAGCTATGTTTCAGTTTCGTATGCAGCTTCTAGAGATCAGGAGATGATAGACTGTTGTTGAAGGGATTTAGAGTGATCCTGCATCAACAGCGTAAGTAGGAGAAAATGGCGCGTGCTAGTGACACTAAGCACGAGGAAACGGGACACATTAAACCTGTTATTTTTTTTTCACAGTGTTATGATGATGTTATGTGATGGAAGTTTTACACCTAGGTCGAGTGGGAAAAAAAGGAATAGAAACTCCGATAACTGGAAGGGAAATGATGCAAAACATTAACGAAACAGAGGCAAAGACCACGTATCCCTCGCAACCGGCAAGGAGGCGAAAAAGAAGATATTTCGGCACGTAAATAAATCCTGTAGGAAAAGGTACCGTACCCTGCGTTCGGTTTGACATATTCTTTATTACAGATAGAACACTAATAATTCCAACAATTTTATTGCCACACTTTTTGTGTAATTTTTTCAGATGTTTCAGGCTCTCAACAAGGAGGAACAAAAGGACTGCTTTAAATAGTTCTAAAATATTGGGCACAAAATAATGGAAAATACAATGTTACTGTGTTACTTGGAAAGAAAGGAGATGATCTTTCGGAAGTAAGAAAGAGCAAAAGAAATGAATAATGTATGGTGTTACTCCATCAAAGTGAAGAATGGTGAAAAACCCATTTGTAGGCAGTTACTGCTCTCTTTGTTTCAAAAATTTTAATTGATATTAAGGACTGTACAACATTCCTTGGAAACGGGTAAGTGTTTCTGGAACAAAACATTTACGTGTTACGTATAATCATGGATATGTCCAATGTTAAACGAGGAAACGAATTTTATTATATTAATCTCATTTTTCTTTAGAGGTAGTGTTCTAAAAGATCGTAGTGGAAAATATACCAATCGTCCAAATAAAATAATCGAGAAAGGGTGGCAACTTCTGGAAGAACACTGGAAGAAGATTCCTCATAAAGAAACCATTTTATGTCAGAGCAAAGACAGCCAGGAAATACACACATCAAAAAAAGTTTTACGTTACTTCGGTTCCGAGCGTTACGGAAACTGTACAGAAAATTGGATAGAGATCAACATTCATGAAAATCACAAATTTCATGTTGTACCACCATACAGCGACACTTCAGTGGTGGTGGTCCAGACTGTTGTACACACCATAACCTCTAATACACAGTAGCACGTCCTCTTGGATTGATAAATGCCTATATTCGTAGTGGCATACTATCCACAAGTTCATCAAGGCACTGTTGGTCCAGATTGTCCCATTCCTCAACGGCGATTCGGCGTAGATCCCACAGAGTGGTTGGTGGGTCACGTCTTCCATAAACAGCCCATTTCAATCTATCTCAGGCATGTTCGACTGGGTTCATGTCTGGAGAACATGCTGGTCACTCTGGTGTAGCGATGTCGCTATCCTGAAGGAATTCATTCACAAGATGTCCACGATGGGGGCGCAAATTCTCGTCCATGAAGACGGGTGTCTCGCCAGTATGCTGGAGATATGGTTGTACTATCGGTTGGAGGATGGCATTCACGTATCGTACTGCGGTTACGGCGCCTTCCATGACCACCAGCGGTGCTCGTCGGCCTCACATAACGCCATCCCAAAGCCAAAGGCAACCTCCACCTAGCTGCTCTCGCTGGACAGTGTGTCTATGGCGTTCAGCCTGCCTGGGTTGCCTCCAAACACGATTCCGACAATTGTCTGGTTGAAGGCATATGCGACACTCATCGGTGAAGAGAACATGATACCAGTCCTGAGCAGTCCATTTGGCATGTAGTTGGGCCCATCTGTACCGCGCTGCATGGGTCGTGGTTCCAATGATGGACCTCGCCATGGACGTCGGGAGTGAAGTTGCGCATCATGCAGCCTATTGCGCACCGTTTGAGTCATAACACGACGTCCTGTGGCTTTACGAAAAGCATTATTCAACATGGTGGCGTTGCTGTTCGGGTTCCTCTGAGCCACAATCAGTACGTAGCGGTCATCCACTGCAGTAGTAGCCCTTGGGCGGCATGAGCGAGGCATATCATCGGCAGCTCCTGTCTCTATGTATCTCTTCCAGGTCCGAACAACATCGCTTTGGTTCACTCCGAGACGCCTGGACACTTCCCTTGTTGAGAGCCCTTCCTGGCCCAAAGTAACAATTTGAACGCGGTCGAGCAGCGGTATTGATCGTCTGGGCATGGTTGAAGTACAGACAACACGAGACGTGTACCTCCGTCTAATATACGCTGCTCTTGCATGGCTGTTTACATCTTTGGGCGGGTTTAGTGACATCTCTGTACAGTCAATGGGACTGTGTCGCCGATCATTGTCCACAGTCAACTTCTGTCTTAAGGAGTTCTGGGAACTGTGGTGATGCAAAAGCTTTTTTTTGATATGTGTATTTAGATAATCATGAACTGAATGTTCTGAATTTGTATAAAGCATTCAAGCAGTCCTTTTATGACAGAATAGGTATGCTATTGGAAATGGGTTGTAATGCCTATCACAAATATTTCAGAAAAAATAGTGAATAATATTTTTCGGCAGAACAGACACTTGTGATTACTGTACGGAATGCGAAGTCTCTTCGAAACAAAACCCAGACAGTGAATATAAAATACAGTTTCAATATCATATCAAGAAAGGTGCAGAGTACTACAAAATAAAATCATATATTATTTCCGATGTAGGTAACGACAGTTCCGTCTAAATACAGGTCCGTCTGCATTCTGTTAGCACTAAGACCTTAGTATACGACATATAGTCCTCGAAGAGCATACAAATTACCTAACATCAAACAAACATCTGGCTTAAAATTACCAAATATGCAGCAACCAGTCGCAAAATCATCTTTTATTTATTCACTTTTGCCAATCGATTGCAACTGACTAACAGCCATCACCAGTGCTTTCAACCAATATGTGTCCTGAGTAGTACTACTGTCTTAAGCAGAGGTCAAACATAAAGTTTGTGTTTGACCTCTGCTTAAGACAGTATTACTACTAAGGGCACATATTGGTTGAAGGCACTGATGATGGCTGTTAATCAGTTGAAATCGATTTGCAAACGTGAATAAATAAAAGATGATTTTGCTACTGGTTGCTGCATATTTGGTAATTTTATGGTTCATGGTCGCTGCACGACTTGGGAGCCACATGGAGCCCACCATTCATAAACATCTGGATGAATACCAATCTGGTTTCCAGAAAAATCGCAGAACGACGATTGCCCTTATAAAAGTGACTGTAACAAGCTATGAACAAACGAGAGGTGACTATTATGTGCTGTTTGGATTTAGCTGAACTTTCGACAATATCGAGTTTGATGTTGTACCTGGTAAACGAAAATTTCAGAGTTATTCCTCTAATGGTGTACATGTCGCCAAGAGTCTGCAATGATCGGAACTAAGAGGTCACAATGGAAGAATGTAGTGTAGTGTCTGGAGTCCCAGAAGGCTCATTTTTGAGCCTCTTACTTTTCTCGTTATTTGTTAATGTTGCGTCGACTACTATCTCCCACTGCAAATATCATTTATACGCCCTGACGACCTTCAGTTATACCTAAATACAAGCCTAACAAATCTGTGCGCAGCCATCCAGAACGTAAATGCCGACGTACTTCATTTATCAGAATGAGCGCAGAATGTAGGTTTGAAACATAACCCATCTAGACCGCAACCAAACTTTGTCACACACACAAGAACTCCTCAGTTCAAAGAACCTCCTCCACACATAATCTTAAAGGGGAAAGAAATAACATCTTCTTCTGCTAAGAATTTGCGATAAATTACGAATCTTAACTTAGGCTAGACTGAACAAACAGCTGTAGTCTGTTAGAATGTGTCAGCATCTCTTCATTCACTGCAGAAATATAAAAAGGTATTTCCTCTAGAGGTTGAAAAGAAACTCGTAGAGTAATTAATACCCCCATCCTTGAGTATGGTGATGCTGTTCTGCAAGGACTTTCGTATGAGAGATCAAGTTGGCTGGAACTAGCGATGAATGCTTCTGTCCGATACATTAGTGATGCACGCTATTAGGCCATGTCCCTCTTGGCTACGAAAAATTATCATCGTTACGTGCTGATAAGCATAGAGATTATCATATTAAGTGTTTGCTGTGTCTTCTTCTCAATCAATGCTGTCCTTCCCATTTTTCTTCAACCGGTACACTATGTCTGAACAACATGGCAGATACAAGCGTCCTCAACAAAGTAACAAAGCAAAATCCTCTCTGTACCACTATAAAAAACTGTCGTGTTCTCTAAGGAATTTTCTATAAAGGAATCTCTGAACAAACCTCCCTCAAAATATTCGAGAAAATAAAAACCTTTAAACATCAAAAGAAAGCTAGTGGCCCACCTTGTATCAAACTAACTATCTCTTTTTGCACCTCACTCTAGTCAGCTCCCCCTTCCCGACCACTTTTCCCTGCCCTTATCTACAGGATTTCGTATTGAACTTCTCTTCCTTCATACCAATCGTTGTCTCTTATATTTCAATTTTCTTCTCTTTCATTAGCCCTCACTTCTTCTAATACCAAATAAGGCTTCAAAAGTGCTCCACTAATTAATATCATTCTTAATACCTCCATTATTTTGCTATTGTGAGTATTATTATTATTAGTGATACCTTTATTACTATTGTTATTATTATTATTGAAAATTACTGTTTTCATTAATTAAGCAAAATATTATTATTTAATTTGTTATTTAATAACTAATCAGTACCATTCCTAATTCGTCCATTATTTCACCAGCATTATTAGTGTTTCTATTATTATTTTATTATAGCCAGTTACTATTTTTATTAACAATACGATTGTTTTCTGATTGTTCCCAGTGAGATGTAAGAGAGGGCATTAAGGCCGTAATATGATCAGGTTAAATAAGCAATAAATAAATAATAGATGTGCTCACATGTGCAATCGTTAGTAGAAATATTAGTACACAATTCGGTGAAATATTTTATGTGCGGCTAAGAAACGTAATATATTGTAAATTTTTTGTCCTGGTCAACATAGATGAGAAACGCCATGTCTGTGGACTGATTCAAAATACTCTGCTCCAGAAATTATTTGACGCTTTCAACCATAATTTTAATATTGTTTCTGCGGCGTCATTGCCAGTTATGCGTATGTTAAGTGAAATGTACGATGAAGAAGAAGATGAAAAAGAGAAGGAAGGCTGCTCTGATCTTTAAAACTGGTGACAGTTCAGAATGTTTCCATGTTTTTAGTACTGATCATCCCCAAATTTCCGATTACCAAGTCTCATCAATCAATATTCGCCTGCCGCGCCGCAGAGTAGGGTGTTTCTACCGTATGATCGCTGTGGACACTCTACGCAACAAACAGAATAGCATAACAACCGATAACCTGGGCTAGATAGTACACAGCCTGTAATAGAATAGGAAATGGATTCACTCGTTAATTATATATGATCTGTGATGAAATGCCTCTTCGTTCTTTGACTCTTGAAACCTATTTTTAAATACATTCTAACACCATGAAAATAAAGTGACTCGGCGATGGAACTCCGTTTGCGAAGCGTAAAGTGGTGAGCCGAAAGGAACAGTTAATTCTGTCTTAATGGGGTTTAATTATGTTTTGCGAAAACTCTTCGACTCTGAGGGAAGGAGAACCGGAAGCAATGAGTTTAATTTCATCGTATTTCTGTTTTATAATTAATCACACCTATTAAGCGAAGTGGTCTGCGTATTACTCAGGAAGGTGCTATTTGAAGGGCTACGCTACGAATGTAATTTACAGTTGCCCTGAAGAAAGGATCATTACGTTTCATTTTGAGGAATGGTAGCTTTATGTAGCATTTCCGTCTGCCTTAATAAATGGCGATCAGGCACGCGAGTGTGTCTCTGTTCACTGTATTTACCATCTGTATTTACGTAGGGAGCAATAAAGTCACAAGTCACCACAGTCATTTTGCTGCAATTCTAGCATCTTGAGCCGATTGAAGTCCTAGTGTGTTTGTGCGTTAGTGTGTGCACACTGATCAGCCAGAACATTATGACCACCGATTTGCTATCGATGTAAACTCGTCCAGGCGATAGCAGCGTCACCTGGCGAGGAATGACTACTAGTCAGCCACACGCACGGTGCATGTAGTATCAGTGAGCGTGCTGACCGTGTGTGGAATGGGGAAGGCGCGCGATCCATCTGAGTTGACCGCGAGCAGATTGTGATGGCCTGGAGACTCGGCAGGAGCAGTTTCGAAACTGCTCGACGAATCGGACGTTCGAGTAGTGCTGTGGTGAGAGTCTCCACCACGTGGTGAAACCAGGTCGAACCACGTACAGACGTCGTGGGTTTGGGCGGCCGCCACTCCTTACAGATGTCGGACGTCGTAGGCTGGGCAGATTGGTAAAACAGGACAGGCGAAGAACTGTGCAGGAACTAAAATCAGACAAGAGTGTCTAAACACGGAGTGCATTGAACACTCCTAACGATGGGCGCCCCGATCCGACGAACCGTGCATGTGCCAATGTTTACACCATGGCATTGGCAACTCTAACTGAAATGGGCACATGACAACCGGAACTGGACGTTGGCGCAGTGGTAGAATGTTACATCGTCTGATGAACTCCCATACCTTCTTCATCATGCCGATGGGAGGCCATGAATCCATCGTCTTTCGGTTGTACAGCTTCTTGACACCTGTACAGTGGGACGGAGACAAGCTGGCGATGGCTCCATTGTGCTCTAGAGAACATTCACGTGGGCATCTATGGGTCCAGAGGAGTTCTTGCAAGGCACCGTGACGGCCAAGGAATATCGTACACTGTTGGCAGACCACATACACACCTACATGACGATCATGTTTCTCAACAGCAGTGGCATTTTTAACAATATAAAGCGCCATGTCACAAGGCCAGGTCTTTGATGGTTCGAGGAACACATTGGCGAGTTCCCATTGACATTCTGGCCCCTCAACAGACCAGATCTGAACCCGATCGAACACATCTGGAATTTGATTGAACGTGAGGGCAGAGCCCACTGCTCTCCCCTCCCTCCGGAATTTAAGGTAATCAGGTGACTTGTGTGAGCAGATGTGGTACCAACTCCCTCCAGCAACCTACCAAGGCCTCGTTGTTTCCATGCCACGACGCATCGCCGCTGTTATCCGTGCCAGAGGGTGAGATCCCGGCTATTACGTAGGTGGTCATAATGTTCTGCCTGATCTCTCTCTCTCTCTCTCTCTCTCTCTCTCTCTCTCTCTGTGTGTGTGTGTGTGTGTGTGTGTGTGTGTGTGTGTGTGTGTGTATGTGTTTGTACGCAGCACATCGTTACTATCAACTTTCGGCGAGGCGCAGCGAGCTGTATTGACGATTTTCCTCGCTGTTCCTTCCTTCCAGAAAAACTCTTCAGAACATGGGCGTCGACAGAAATTGATCCAAGGACGGATAGTGTGCTAATGCCTTTTCTTTTTATGTAACAGATCCGTTGTTTCTCAGAACATGTCACGTCCCGATATAGAAATTTGAGAGAAAGTACGCAATATCTATATTATCTCAACCAATTTATTGCTATCCCGGGTATTTAGATCATTTTGATATCATGTATCTTTTGCATATGTCAAGCACGTATTTTTTGTATTACTAGTGTGAGTACTGATGTTCTGTTCATTTAAAAATATAAATTTACATCCTCATAAGATTAAATCCTGGATATCCATCCGTAAGAAATACAGTCGGATATTATTGAGAAAATATATTTTCAATCATATTACACTGAAAATAGAATATCATAATACAAGCAAAAGTCAAAAACAATCAGGAAACCGTGTCAAATATAAACTAAACATAGCCAAATATGCCAGCTATTAACACATGTTTTGCTTATAAAGCTTCACTTTTCATCAAGTTAATGCACTCATTCCACTGTTTCCATGCCTCCTATTTTTTAATGTTGCTCACCATAGATATAGCTGAACAAAATGTATGTTAAAGGCACTATTTATTTTTATTATTTTTAGTTAAAGTGTAATCCATAAGATTCATCACGAATAATGTAGTAAACTCCTTAAACCAATCTCCAATAGCTGATAGAGGAGCCTAAGGATGTACAAAGATGGACCTCAGATTCGTCATTGTGCAGCCAAACCAACTGAACTGCATTATACATAACTACGACTCCACGTTGCGTCCCGTCTAATTTGAGATGCCACCAACTCCTACAGAGAACATTTTTTTTCTGTTTTAAATTATCACGTTTTTCCCTGTGTTCTCATTTTGACGAATGAATATGAGTCCACAAATGAAGTACAATTGAACAGCCCAACATTGTGGCGTCGTCGCGTGCTTCAGAGTATAAGCAAGCTGTGAAGGGATTTATTTGTCCACAGATAAACAACAAAGTACTGTTGTGATTAAGTTGTACCGTAGAGGGAAGTCGATCCTTATGGAAACTGCGCAGGTACGCTGTGGGCAAGTTTATGTTGCGTTGGGAATTGGCGGCGGAACCAGCGATCCATAATGTTCAAACAGTTCCTTCCCGTAGATCGACAAGGCCTGTATGCAAGGAGAAGTCAGATAAGAGATGGGGAATGTTCTGCAATGGGTCACATCGAACTACTAGACAGCTCCGAAACGACAACTTTGAGAAGGAAGAGGCGGCTTTCCTGTGGCGAACCTGACGATTCAACGTATCCCAATTACATACCGACTGCTGAACCCAAATTTTTGTGGTTGGAAGTGGAGGGATGCAATTTCATTAACTGAAGAGATTGAGATGAATAACATTTATTGAAATATTTATTCGCTGGTTCAACAATTTTGCAAGCTGCAGTGAAAATTTCGTCGTGGCTTCGGGGCCAAGAGCTTGGAAGGCGATGTCGGGTATCGCCGTTTCCAGAGTAATGCCCACAGACCTGTCACCGAGGTCGGTGTAAGACCCACGCACCAGCTACAGTGTCACCAGTTTCTCACACACGGCGGCAACACTGTATGTGGGCTTAACATGGGATGGTCGGACAACTTTAGATGAAGAACATCCAGAAGAGAAATTTCGTTTAAAGTTTCATAAATGCAGTATTAATAAAGCTTTCAGAACTTACTCCAAATACTACCATAACTTTAATCATGCAGACTTGACAAAATAAAATAATTTAAATTAGTTGTGAACCCTCGTGTGTTGTAGTGTACCTTGGATGCGTGTATGTGTAGTTGATTGACTTTGTGTCCACAACGGAAATATCACGCCTATAAACAAATTTAAGAGCAATGCCGTTGACAGCCTACACATAGAGGAATACATTAGATGAGATATCCAGTAATGATGACATTCTGTTCTAGCTTAATTGGGAGGTTGATAACGTTCAATATATAATCCACTAGAATGAAAGCCGGCCTGGGTGGCCGAGCGGTTCTAGGCGCTACAGTCTGGAACCACGCAACCGCTACGGTCGCAGGTTCGAATCCTGCCTCGGGCATGGATGGGTGTGATGTCGTTAGGTTAGTTAGGTTTAAGTAGTTGTAAGTTCTAGGGGGCTGATGACCTTAGAAGTTAAGGCCCATAGTGCTCGGAGCCATTGGAACCACTAGAATGAAAACAACTAAATACTTTGAAATTATTTGTTGTCAGTCAACAGAAAAAAGCAAAAGTATAAAATCAATACAGAACGTTAAATCCTACTCTTAAATTAACTCTGACTCTGAAGAATATCTGTGACTTTCCTCAAAATCTCGACCGTGTTTATCAGACAGACATACAAGGTTGGCTGGTACTGATAAGCCCCAACAAACAGAAGATCTCCACCCTGACTGACACTAACAGGAAAGAGCTCAGAAAACGAGCAAATGGAACGCAACACATTTACTGTGGTTGTTTCCCTATCTGCCCAGCCACGGTGCGTGTATCAGCGATTACAGTGCTGGGAGACGTGTTACTGCAGCGTCGATCCACTAGGTGCCATCCGTCGGCGTGCAGAGAAGTTGCATACCCATAAATTCTGTCGACACAGTGGACGTAATATACCGTTCGAAATCTCCTAGAGCTGAAACTACTTCAGTAACACATAGAACACGCGTCAAGATTTCTGTTTGCTTATAAGTCAGGAAGAGAAACTCAACTTTTACTTGTAAAGGTGACTTAAGTATGCTTCAGACACCATAGAGAAGGAAAGAATCGTCACTCTGCTTACAGAGAAACGACTTAACTCGCTGCTAGTGATGAAATCGACACTTTGCGAATTCTAACAGTGAGGCACTGCACTGACGCACATGTCAGTCTCTAAGTCGATGTGTCCTCTATCGAAACCCGCAGTACAGTCCGACTTTTTCACCACGTCCGCCGGTTTCCGACATGGACCACGGCGTCTGTGTGTGCGGTTCCTGCAATGTATTCCTGCGCCCCTTAAAAAAGCAGTTACTCTCACTAAAGGGGCCATGAAGCTGCTAGCCAATCGCTTGCAGTTCATACCCCATGTAAAACACTGTTCTAGAACATCGTAAAACATATCCTCCGACTAAGGACTCCACCAGTCAAACTCATTTCTCTGCCTTTTGAAGAAAAACATGGCTCGCAGTCTCCCGAGAGAAAATCTGCGAAGTGTCAATTCATGTCCACCGTTCGTGGCCCGTTGTGCATCCCTTCCTGTTAAAAGGTTGATTCCATCCCCTGTAAAATGCTATCACTCTCCACCTCCGGCCTCCAGCGCCTAGCTGTGATCACCATTAGGGCTGTGAGGCTGCTGCGTCCACCATATTCTCTTCAGAGCAGTAAAACAACCCTCGCAGTAGAACACGACACAGTGTCTTTTCAAAACCTCCCTCCTGCCAATCGCCACTTTCACAGGATCACGAGACAGTCAACGCTCTCTGCTGTCAGCGCCCAGCTGAAATTAATTCCTATTCATGGAACACTACAGAATATGTTCCTACATGATGGTACCCAGTATTAACCACAGAAATGATCAATTATCCAATAACCCATCGTAAATCTCATATAGACTAAAGTATGGTAGCAAACTGGTATAATATTAGATGTATGGAAACAAAATATTGCCACTCTAAAATTCACAAAATCTCATTTTAAAATAGAAATTTGAAACACGACTCTGTAAGTAGGCTGTTTAGGTTTTTATATTGGTAACGCCACGTAGCGCTCTATATGAATATCACTGGCTGTGCTGTGTGCAGTCTGTGGCTGGGCGGCATTGTTGTAATATTCGCTATTGTAGTGTTGGGCTGTTGGCTGTTAACAGCGCGTGGCGCTGCGCAGTTGGAGGTGAGCCGCCAGCAGTGGTGGATGTGGGGACGTGAGATGGCGGATTTCTGAGAGCGGATGATCTGGACGTGTGTCCATCAGAAACAGTACATTTGTAAGAATGGATGTCATGAACTGCTATATATA
Source organism: Schistocerca serialis cubense (assembly GCF_023864345.2). Taxonomy (NCBI): domain Eukaryota; kingdom Metazoa; phylum Arthropoda; class Insecta; order Orthoptera; family Acrididae; genus Schistocerca; species Schistocerca serialis. The sequence continues at coordinate 268,626,557 of NC_064643.1, forward strand.
TTATGACTTTTGAACACTATTAAGACATTGTTTGTTCTCTATCAAAATCTTTCATTTGCTAACTGTGCCTATCAGTAGTTAGCGCCTTCAGTAGTTTGAATCTTTTATTTAGCTGGCAGTAGTGGCGCTCGCTGTATTGCAGTAGTTCGAGTAACGCAGATTTTTGTGAGGTAAGTGATTTACGAAAGGTACAGGTTAATTTTAGTCAGGGCCATTCTTTTGTAGGGATTATTGAAAGTCAGATTGTGTTGCGCTAAAAAATATTGCGTGTCAGTTTAGTGTTGATCAGAATAGGTAAAGAGCAAAATGTCTGAGTATATTCAGTTTTGCTCAGCTGTTTGAAAATCAAATATTGTAAGAGATTTATCAGCACAGTAATTCAATAATTTTTCTAAGGGGACGTTTCGTATGTCGACCCTTAGCTGGGGATACCACACTGGAATCTTTTGATTTTTTTCTTGTAGTTTGTGTAATTAGTGTAGCTATTGTTTATTGCTAGCACGTAATTATAGAGAGAATTTCCCCTGTAGTTGTAGTTTTTCATTGTTGTATAGTAAAACGGTTGTGGCATGCATGTAGATTTGCACCAAATATTTCGCAGCTGCGCCTGCAATTAACTAGATATTATTTTCAGTGCTATGTTAATGTGTTTTCTTATTTTGCTCTTCAAATTGTGCTTTTCTGTGTTATCGTGTGAAATATTGTGACAATAATGGCGTGTGAAAAACGTAACACTAGGCTCCAAAGTAAACTGAGAAATAATAGTGACGACGAGCGTAGCTTATCAGCACCACTGTGTAATGAATTAACAGACATTCAATGTGGTAATTTGGTAATTGTGCATAGGGAAATGGAGCGGGCCGCAAATAATGGCGTAGACAGTGAAACAATTAGTGAACGGGGAAGCATTATCGATCGATCGGTCGGTAACAACTCGCCTCAGGAATCCGAAATGACAGGACACGTTCTCGCAAATGCTGTAGATTCAGTTTTTGAGTCCTCACCGTTTTCTCAAATAGGTCAAGACACATTTTCTGCTTGTCAAAATGTGAATGTTGCCGGTGCAAATTCACTGCCGAAAAGCACTGAGGAACATGTTTCAGACACCAGTGCATTGTTATTACAATTAATACAACAAATGGGACAAACACAGCAAAAGTTAGACACAATGGAACAAAATCTTCGAAAGTTTAACACAATGGAACAAAATCTTCAAAGGTGAGACACCACGCTTGAACAAACACGTGAAGATTTAACTACTGAGTTACATAACATTGAATCGAAATGTCAAAAAGTCTGTAATGACGTAAAAACCCAAATTTTTTAGCATTTCCAACCTCTTTTTTCGCAGCATGAAAATACATTACAGAATCACGAAGCAGCCACAAAAGAACTGCAAACTATTGTTCATGAAAATCATGGGGCCTTGCAAAGTAAGATTGACTCAGTTGCATCTACCAATTCGGTTATGCAACTTGCAATAACTCAGGAAAACTTAAAGGAGGCAGTAGATACTATTTCAACACAAATGGACACTCTGAAATTTGGTTCAGAAAAACACACTGAAGAAAATAGTTCACTATCAGAGAAAGTAACCGAACTTTCGGATCAGTTCACTAACTTATCTACAAAGGTGGATGATGATCTATATGACACAAGACCTGTAGCCTTCACTGACACAGAAGAGTACGAACAAATTAGGAAATCCAAACAAAATCAAAATCAAAATAATACGCAACACCAAAGAGAAATCCAGGAAGTACAAGAACAGTTGACACAGGTAATACAAGAATTACATATTTCAGAGGACACTCGCGCTCCAATACGGGAAGAGGCACATAGAAATACGGAACGGCAACTAAATAATAACACAGGGCACTTCAGAAATTATGAAAGAAATTGGCAAGGTACAGCGAATTTTGAGATGGAACCGCCGAAACGACGTAACAATGACCGACATGCGACTCGCCGACATGATGATTTTGACTATAAGCTGTTTATTACTACACATAAATTCAAAACATTTAAGAATTCCGGCAACGACATTCCTCCACAAGCATGGCTTCATCAATTCTCTCATTGTTTTCCTCCCAACTGGTCATTAGAGCACAGATTAGAATTTATGTGTGGCTATTTAGAGAATGAACCAGCTGTAAGAATGCGATCGGTCATTCACGAGTGTGACAGTGAAGGAGAATTTTACCATGCCGTCCTCTCAGCATACTGGTCTCAAGCCATACAAGACCGAGTAAAACATAGCATCATAATGATGAAACATTTCGAACAATCTGAATTTTCCAGTCTTGTGAAATATTTTGAAGACATGTTGCACAAGAATCAGTACCTGTCAAACCCTTACAGCCCCTCAGAACTCATCCGCATTTGCTTAATCAAATTGCCTGAACATCTACGACATATAATTTTGGCAGGACACTGCAAAGACGACATTGAAGCTTTTCAGGGACTATTACAAGAATTGGAAATTCACACTGACAATCGCGGAATGCGAAAACAGGAGCACAACAATTACAGGTCACATCCGTCACAATTCCGCCATGACAGAAATAATAAATGGACACGACAAGGCTATTCTTACAAGGCAAATCGTGAACAAAACAGACACCACCCATATGACAACCATTGGCAGAGTAGCAATAATTACAGGGAAAGATCACATCTCAGCGGTAATGACTATCACAGAGACAATCAGAGGAGCAGACAATATAGGATCCAAAATAATTGTTATCAAGGGAGACATAATAACTTCAGACACAACAGTCCTCCACCACGTGACAGACAAGAAATTAATTACAGAAATTACCGACATGACGACAGACGATATAATCATAACGACAGACCTGAATTTCATCAGAACTGGCAGGGCCTCCTCGTCAAGGAGAATTTGTAGAAGTTAGTTCTCCCAATCCTAATAACGACGCACGCCAACAAAGACACAGACAATGACTCGCACCGCAGACAGCCACGTGCGCCGGCTGGCTCAGAGATAAATAACATTGACGCTAACCTTGAGAAAAATTCCAGTATTCTTTACCGACGTATACCGCATGATAATTGCGTTGAAATTGAAACTCTGCGTACTAGGAAGAGTAAAAGATTGCACCACATTTCACATGTAAAACCGTTTATTGAGAGGTAATCTGCTTTTTAAGTTAGTCTTTGTCACAAAACTTTTCACTTTACACTACTAGTACGATTTGTCACACTGAGAAACTGTTAACATGCAACAATGTTTTGAAGTTAACTATCCAGTCTAGAACCTAGGGACCATATTTAGACAGTATTTACGAGTGCATTGTTATAGTGAACAGATGACACAGTGTTATTGTGTGTGTACATTCTTGCTTGTTAATTGCACAATTACGTAACGACTATAAGGCTTACATACTTGAACATATACTGCTAATGAGACTTTAATGCAACATTTTGGTTTACTTGAAAATACATTCTTTATTTGAAGTACTTTCTGTGGGATTAAAGATGACTTAGCATTTGGTTTCTTTGACAGCTACACGATTATATCACGACGCTACTAATGAGTGACACAATTAACATTATTGCTTTTGCGCTGTATCTGTTTTACATCTGCACAGTTTTTCTGAATTCTTCTGGAAAGTAAAACATGTTTTAGTAGTAACTTTTGTGGTATAGCTACAATGAGACAGCCTTTTCCATAGCACAACAATACGTTACAGCACAGTACCCTCTTCATCACAGCAATAAGCGTAATAACTAAGATATCTATACGCAAAGCATTTCACTTTTGTTTATGAGGAGGTGAGTACATTGACTTCAGCAGAACTTTGCTTACAGAGGACGATAACTACAACAGTTCCACAGAATTATCTTACAGCAAGACGCACATTTAGCACTACAGGACACGCATTTGAGTGATTAATTTTGTACTTAAAACATTTATTTTTAAAGATTTTTTAATTACATTGATACAACAGTTTTCTGTGATACATTTCATTCCATTGCTGTAATCTGTAACACCTGAGGGTATAATTACATTAATCCTCAGGGGGTACACGCTTACTTTGTGTACCATGCGTGATGACTGGGTGTTGTGTGACGTCCTTAGGTTAGTTAGGTTTAAGTAGTTCTAAGTTTTCGGGGACTGATGACCATAGATGTTAAGTCCCATAGTGCTCAGAGCCATTTGGACCATTTGTGTACCATGTGTTTGCCAAACTCAAGGAGCCCTAGCTAATATGGTATTTGCTTATACAACTTTACACATTGGTACTATATTTGTCTAACACTGAATTACACAGCTATCTGATTATTTAACAGAGAAACAAAAATTTTTTTACTACATCAAAGACACATGTTTACACAATTACTCAGTTGGATAACTTCACACTTATGAAACAGTATTTTGTCTGTACTTTGTGAACTGTTCATATTTTTACGGAACCATTGTGACACTATGAGAGCTTTGAATGATGTATTTGGTAAGGAATCGTGATTTTTAAAGTACGTTTGAAGTAGAATTGAAATGAGCAGAGAATATTTTTTAGGGTTTGAAATTATTGCAGAAAGCTATGACGTTTTTGAGATTTGGCTGAAGTTTTATGATGTTATTATTACGATGACAATGTGAATTATGCTGTTGAGGTATGTTTATGATCAATAAGCTGATGCTATATGAGGAATTTGATTATGCTATCTATTTATTATGATGAAATATTGAAGTGTCGACGAATATATATATATATATATATATATATATATAGGTAATAAGGTAAGGAATAATGACTAGTGGTTAGGGACTCTGACTTGTGAAATAGCGTGTTGGAAACCAAGAATCGTACTTTAAGAGTTACGAAATGTGTGTAAATGCGTGAATGTATCACAATGCCGGCGAAAATTTTTTAACACTTATATTTATAGGATTTTGTTTCTACAAATTTGTAAAGCAATTTCTCGACCTGTGAAATTTTTATATGAGACTGTCACTGTAGCGGAAACTCCTGTCGTAAATATTTCGGTAAGAAAGTTAAGTGACCTTCACATAATGCGTCATGGGCGCCCAACTGTGCTACCTGCCTGGAGAAGAAGCCATTAGGTGGAGAAAAAAAAAAGGAGACCATTAACCTCAATATTGACATTCCTTTGTAGAAAGCATCGCAAATACGACACTTTCTGATATTTACTGAAATGACTAGTGAAACGATGAGAAACATTTCACATCTATTGTCTTTATAGATGAGAGATTGCACATTTTGTTTAATATCTAGTTTCTAGCTGCACTGCAACATTGGTTAAAATAAAATTCAGTAGATGTACTAATATTGTTATTTTATGCCTACAGATCCAGTAAATAATCATTTCATGATCTACTTCCAAGAAAACGAGGGAACATAAATAGACATTTCCCTTCACAGGAATTGCATAAATATTTTTTTTACGATTTGGTGACTTGTCTGTTAGAGTAAGTTCTTGTGATGCATCACTCTAGTGTTAAGTTCTGACGTAGGTATTAGACATGGCCTTCTTTACTGTAATATTTTTTCTGCTTGAACTTTGTCATGTTTAGGTATAAGTTATAGCATTTGCTGCTGCTGTTTGCCAGGCATAGCGCTATTGAATTTCACTTTGTATTAGTCTGTTAAGCCAGTTTTACTACTGATTTATTTTTCTTGTTGCTGCACATTGGTTCATATTAGTTGTAATGTTGCATTTGCTCTGCTAATTTAGATATACTGCTGCTTTCTTTGCCAATTTGCATATTTTTGTGATTCCTGTTTCTGTTAATTTGTTGTGTGTTGCTGTATTGCCTCTTCCCTTAGTATATATATCTGAGCTCAGTAGATTTAAGTTAGCTTAAGAGGGGGTAGACTATATAAGAAACTAACTGTGATGAACTGGAAGAAATGCATTGAGAAGCTATAAGAAAATGGTTTGGCCGAATAAGTAGTGTACAGAGGAGAATAACTATTTTGACAGAGGATGTGAATAGAATGCAGAAAGCATACTTGGATAGGGTTTCTTTGGTGGAAACAAATGTTGAAATAAGAGGAAAGATCCATGGAATGAAGTTTTGGGTTGGACTGCAGCACCAAACGTTACACTGAAAACAAACCCTGTCCCTTCCTTTTGTGTTATTCCACTATGTTTTTGTGTACCCTTGTGTATTTGTATTCTTCCTGTCTTTGTGTGTTTATCTGATGAGAGTTATGTTGTAGAATTTTTCTAATGCTATGTTATTTACTTTGTATAGATGTTTAAACATTCTGTTCTGTTTTAATGCTCATATGTGAAGTAGATGTTTCAAACGTTATTCTGATCTTTTATGTATGTACTTATGTCACAATTCCTGTAACACTGATGTATACGTTATTTCGATTCTTTTGTAAAGCCTGTATTACTAAAAATGTTATCTGTATTGTTATGTTCTTTAACGATGTATTTTGTAGCTTTGTTATTGTATTCTCATGTTATAAAATTGTAATTGACACCAGTTCATCAAATTAAGTAACTTGTAAGCATTCATTTCACTGCACACATTTCTGTTGGTCGTAATATATGCACAATATGTGAACAAAAAGAGGACTGTTAGTGTTTGGACATGTATTAATAACTCAGCAAGGGACTGATTAACAGCATTGCTGGTTCTAAGGACATTTCAGAAAAAAAAAATTTGTGAGTGCACAAGTGGTGGTTCATGGACTTGCTATATTGTCCGCAAGACTCATCGATGGTGATTGTGTACCTGCACAGTAGCAACAGATGGCTGCTGGCCATCTCTATGAGGACTACGGTGGGTCTGCATCTTTGATGGCTCACTAATACCATTATTTCTACAAGGACTACAGTGGGTCTGCATCTTTGATGGCCCACTAATACCATTATTTCTACAAGGACTACAGTGGGTCTGCGTCTTTGATGACTCACCAATACCATTATTTCTACAAGGACTACAGTGGGTCTGCATCTCTGGTGGCCCACCAATACCATAATCTCTACCAAGACTACAGTAGGTCTGCTCAGTGATGACCTACCCACCAATATTCTTCAAAACTTCGACTGACTCTGCTGTGGGTTTGCTCTGTTGTGGCCCATTACTTGTCTGCATGTCAAGAGTCAGCACTGTCTTTCCGTTGGAAGGACAACACTACTTCTTCAAGACCGCATGGAAATCCACTACTTCTGTGTGCAATTTCTTTTACTAATGAGACTTTGTGAAAAAAAACTGTAGTTACTATTATGATGAATGATCAGGACTGTCTTTATGGACTGAGAGAAAATTTTAGCTTTTGACCATCATTGTATCAATAAGTGAGTGCATTTGATTTCGTTGTTACTGTAATTATGAAATTTTTTTTCAAATCTGTATTGGCCACTGCCCAAAACAATTTGTAAAATTTTTTGTGGGGAGCATGGGGGCTATGTAAGTAGGCTGTTAAGGTTTTTTTAATGGTAACGCCACGTAGCGCTCTGTATGAAAATCACTTGCTGCGCTGTGTGCAGTCTGTGGCTGGGCGGCATTGTTGTAATATTCGCTGTTGTAGTGTTGGGCTGTTGGCTGTTAACAGCGCGTAGTGCTGCGCAGTTGGAGGTGAGCCGCCAGCAGTGGTGGATGTGGGGAAGTGAAATGGCGGATTTCTGAAAGCGGATGATCTGGACGTGTGTCCATCAGAAACAGTACATTTGTAAGAATGGATGTCATGAACTGCTATATATATATATTATGACTTTTGAACACTATTAAGGTAAATACATTGTTTGTTCTCTATCAAAATCTTTCATTTGCTAACTATGCCTATCTGTACTTGGTGCCTTCAGTAGTTTGAATCTTTTATTTAGCTGGCAGTATTGCGCTTGCTGTATTCCAGTAGTTCGACTAACGAAGATTTTTGTGAGGTAAGTGATTTGTGAAAGGTATAGGTTAATGTTAGTCAGGGCCATTCTTTTGTAGGGATTATTGAAAGTCAGATTGCGTTGCGCTAAAAAATATTGTGTGTCAGTTTAGTGTTGATCAGAATAGGTAAAGTGCGAAATGTCTGAGTACGTTCAGTTTTGCTCAGCTGTTTGAAAATCAAATAATGTAAGAGATTTATCAGCACAGTAATTCAATAATTTTTCTAAGGGGACGTTTCAACTCTAAATGTTATCATTATTCAAGTCCGCGGCGTCTTCTGTCCAGCTGGTCCCACCGGAGGTTCGGGTCCTCCCTCCGGCATGGGTGTGTGTGTTTGTCCATGGCACAATTTAGGTTAAGTAGTGTGTAAGCTTAGGGACTGATGACCTTAGCAGTTAAGTCCCATAAGATTTCACACACATTTTTTTGTATTCCTTTTTGCCTGATACATTTACTGCATTTTTATATTTTCTCCTTTCATCAATTAAATTCAATATCTCTTCTGTTACCCAAGGATTTGTATTAGCCCTCATCTTTTTACCTTCTTGATCCTCTGCTACCTCCACTATTTCATCTCTCAAAGCTACCCATTCTTCTTCTACTGTATTTCTTTCCCCCATTCTTGTCAATCTTTGCCTAATGCCGTACTTGATGCTCTCTATAACCTCTGGTTCTTTCAGTTTATTCATGTTCCATCTCCTCAAATACCCACCTTTTTGCAGTTTCTTCAGTTTTAATCTATAGTTCATAACCAATAGATTGTGGTCAGAGTCCACATTGCCCCTGAAAATGTCTTACAATTTAAAACCTGGTTCCTGAATCTCTGTCTTACCATTATATAATCTATCTGAGACCTTCAGTATCTCCAGGCTTGTTCCATGTATACTACCTTCTTTTAAGATTCTAGAACCAAGTGTTAGTTTAAGGTATGCTCTGTGCAAAATTCTACCAGGCGGCTTCTTGTTTCATTCCTTACTCCCATTCCATATTCACCTACTACTTTTCCTTCTCTTCCTACTATCGAGTTCCAGTCACCCATGACTATTAAATTTTCGCCTCCCTTCACTATCTGAATAATTTCTTTTATCTCATCATAAATTTCATCAATCTCTTCGTCATCTGCGGAGCTAGTTGGTACATAAACTTGTACTCTGTGTTAGGCATGTGATTCGCGTCTGTCTTGGCTAAAATAATGCGTTCACTACGCTGTTAGTAGTAGCTTACCAGCTCTTCTATTTTTTTATTCATTATTAAACCTACTCCTGCTTTACCCTTATTGCATTTTGTATTGATAACTTTGTATTCCCCTGACTAGAAGTATTGTTCCTCCTGCCACCGAACTTCACTAATTCTCACTATATCTGACTTTAACCTATCCATATCCCTTTTTAAATTTTCTAACCTACCTACCCGATTAAGGGATCTGACATTCCACGCTCCGATCCGTAGAACACCAGTTTCCTTTCTTCTGGTAAGGACGTCCTCCTGAGTAGTCCCCGCCCATCCGGAATATTTTACCCAAGAGGACGCCATCATCGTTTAAACATATAGTAAAGCTGCATGCCCTCAGGAAAAGTTACTGCTGTAGTTTCACCTTGCTTTCATCCGTCCGCAGTACCAGCACAGCAAGGCCGTTTTGGTTTATGTTGCAAGGCCAGATCAGCCAATCATTCAGTCTGTTGCCCCTGCAGCTACTGAAAAGATTGCTGCCCCTCTCAAAAGATATCCCTCCGTTGTGGTTGCACCTACAGTACAGCTATCTGTATCGCTGAGGCCCGTAAGCCTCCGCAACAATGGCAAGATCCATGGTTTATGGGGTGAGGACAGTGCTACTACGAACTAGGCATATCCCATAAGCGACGAGATGTTAGTCCCACCACACCTGCGTCGTGTTTTTTCCAGGTTTGTGTGATTAGAGTCTTCGTAGTATTCATTTCAAAACAAACATCTCAACTGGTGACAAAATAATCCGTGGGTGTATTGACGGCTTTTGGTGTATAAATGGCACAACATTTCGGCGACGGACCTTTCGCCTTCTATGCCCTTTGGACAATACCAGGGTCGAGAATACCTGTGGACTTGTTTGCCATCAAAGTTGCCATGAGAAACTGAAAAACTACTTTTTGACTGAAATTTCACAAGCTATATTTCAGCGTTACTCATTTCTTGCATTTAATTTCAACTGCAGTTACATACGAGAAACTTTATCTGAAGCACGCAAAAATGTTAAGTCCAGACTGCCAGATTGGCACTTAACACTTCGTTTAATTGTCCGAATCTGTTACAAGCAGTACCGTATGCAGAAGGAACACTTATGCAGACTCGATTTCGTCCCCTCACCTGCGCCTCCTGTGTGAAAAAATAAAAGCATTGTACTGTGACTCAAGTAATTGTAAGTGCACTAACCAGCTAACTAATTTTTTCATTCCGTCCATGATGGAATAAGAACTAAGGTTCAGAATTATTAATTTTTTTGCTTTTAAACAAATTCCTCCTTCAACTGTATTACTTTTTCCTGGGCTCAAATTGTACTGCGATCGAGATCAGAATAACAACTGGGCTGATCGTGGCTACAAGATATGGGAATATGGTGGTTATTGTGGTACATCCATGTGTTTATCTAGACTCTAAGCTGGTTTCGTGTGAGAGTTCTAACGTGTGGATTCTAGATTGTTCAGAGTGCCCTACACAGATGTCTGCAGATGGGATCACATGATTGTGAAAGTGATCGCAATACGACTAGAACAACAGAATTATATTGGGGCCAATAAGACAAAATGGTGAACACAGGACAGAAGTAACGAAGATCTGTAAAACAGCAAAACAAAAAATAAAATAAAAACGAGATGCAACGACGAGTAGACGTAGAATTATGTTTTACGGCCACCTGGTTTGGATGGGTGAAAGTATATGCAAGAGAGTTTTTGAACATAGCAACCACAAAAATGTCTCTGGTGCAAGTGGCTCCGAAAAATCCGAAGTGACCTGAAATAGATAACGAATTAAGAACATGAACTTTCAAACAGAGACACGTTTCGAAAGAAGGTATCATATTATTATCTACAGAGAAAACTAAGAAAAGAGAACTGGAGCAAAGTGGTCGAAAGTTCGAAAACAACAGTACGTTGACAGAATGAAAAATCATCGGAGGTCCCGGAAATTAAATGAAAAGTAGTTATTCACGTAATCAACAGGAGGCCGAAATCGAGTGGAGATGAACAACGAAATAAATAACACAACTGATATGAAAGTGTATTCGCATTAGAATTACGTAATATTATTTTTATTCACCAACAATCCATCAAACCACATATAACTATAAAATTCAAAATGACCAATTTCATAATACTGCCGTCATCACATCTGTCGCAGAATAGAGAAACACTAATCAGACAATAATAAGTCCTTTGTCTGACAGCCATAACATGCGATTAAAAGTCTTCTGATAAATTTGTCTTCGTCAAAGAGTTTGTGTTAACTGATGCCTAACAAGAGGTAATAAAGGGCTGAGGGTGTCATGCGCTTACACGTAAACAGGCCATAACCAGTAAAAGGCGTTAGTGCTGAGGTACATAAGTAATCAACATCATAGATTTAATAATTTAAAATAGAATATTCCTAGCTATCAATTAAAATAATATCACGTGGCAAAAATACATGTCTAACAATAAAACATGATGTAAAAATACAGTCCGTGGAAATAAAATCCACACACGTCTTAACCTGCTATTAAGCATGGATTCTGTTTCTGCATATTTCAGTTTACATTGTTTTATTGTCAGACATATATTTTTGCCATGTGAAACCATTTTAATTAATAGCAAGGAATATTCTAAGCTGTTGAATATGTAATGCTGATTACTTATGTACCTAAGCTGTAGCGTCCTCTACCGGCTATGGCTTCTATATGTACAGGAACTGGACAGTATCAGGCCGTCTTTGTCCCTTGTTATTTATCATCGTGTTTAGGTTATTTGTAATTGAAACTTGTTTCAGAAGCCTTTTAATGGTATGTTGTGACTGTCAACAACGTGTGTTCTAACATTTTCTATGTATTTGGGTCAGCCAATTGGACTTATTATTGTCACATTAGTGTTTCTTCCATTTCGTAACAGATCTGATGAAAGCATTAAGGTGAAACCGGTCACTGTGAATTAATTATACAGTTACATGAGACCCAGATGGATGTTTAAGAATAAACTGCCAAAGATGACTGTGGACCTTATGTCTTCAATTGATTGCTAATGTGATAAGGATATCTCACACTAGATGATTTTCAGTAGTGGAATGGGATGTTCACCATGCATGGAAAAAGGAACACCGTGAGTATGATGTAGACTAAGTTGGTACGTGTGTAGTATAACAACGAACTTTGTTACCATATTATGTAGAAGGGAATTACTCCAGCTCTAATGGCTAAAACCGAGTAAAATAATTTTAAAACACGAAACTGTGTGCGTTCTACCACCCATCAACGTCTTTTGTCTGTAAAACACTGCATTTGTACACGGTCGATCTTCGAAGGATATCTAATCTAAACGTCAGAGAAAAACAATAACAATTTTTACAACACAGTTACTTCTGCTTTTGGGGTACAAGCAAACAATTTCTAACTGCATTGAAACACGGATATAGTTTCAACGAAATGATTTGCTTTTGGTCAAACAATGCTTTCTGTCTACGACTATATCTATACTATTCCACAGCAGTTTTGTGTCCAGCAACGAAAGCGAGCACATATGGCTCCTACAGCGTGGCATAATTTATAAAGGATTGTACTGGATGCAGTAAGCTTTCTGGTTTTAATTCTAACGCTTCCACGTTTGTGCTATCTTTCAGACCGGCTGTATCCGCCGTTTAGTTACAGGACAATTGTGTATCACATCGACCCCTATTCCGCTTAAAACTGGAATACAAGACCGAAATTGGCCAGTCGTACAAGATACAGAGTGTGAGGGTGAAACGTCCCCTTTGAAAAATTGTACAGGACTGTCCTTAAACTGACATACAATATTTTTAGCGCAACGCAATCTGACTTTCAAAAATCCCTACAAAAGAATGGCCCTGACTAACATTAACCTATATGTTTCACAAATCGCTTACCTCACAAAAATCTTGGTTACTCGAACTACTGCAATACAGCGAGCACCGCTACTGCCAGCTAAATAAAAGATTAAAACTACGGAAGGCACTAACTACTGATAGGGATAGTTAGCAAATGAAAGATATTAATAGAGAACAAACAATGTATTTACCTTAATAGTCATAATATATATAGCAGTTCATGACAAATTACAAAACTCCGCCATCTCTCTCCCCACATCCACCACTGCTGGCGGCTCACCTCCAACTGCGCAATGCTACGCGCTGTTCACTTCCAGCTGCCGCTGCCCAACACTACAATGGCAGACAACAATGCAAACTAGACACAGACTGCACACAGCACAGCCAGAGATTTGTATACAGAGGTGGCGTTACCAATAAAAAAACCTAAACATCCTACTTACATAGCCCCCATGCTCCCCACAAAAAATTTTACAAATTGTTTTGGGCAGTGGCCAATAATGATTTGATAAAATTTTTCATAATTACAACAACAAATATATCAAATGCACACACTTATTGATACAATGTTGGTCAAAAGCTAAAATTTTCTCACAGTCTATAAAGACAGTCCTGATTCATCACAGTAAAATTACAGTGTTTTTCTTTTTTTTTCAAAGTCTGAACAGTAAAAGAGAATGCACACAGAAGTAGTGGATTTCCATGCAGTCTTGAAGAAGTAGTGTTTTCCTTCCAACGGAAAGACAGTGCTGACTCTTGACATGCAGACAGGTATTGGTCCACAACAGAGCAAACCCACAGCAGAGTCAGTCGAAATTTTGAAGAGTATTGGTAGGTAGGTCATCACATTGCAGACCCACTGTAGTCCTGGTAGAGATTACGGTACTGGTGGGCCACCAGAGGTGCAGACCCACTGCAGTCCTTGTAGAAATAATGGTATTGATGGATCATCAAAGATGTAGACCCACTGTAGTCCTTGTAGAGAAAATGGTACTGGTGGGTCATCAAAGATGCAGACCCACTGCAATCCTTGTAGAGATGACCAGCAAGCCATCTGTTGTGACTGTGCAGGTACACAATCACCATTGAAGAGTCTTGCGGATAATATAGCAAGTCCATAACCACCACTCTGCTCTCACAAAGTTTTTGGAATTGTCCTTAGAGCCAGCAATGCTGTTATCCAGTCCCTTACTGAATTATTAACACACGTGCAAACACTAACTGTCCCTACTTCTCACATATTGTCCATATACTATGACCAACAGAAACGTGTGTAGTGAAATGTAACTTACAAGTTAATAATATGATGAACTGGTGTCAATTACAATTTTATAACATAAGAATACAGTTACAAAAGTACAATATACATCATTAAAGAACATAGCGATACAGATAACATTTGTAGTAACACAGGCTTTACAAAAGAATCGAAATAACATATACATCAGTGTTACAGGAATTATGACACAAGTAAATACAGAAAAGATCAGAATAACTTTCGAAACATCAACTTCACACATGAGCATTAAAACAAAACAGAATAAATAATGTCTAAACACCTTTATGAAGAAAATAGCATAGTATTTGAAAAATTCTACAACATAAATCTTATTAGCTAAACACATAAAGACAGGAAAAACACAAATACACAAGGGAACACAAACACATAGTGGGATAACACAAGGAAAGGACAGGGTTTCTTTTACTGCAGTATTTTGCAAACAAAACTTTCTACACTTCTTGGAGATCTCCCTTCATTCTTCATTATTTCAAAATGTGCTATCTATACCTGCTTTCTGTATTCTATTCATATTTCTTACCTCATTTTTATTTTCCATTATCTTACCTCATCATTTATTTCCAAGAAAATCCTACCTAAACCTGTTGTCCCTAAACCCTACTTTTTTGGTTCATATCCTATTTCAAAATACTCTTTTTTTTGGCCAAACCATTTTCTTATAGCTTCTAAATGCATTTCTTCAAATTCATCATAGTTAGTTTCTTATATAGTCTACCCCCTCTTAAGCTAACTTAAATCTACTGAGCTCAGATGCTAAACTAAGGGACGAGGCAATGCAGCAGCACAAAACAATTAACACAAACAGTAATGATAAAAAATACAAATGCCAAAGCAAGCAGCATAAATTAGCAGAGCAATTGCAATATTACAACTAATATAAGGCTATGTACAGCAAACAATAAAAATAAATCAATAGTAAAACTGGCTTAACCCAGTAATACAAAGTCAAATTCAGTAACACTATGCCAGGCAAGCAGCAGCAGCAAGTGCTATAAACCTAAACATGACAAAGCTCAAGCAGAAAGAATATTACACTAAAAAATGGCCATGGCTAATACCTATGTCACATCTTAACACTATAGTGATGCATCACGAGAACTTACACTAGCAGATAATTTACCAAATCGTAAAGAAATTATTTATGCAATTCCTGTGAAGGGAAATGTCTTTGTGCCCCCCCATTTTTGGGAAATGTATTACAAAATTAGTATTTACTGGATCTGTAGACAGAAAATATTTATATTAGTACATTTATAAAATTCTATTTTAACCAATGCTGCAGTGCAGCTAGAAACTATATATTTAAAAAAAAGCAAATATGTACAAAGGAAGGCATGAAACATCATTCATTAGCCATATGGCATTTCATAAGGTAGTAAAAAATTCTCTCAATTCTCGAGAAAGACGCTTGTCATAATCAGGTGTACAGAGTAAGTATCTTTCCAAGTAATGAGCGTGTCGTATTTGCGGTGCTTTCTACAAAGGAATGTCAATAGCGAGGATAATGGCCTCCCTTTTCTTTTCACCTGTGCCTCTGAAAGGCACACGCTAATGGCTTTTTTTTTTTCAGGCGACTGTCGCCCAGCTGGGTGCCCACGACGCATTACGTGCAGGTGGTCACTTAACTTTCTTACCGAAATATTTACGACACCAGTTTCCGCTACAGTGACAGTCTCATATAAAAATATTTCACAGGTCAAGAATTTGTGTTACAAATCTGTAGAAACAAAATCCTGTAAATATAACAGAGTCCAAAAAATTTTCAGTGGCATTGTAGTACATTCACGTATGTACACACATTTCATAATTCTTAAAGTACGATTCTTGGTTTCCAACATCCTTTTCCACAAATCAGAGTCCCTAACCACTACTCATTATTCCTTACCTCATTATACATATACATATTCATCGACATTTCTTCAATATTTCATCATTAGAAATACGTAGCATATTAAACATTCCTCAACAACATAATACGCATCGTCGTTGTAATAATAACATCATAACACCTCAGTCAAATCTCAAAATCGTCCTAGCTTCCTCCAATAATTTCAAAACCTAAAAAAATATTCTCTGCTCATTTCAGTAGTGTCATCTACCTCAAATGTACTTTAAAAATCATGATCTCATACCAAATACATCATTCAAAGCTCTCGTAGTATCACAATGGTTCCGAAAAAATATGAACAGTTCACAAAGTACAGACAAAATACAATTTCATAAGTGTGAAGTTACCCAACTGCGTAATTGCGTAAACATGTGTCACCGACGTAGTAAAAATATGTTTGTTTCTCTGTCAAATAATCAGATAGCTGTGAAATTCTGTGTTGGAGAAATATGGTACCGATGTGTAAAGTTGTATAAGCAAATACCATATTAACTAGGGCTCCTTGTGCTTGCCAAACTCATGGTACACAAAGTAAGCGTGTACCCCCCTGAGGATTAATGTAATTATACCCTCAGGTGTTACAGATTACTGCAAAGGAATGATATATATCACGGAAAAACCTTGTATCATTGTACTTCAAATATTTTTAAAAAATAAATGTTTTAAGTGCAAAATTAATCACTCAAATGCGTGTCCTGTAGCGGTAAATGTGCATCTTGCTGTAAGATAATTCTGTGGAACTGTCGTAGTTATCGTCCTCTGTAAGCAAAGTTCTGCTGAAGTCAATGTACTTACCTCATAATAAACAAAAGTGAAATGCTTTGCGTATACATATCTTAGTTATTACGCTTATTACCGTGATGAAGAAAGTACTGTGCTGTGGCGTATTGTTGTGCTACGGAAAAGGCAGTCTCATTGTAGCTATACCACAAAAGTTTCTACTAAAACATGTTTTACTTTCCAGAATAATACAGAAAAACTGTGCAGATATAAAACAGATACACCGCAAAAGCAACATTGTTAATTGTCACTCATTAGTAGCGTCGTGATAAAATCGTGTAGCTGTCACATAAACTAACCTCTGTGTCATCTGGTATCTCACAGAAAGTACGTTAAATCCAGAATGTATTTTCAAGTAAACCAAAATGTTGCATTAAAATCTCATTAGCAGTACTGGTAAATGTTCTAAGTATGTAAGCCTTATAGTCGTTACATAATCGTGCAACTAACAAGCAAGAATGTACACACACAATAACACTGTGACGTCTGTTCACTATAACAATGCATTCGTAATTTCTGTTTAAATAAGTTCTCTTGGTTCTTGATTGGATATTTAACTTCAAACATTGTTGTATGTTAACAGATTCTAAGTCTGACAAAGCATACTAGCAATGTAAAGTGAAAAGTTATATGGCAAAGACAAAGTTAAAAAGCAAATTATCTTTCAATAAACGGTTTTACATGTGAAATGTGGTGTAAACCTTTACTCTTCCTAGTACGCAGAGTTTCAACTTCAACGCAATTATCATGTGGTATACGTCGGATTCTATAAGGTCCATTGTAAACTAGAAAGAATTTGTGAATCAAGTGTTTCTTCTTATGTGACAATCAATGAGCTTTAATGAGAACTTTCTGACCAATATACAATTTCTTTGCATTTGCTTTACCGTGTAGTTTTCTCCTTTTGTCTGCTGCAGATTTTATATTTTGAAGAGCCAAATCAATTATGTCTTTGTGTCGAAGTTTACGTGTATTTGAGAAAGGTACAAGCTCTCTGATTCTGTTCGGTGGTTCTTTATTCTTTAGTACAAGAGTAGTTGGTAAAGCAGTGGAATCATGAGGCATTTCATTCAGCACATTTTGAAATAAGTGTAAATATCTGTCCCAATGCTGATGCTTTCTGTGACAATAAAGTCTGCAAAGCTTATTGATTTCTTTCATAATCCGTTCAGATGGGTTACAATGTGGTGAGTACAATGAAATAAAAACAGGTTTGATTTTATGATTCCGAAGCATGCGTGACCAAACAGCAGATCTGAATTGAGGTCCGTTATCTGAAATGACTTTGCTAACGTGTCCAACTTCACGTAAGAAATTTTTAACAAAGGCGTTGGATACAGACCGTCCAGTGGCTTTACGTAACGGTGTGAAAGAAACTAATTTTGAAGTAAGTTCAACAACGACTAGAACGTACGAAAATCCATTAGATGTTCTGACAAGCGGTCCCAAGAGATCAACAGCAGCAAATTCTTTTAATTTAGAAGGAATGATAGGAAACAGCGGAGCACGATGGGAGATGGTAGATGGTTTCGCCTTTTGACAAAGTTTACAAATAGACAAGACTCTTCGAATTCTCTTTTCCATATTGTTAAAATAACAAGTCGTTCGAAGAATATGATAACATTTTCGTGGGCCAAAATGTGCATAGCTGAAATGAATGTACCAAATGAGCTTATTAACAAAATCATCTGGAATGCAAAGTACCCATAGCTTGTCATCAACAGTGCAGCGTTTGAACAGTATGTTGTTTCTAACCAGATAATAATGCTGAATCAGTGTGTGTGTCTTTTCATACCATTTGCTCTTGATGTCTTTCCAAATCGGATCTTTATCTTGTTCATGAGCAATGTCCTTTAAAGATGTGGTGATGAAGTTTTCAAAGGCGACTTTCTGAATGTAAAGAATACTGAAATTTTTTTCGAGGTTGCCTTCTGTGTTACTTTTCTCAAGCCCAGCCGGTGCGCGTGACAGTGAGTCCGCAACAATGTTCTCCTTGCCGGGAATGTAGACTATTGTGAAGCGGAATTCTTGCAGAAACAATGCCCAACGTTTTAACCTATCATGATTTAATTTTGAAGACATAAGAAATTGTAATGCACGATGATCACTGTATACTTCTACGTGCTTACCAGAAAGAAAGAAACGGAATTTGTCAGCACTCGGCTAGCAAAAGCAATGGTTTTCTGAACGGTAGTGTCATTTTCTATGGCTTCTTGAAATAAGTGGGCACCAAGACCGACTTTAGAAGAATCCGTGCTAAGGCAGAAATCTTGTGACAGATCTGGATGAGCTAGTATTGGCGCGTTAAGTAGCGATTCTTTCAAAGAATTGAATTCCAACTCTGCTTGTTCGTCCCAGTTCCAAATAGTATTTTTTCCAGTGAGAGAACAAAGTTTTGGTGTAACAAGAATTTGCATGTTCAGAAAACGACGGTAAAAATTTACGAGACCTAGAAAACTGCGGAATTGTCTTTTTGTGGATGGAACTGGAATGGCTCTGATTGCTTCTAACTTTTCAGGATCCGGCTGAATACCTTCAGAAGAAATAATATGTCCCAAAAACCTCACCTTTGACCTACCGAATTCAGACTTTTCCAAGTTAACTGTAATTCCAGATTCTGCAAAAATACGTAACAAACTGTTGAGGATGCGATTATTTTGTTCCCATGAAGCTTCTCCTATTAGAATATCGTCCGCATATAAGGTGATGTGACGTTTTAAGAACTCAGGTAATATGGAATTTAGCCCACGAATGAATGCTGCTGAAGAAATGTTCAAACCAGAAGGAAGTTTCCGAAACTGATAACAAACGCCGAAACAAAGGAAAGCTGTGTATTTTCTACATTCTGGATGAAGTTCGATCTGATAAAAGCTGGATCTGAGACCAATGGAAGACAACACTTTTACACCATTAAAATTTTGAAGAAGTTCTTCCAACGTTTGCGGCCTGTCTGTTTCAGGAATAGTGATAGTATTGATTTGTCTCGAATCTAAGACAAGCCTGATCGATCCATTTTTCTTCTCAACAACATGTAATGGATTGTTGTATGAGCTTACTGCAGGCTCAATAATGTCCTCATCAAGCATAGATTGTATTTCTGTTCTAACACGGTCCCTATAATGTGCTGGAATTACGTATGGTCTAACACAAAATTTAGTATGCTCACGAACACGAAATTGGTATTGAAATCCCTTGATTGTTCCTGTTTTGTGAGTAAAAACTGTGGAATGTGCTTGTAAAATCTCAAAAAGGTCCTGCCTATCAGTGTCATTACAATTCTCAATTGTTTGAATTTTATTCTGAATTAACTCATTAGTTTCAAATATGCCGTCGATATCACCCCCGTCAGTACTTGCAGAGTCATTGTTAGTGTCTAGTTCCGTAGAAAATTCCGAACTGTTGTCCAACAGAAGGTAAAGCCGACTAATTTCTTCGTCACGGTTTGAGAGCCAATCTTCAAATTTCAAAGCTATTGACTTACCTTCCTTCTCTAAACTTATTTCAGCATCATGAAAGTTTAAGATTGCTTTGTATTCATTCAAAAAGTCTACTCTCAATATAATTTCCGTCGACAATAATGGAACAATAAGAAAGTTCATAGAGAAGCTGTGGCTTTGGCAAAAGAATTCTAAATTGGTTTGTTGGCGTACATATACACTTTTTCCAAAGATTGCACCTTGTAATTTAATCTTACATAACGGAAGTGTGAGGCAATCGTTCGATTTGTTGCATTTTACGTCATTTACAGTAATGTGAATCACAGGATATGCAATGTTGTTACGTTTTACGTCGTGTTCCTGGAGTAAGATGTCCCTAATGCCTTCCATTTTTACGTAATTACTAGCTACGGCAGCTGCGTCGTTAGTTTCATAAGTACGTTTTGTGGCTGCCGGTGGTGTGAGTCATTGCCTATTGTCTCTTTGTTGGCGCGCGTCGTTATTGGGATTTGGAGACCTAACTTCTACAAATTCACCTCCTCGAGAGGGCCCTGCTCTGTCTGAATCCCGCCAGTTCTGATGCAATTCAGGTCTGTCGTTACGATCATATCGTCTGTCGTCATGTCGGTAGATGCCATAGTTTCTTTAATTGTCGGTCACGTGGTGGGGAATTTCTCCCTGAATCGTAACTGCGTGCTGGACCGTTGCGTCTAAAGTTATTCTGTCTCCCTTGGCAATAATTATTTTGGTTCCCAAATTGTCTGTTTCTCTGATTGTCTCTGTGATAGTCACTACCGCGGAGAGGTGATCTTTCCCTGTAATTATTACTACTCTACCAACAGTTGTCATACGGGTGGTGTCTGTTTTGGTCACGATATTTGTTGTGAGAATAGCCTTGTCGTGTCCAGTTATTATTTCTTTCATCACGGAATTGTGACAGATGTGACCTGTAATTGTTGTGCTCCTGTTTCCGTGTTCCCCGATTGTAAGTGTCAATTTCCAGTTCTTGTAACAGTCCCTGAAAAGCCTCAATGTCTTCTTTGCAACGTCCTGCTAAAATAATATGTCGTAAGTGTTCAGGTAATTTGATTAAGCAAATGCGGATGAGTTCAGAGGGGCTGTATGGGTTTGACAGGTACTGATTCTTGTGCAACATGTCTTCAAAACATTTCACAAGACTGGAGAATTCAGATTGTTCGAAATGTTTCATCATTATGATGCCATGTTTTACTCGGTCTTGTGTGGCTTGAGACCAATATGCTGAGAGGAAGGCAATCGTGAATGACCGATCGCATTCTTACAGCTGGTTCATTCTCTAAGTAGCCACACATAAATTCTAATCTGTGCTCTAACGACCAGTTGGGAGGAAAACAATGAGAGAATTGATGGAGCCATGCTTGTGGATGAATGTCGTTGCCAGAATTCTTAAATGTTTTGAATTTACGTGTAGTAATGAACAGCTTATAGTCAAAATCATCATGTCGGCGAGTCGCATATCGGTCATTGTTAGGTCGTGTCTGCCGTTCCATCTCAAAATTCGGTGTGCCGTGCCAATTTCTTTCATAATTTCCGAAGTGCCCTGAGTTATTATTTTGTGGCTGTTCCGTACTTCTATGTCCCTCTTCCCGTGTTGGAGCGCGAGTGTCCTCTGAAATATGAAATTTTTGTATTACTTGTGCCAACTGACCTTGTACTTCCCGGATTTCTCTTTTGTATTGCGTATTAATTTGATTCTGATTTTGTTTGAATTTCTTAATTTGTTCATACTCTTCTGTGTCAGTGATGGCTACAGGTCTTGTGTCATTCAGATCATCATCTACCTTTGTAGATAAGTTAGTGACCTGATCCGAAAGTTCGGCTGCTTTCTCCAATAGTGAACACATTTCCTCAGTGTGTTTTTCTGAACCAAGTTTCAGAGTGTCCATTTGTGTTGAAATCGAATCTACTGTGTCCTTCAAGTTTTCCTGATTTTTTGCAAGTTGCGTAACCGAATCGGTAGATGCAAGTGAGTCAATTTTAACCCACAAGGCCTCATGATTTTCATGAACAATGGTTTGCAGTTCTTTTATGGCTGCTTCGTGATTCTGTAATGCATTTTCATGCCACGAAAAAATAGGTTGAAAATGCTCACAAATTTGTGTTTTTACGTCATTACAGACTTTTTGACATTTCGATTCAATGTTATGTAACTCAGTAGTTAAATCTTCACGTGTTTGTTCAAGTGTTTGTTCCAATGAGTCTAACTTTTTAAGATTTTGTTCCACTGTGTCTAACTTTTGAAGCTTTTGCTGTGTTTGTCTCTGATTTTGTTCCATTGTGTCTAACTGTTGCTGTGTTTGTCTCTGATGTTGTTCCATTGTGTCTAACTTTTCAAGCTTTTGTCCCATTTGTTGCATTAATTGTAATAACAATGCACTGGTGTCTGAAACATGTTCCTCAGTGCTTTTCGGCAGTGAATTTGCACCGGCAACATTCACATTTTGACAAGCGGAAAATGTGTCTTGACTCATTTGAAAAAACGGTGAGGACGCAAAACCTGAATCTACAGTATTTGCAAAATTGTGTCCTGTCATTTCGGATTCCTGAGGCGAGCTGTTGCCGAGCGATCGATCGATAATGCTTCCCTGTTCACTACCTGTTTCACTGTCTACGCCATTGTTTGCAGCCCGCTCCATTTCCCTATGCACAGTTACCAAATTACTACTTTGAACGTCTGTTAATTCATTACACAGTGGTGCTGGCAAGCTACGCTCGTCGTCACTATTATTTCTCAGTTTACTTTGGAGCCTAGTGTTACGTTTTTCACACGCCATTATTGTCACAATATTTCACACGATAACACAGAAAAGCACAATTTGAAGAGCAAAAATAAGAGAACACATTAACATAGCACTGAAAATAATATGTAGTTAATTGCAAGCGCAGCTGCGAAATACTTGGTGCAAATCTACATGCATGCCACAGCTGTTTTACTGTACAACAATGAAAGTCTGCAACTATAAAGGAGATTCTCTCTACAATTACGCGCTTGCAATAAACAATAGCTACACTAATTACACAAACTACAAGACAAAAATCAGAAGATTCCAGTGAGGTATCCTCGGCTGAGGGTCGACATATGAAACGTCCCCTTTGAAAAATTGTACAGGACTGTCCTTAAACTGACATACAATATTTTTAGCGCAACGCAATCTGACTTTCAAAAATCCCTACAAAAGAATGGCCCTGACTAACATTAACCTATACGTTTCACAAATCACTTACCTCACAAAAATCTTGGTTACTCGAACTACTGCAATACAGCGAGCACCGCTACTGCCAGCTAAATAAAAGATTAAAACTACGGAAGGCACTAACTACTGATAGGGATAGTTAGCAAATGAAAGATATTAATAGAGAACAAACAATGTATTTACCTTAATAGTCATAAAATATATAGCAGTTCATGACAAATTACAAAACTCCGCCATCTCTCTCCCCACATCCACCACTGCTGGCGGCTCACCTCCAACTGCGCAACGCTACGCGCTGTTCACTTCCAGCTGCCGCTGCCCAACACTACAATGGCAGACAACAATGCAAACTATACACAGACTGCACACAGCACAGCCAGAGATTTGTATACAGAGGTGGCGTTACCAATAAAAAAACCTAAACAGCCTACTTACAAGGGGTATAGGTGCAGACAGTGCGATAAGTATACGTTAGTATGGGCACACTTAATTGTGTTAGGTGCTTCTTCCCTGCGTCTAACAATCCTCCCACGACAACACCACATAAATTATAGACCGATATTTTCTGCAAGGACATAACTGCACTTGGAAGTGAAAGATGCCAGGCAGTATAGACTGTCCTTTGTGTGTCTATGGATCCACACTTAAATACGTGACCAGCTGTGCAGTGAAAATAGACATTAATGGCTTGCTGTGCCACACATACTTTGAGATAGTAACCAACCTAAAACATTCTACAAATCGCGGTTATAATTATTAATCTGCAAATTAAGTAAAAATTGATGTAATGTTGTTCAGTAGATTGTCCTCAGTGACCTACAGGAATATTTACACTTACCACTATTACCCTGTGTAATAAATTGAATACTTATTAAAGAAAAAAGCAGCCGAGATGAAAACTTCAAAACAAACGTACGGCTGTGCTACCTCACATGAAGAAAATGATCGTTATGTGCATATGCTCGATGACCCTTCTTGTAAAGTGGCATGACATGTGAACCTGCTGGTCATAATTGTCTCTTCGGTAACTTGCCTCACTGCAGCTTCCAAATCCATCATATTCAAACATGCATTGTACAGAAATACAGACTTTTACAAATAACTGACCTTGATGTTTGGTAGAACGAACAGATTTTCGTATTTTAAATTGGTTTTACTCTATTTTTTGCTGTCACAGCTGAGTAAAAGCAGTTCAAATGGCTCTGAGTACTATGCGACTTAACTTCTGAGGTCATCAGTCACCTAGAACTTAGAACTAATTACACCTAACTAACCTAAGGACATCACACACATCCATGCCCGAGGCAGGATTCGAACCTGTGACCGTAGCGGTCACGCGGTTCCAGACTTAAGCACCTTTCACCGCACGGCCACACCGGCCGGCCAGCTGAGTAAGTTTCCTTGTTAGTTCGTTATGTAGAAACTGCTACTCACTGATCATACATGTCTGTTTAAATCATTATTTGCATGATGTTCTAGCAGTTGGTAAGGAGAATTTAGAAACACGCTTAAAGTATGCTCTATAGTCCGCCATTTACAATAATTTATGTTTTTACGTTGCTTTTTCTCGCTAGCAATTTTTGCTATTACGTCTGTGGCACATCGAACGACTTCCGTATATTCAGGGCTGCTCCAGCTACACGAGATATTCGAGGTTACAGCTCATGTATAGCAAGGATGCGGTCGGCACACACGCGTTGCCGATTTGGAAGAAAAACAAGGTGTTCTGCTTGAGTCAGTTCCGGTGCGCTAACGAGCAAAGCTGGATTAATAGATACTGAGACAGGAGGAACCAGGCATGAAAGTAGCAATGGGCTGGCACTGGAGAAGTGGTTTTAACAAGGATATACGGTTTCAGTCTATACACATATTCTGCAACACAACGTAATGCGTTTGTTTACTTTACGACAGGGCGAGCTGCACTAGGATAGAGTGGTTGCTTAGACAATGTTATCGAATGCTTAAGAGAGTGACAGTTGCAGTTAGGATCGATGTGGGACAAATCCCGTTTAGTTTAGGTGTTGTTTCTCATTCGTGATTGGGTTAGCTTGCTAATATCTCATTCACCAAAAAGTTTTTCATTTTATATGTTTTTCAAATTCACGTTAAGCAGCACCTCTTTGTAATGGGTGGTTACAGAGGACTAGCGTGGGCTGTAAATATCGTATGGCTGTGAAACTTGGTAGATATTCTAATTCCTCAACGCGGAACCGACTTGCACTGGAAAAAATTTGCTCCTGCTTTCACCACCAGGTGGAAATCAGGCGCTGTGAATGCAAGAACGACGTACAGAAATATTCCCATGTGTAATGGTATGAACGGGGCGGGGGCAGAAAAGGTCAAACAAGTGAGAAAGGCAAAATGTTGATTTTTATTATTACGGCTGCTGAGACAATTTGTTCAATACGAGCCTCAGAGACGTCGATGAAATGTTGTACGGTGCCAGATTTCCACTTGATGGCCAGCTTTTGAGCTATTTTTTTTCCTGCGTGAATCGGTTCCACATTAAGGCATTAGCATATCTACCTAGTTTCGCGGCCATACCATAATTACAACCCCCGTGAGTAGTTACACTTCTTATAACCACGCGGTATAATATTGTTGAGAGCTCACCGTAAATCTGTAACATTAATTTGATCTTACCGTGTAGAGTCCCTGAGCTTCTTGGGATCAGATAATAACCCAGAAGCTAAAAAGAAAACCTCACCTCTTTATTTGTACCTCTTTCCTTTCATCAGTTGGGTTAAATGAAATGCGATTTTTCAAGGTGGTAGTACCGAATAACGCCTTATGCAGAGGTGAGTGTGTATTGTGCATTGAACTGGGGACCTAGGAACGACGGAGAAGCTTCGTCGCCGCCATAGCCCTCAGTCGTTCATAACCCTACAACAGGCAACAGCAGTCCACCCACCCCACCGTCGCACCATATCGAACCTAGGATTATTGTGCGCTTCGACCCTCAGTGGATCGCCCCCCCCCCCCCCTTTCCCCGGGAATGTCTCATACCAGATGAATGTAACCCCAAATGTTTGCGCGGTAGAGTAATTATGGTGTACGTGTATGTGAAGACAGTGTTTGCGCAGCAATCGCCGACATAGTGTAACGGAGGCGGAATAAGGGGAACGAGCCAGCATTCGCTGTGGCAGATGGAAAACCACCTGAAAAACCACCCACTGACTAGCAGGCACACCAGACCTCGTGCCAGGGACCGGCACGCCTTCCCGCTCGGGAAGCAGCACGTTAGAGCGCGCGGCTAGCCGGGCGGGCTTATGCAGAGGTAATCACCGAAGTATTCATATGCTTCCATTGATCATCAATTGGAGCCACTGCTCCGAGCAGTTTATTCACATATCAAGTGTATGGTTCAAATGGTTCAAATGGCTCTGAGCATGATGGGACTTAACATCTGAGGTCATCAGTCCCTTAGAACCTAGAACTACTTAAACCTAACTAACGTAAGGACATCACGCACATCCATGCCCAAGGCAGGACTCGAACATGCAACTGTAGCGGTCGCGCGGTACCAGACTGAAGTGCCTAGAACCGGTTGGCCACACCAGCCGGCTATCAAGCGTATCTTGGCACCAGTAAATTATTTTCAGTTCACGGAAGACAAGTTTTCCTTGAGAGCTGCAGGAAACAACTGTTTCCTCCTGTCATTATTATGTTCTATATCAACGTTAGATTAATAGATCACCACAATCAACAGTAGATCACTTACGACGCCAAGTGAATTTCCGTTGTTTACGTATGCCTGTCAGTGAAGAATTATTTCCGAGGATAGTCAGATCACGTAATAATATCACATCTTTTGGGTTTTATTCATTTGTCTAGAGGCCATCTTTAATCGGGGCAATTTCAAGTGGATCTTTAACGTCCACTGCTACTAACGATATGACATTCAATTTAACAGACCCCATAAAAATCTATGTGATACTTACGCGTACAGAAATAAATACACGTCGTATCTACCAAATTGTCCTCCGACCTTGGTTGGCGACAGAAGAACAACCACTGTTTTGATCGAAAATTTCCTACGGGGACGTCTCCCTTTTTCATCTAACAAATCAGTGGTGGAGACGCGACGCGTAGAAGATATATCTCGATCCCTTGAAACTAACGATTCTAAAAATCCCTTTGTTTGTCGACCTGCTTAAAATAAAATTTATAGCATCCTAAAACACTGGCTGGGTGGGAAAAACTGCTCCCTTTGTGACTCACAAGTAACAATTTTAACGGCTCACGCGTCGCGTCGCCCGGGAAACAAACGTTACGTCCTGCAGCTGTCAGAGGAGCTCCTGCGAGGCAGGCAGGCGGAGGCACGGCCGCAGTCACAGGAGCGAGGCGGCGCTGAGCCGAGCGCCGGCCATTTCTTCCTCGCAGCGACCGCCGCTGTCGGTGACTCTACGCCTGAGAGATGGGGCCACTCCATGCCCGCTCCAACGTGGTGACCAGACCAAAATTTCTACTGTCGCCTCCGTCAACATGTTAGTTGTCTAATAGGTGGATCACAGGATGCTGGGCTGTGATGTTAACCGTGCGTCTGGGTAAGACTACGCATTAACACGGTCCATCAGGTGATAGATAGTGGACGAAACGCGAATGAGGGTAGCAATTTGAAGAGCAGAGGGGGAAGAAGTGCCAAGACACATGCCGTGGAAGGAAAACCTCTCCGACAGTGGGATGAGTAATAAGAGCAGTAATGGCTTACTAGCTGCGATAGTTCATACAAGATAGGGTTTGTTAGTGTGGGTATCATGCGTCATTACTCCGGCAGGCGATGGCGATGTATCCAGGTTTGCTGCAGCCGCTGCATTCCTGAAACAATGAAGATCGTAATATCATCTCACTGTATGGGGGGGGGGGGGGGGGGGGTGGAGCTTGTCTGCATGTAGTGTACGGTACGGCTTCCCTGCGTGGTGCCAGTTATTCGGCAAGTGTGTTCCAGCTGGATATCCAGTAATGGTGTCTGATTAACAGGGGCTCTCCGTCTCGGCGCACACTCAGCCAGCGCCGTGGAAACCGCTGGTCGCACAGGCGGCGGATGGGGCTGAAGTGAGTAGCCAGAGGAAGTGGGGGGAGGTGCCTTCGGTGTCATTATTATTATTACCATTATCATTTCGTGCCAACTAGTGACCACTTCGTAATAACTGTTCCTTGGACTTTTCCTTCATCCTTTTCCACAAGTTTCATTTTCTCAGAATTACTCCTTTCACTCCCGCCTCACCATTATACTACAGTTGATTCTCTGCCTGTACTGTCTTCGAGAAAATCTTTGAATGTCGTCTGATCAAGTCTGAATTTGTCTCTGGTGACTAAGGTCTTCTGTTCAGTCTCCATTTATTCTAACTTCTTATTTGTGTTACCTCGCTGCCCGATTTAATGTGTCTGCTCTCTCATTTTAGAATAATGTGTGAATGTTATTTGTTAATCTGTCTTCCGTCTTTCTATCTAGGGGAGGAGGAGAAGGTTAGTGTTTAACGTCCCGAAGACAACGACGTAATTAGAGACGGAGCATAAGCTCAGTTTATGGACGGATTTAGAAGGAAATCGGCCGTGTCCTTTCACAGCAACCATCCGAGCATTTGCCTGAAGTGATTTAGTGAAATCACGGACACCTAAATCTGGATAAGTCATCATGGCGGGTTTGAACCGTCGTCCTCCAGAACGCGAGTGTAGTGTGCTAACCATTGCGTTACCTCGCTCGGTTTCTGTCTGGATGTCCATAGACTGCAGCACGTTTTTTCCTGACGTCGTCTGTTTTTTTTTAGGGCAGAATGAGTATATTTCCTTATTTGCTCTCAAAATCCAGTTGCTATCTCTGTTCTTCATTGGAACTAAAATTCTTGGCAATATACTTTTTTCCTTATACATAATGTCTTTCTTTATGCTTCACGTAGACCCTTTATCAGATTTCTCAGTTAACGTTCAGGGAATAAAGCAGCATGGAATGGAATGCCGTGCGGCTAGGGCCTCCCTTCGGGTAGACCGTTCGCCTCGTGCAAGTCTTTCGAGTTGACGCCACTTCGGCGACTTGCGTGTCGATGGGTATGAAATGATGATGATAAGGACAACATAACACCCTGTCCCTGAGCGGATAAAATCTCCGACCCAGCCGGGAATCGAACCCGGGCTGTTAGGTATGACATTCCGTCGCGCTGACCAAACAACTAGCAGGGGCGGACAGAAAGCAATATAAAAAATAGTAGTCTCTAAAATTGCAAAGCATGCTAGAAAGTGGTGGTTAACACAGGACACTTTTCAGTCCATCGTCTAACTGTAGAAAGCATGCCGGGAAAGTGAGGATTGCAACTGAAAGGCTGTCCCTACCTGCCCGGGTTCGTTATCAACACTTAATTCCTATTCCAAAATTTCAATAAAAATAAACCTACTCTATGAGAGCCTCGCACACGCCTTTCCTTTTAGGTTTTTTGCGATGAATGGTAATCTGTTAACCGTTTCCTAAAATTAACTCAAACTGAAACGCTGTAATCGTGCTTATTCCCTCGTGTTTGATTTATATGAGGGGTACACAAAAAATTTCCGTTTCAGGACGGTGCTGCGGCGTATATGCAACGTAGTGACACTCCGCTGCGGGTATACGGATAGCGAGATATATCCAAGAGATTAGTGTGGCATTCGTGTCTTTCCGACATGCGCGCGGTAAAGTGGAAACATGAACTATGGTGACGTTATTACCAAATGCGTCCAAACGGGACCAGCGTGCTGTTAGTCTTTCCTTGGCTGCCGGTAGACATCCATCAGACAATGAAAAATGTGTGTATGGCAGTATGTCTGTCGAAAACGACCACTGTGGAATCGTCCGCCAAGTTCATTGCTGTTCGTGTTTCGCCACAAGCCGCCGGTAGATCTCGTAGGCCAGCAGATGTTGTAACGCAGAAGTGACGTCCACTAAATTGTGAAAGACTAAAGCATCTCCCTATAGTCCTGATCTCTCTCCATGCGATTATCAAGCCTTCGGCCCCTTAAAAAAAGGTCTTGAAGGGTCGACGATTTCTTTCGGCTAAGAATGTGCAGCACGCAGTTACGGACTACTTCAGGCAGCAGGTCACTGTATTTTACCAGGCGGCCATCTTCAACCTGGTGCGTAGGTAGGATGACTGCCTTAAAGCTCATAGCGATTTTGCTTTATTGCCATATCGTTTCTGGACTGTACGCCTTCGAACTGCAACTCTTTGACCGCCCCTTATAGAAAATACAGTCTGTGTAAGACATTGACAAAAGAAATTCCGTAGTGGCAAATGAAAATTTGTACCAGACCGGGGCACTGAACCCATAAGTCCTGCTTTTGGCGAGCAGGGCTTAACCCTTAGGCCCTCTGAGCAATTCTCCATTTCCGTCTTTAATTTTCATTGTCACTGGTGTTACCCCTTATAATTTCATAACAATCCCGCCAGAGGTTCTCTCAAGAGGTACATGGTAGTAATACCACTTGGGGAACAGATTCGGTGGGAATATGTGACTTAGCCTCCTAGAAGAATGTTACTCCATTAAAATTAAATTCTCTGACAAGAAATACGTGCCATAGGTATTTGGTGAAGGATCACCAAGTGCAGCAAAATGCCTCCTATGGGTATCCCTACGGGATTCACGTCAGGAGATGGAAATGGTAACGCAATGTGCTAAATTATTTGTTACTGAATGTACTTATCAACAGGGCGAGACATCATTGTCCGTGCTTCCACTCCAGTATGTACCATTCCCCTCCCCCACAAAGATAAGTCTCTTTCGAAGGCACACTTTAACGTACCCTTTCTTCTCGTCAACGACTTCTCTTCAGTTCAAAATAAAGTTTTCCTCACTTTGCCGGCTACACCGGATCCCCTACATTTACCTGAAGCCCAAGTTCCTAATAGGAGTGTCCAGTTAAAACGCTGCCTCCTGTCCGCATAGGGCGGTACTCATGTTGCTAGATGATTCTATTAGATTCTGTTATTTCTAATGGTTTTTGCGCGCAAGATAACACCATTCTTTCGGTTCCTACAAGAGCAGACCATGGTTGGGATGGGGTTCACCCATTACTCATTTTTTGTCTTCCGCTGAGGCTTTTGCGTACCTAAATAGTAGTAAGAGAATGTTGTAGCAGTCTATAAGCAACAGAAGAGCAAAAACTGCTGTCCCTATGTGTTTGTGATCTGTCTCCTACTTATCGATGACACTGCTGTGCAGTTGGTCAGGTAAATGATGCCTCGAAGCCACTGAACCAAGACAGTTATTTGGCGATATTCTCACGGCAACAGCTGTCGTTCTACTTGCAAAGACACAGGTGTCTATTACGTACAGAATATGTTGTCGCATTCAGATGTACCCGATTTTCATGTGATAGTTTCGATAAACTAATTTTTAGTGGCAGTTATTTTTTCCTCAATCTTTTCTAATTTAGGAGGTTGTATCAGTGACCAACTTTGCTCGTCCACGACTGAAACCTCTTCAACCGAAGTTCGAATGCTCTTGAAATGTGGATTTTACTGCTTTCGTGCTTCATGCAGCAGAGTATAGTTCTCCTATGTTATTTTCTGTATTTTAAATATTCCCTACATTACTGACTAATGCTAGGTTACAAACTTTGGAGACACTTCGGCATGATCCATAGAGCCCGCGCCTCACACTATCTGATTTTCGCTTCTTTCTTCATCTGAAAACTTTTCGTGCTGTAAGTATTGGACCTGGTTACCGTCATTGGTAGTATTGTTCTGCGATGTGAGGATACTACGTAAATATCGTGTTTCGTTATAATGAGCATCCCAGTGCGGGCTGTGATTTATTTTGAATGCATGTGCTTCGTTTATTTAATTTTAGATACAATCACAGAATATTTTTATACTCATAACCAGTATCGGGCACATATGGGTCATCTTCAAAACATCCTGAAGCCGAAACAAGTTATGATTCAAAACTGCCGCCGGCCGCGGTGGTCTAGCGGTTCAGGCGCTCAGTCCGGAACCGCGCGACTACTACGGTCGCAAGTTCGAATCCTGCCTCGGGCGTGGATGTGTGTGATATCCATAGGTTAGCTAGGTTTAAGTAGTTCTAAGTTCTAGGGGACTGATGACCACAGATGTTAAGTCCCATAGTGCTCAGAGCCATTTGAACCATTTTTTTTTCAAAACTGCCGTAATTGTCAGTAAAGGAAATAAATGGCATGTGTAATAAGTCAACCACTTTTCTCCATTGGTAGAAGGTCGTTTTTTTTTAAAAAAAAATTGAACCACAGTGCTTTGTACCATTATGAGTTATCTTGACTGGTAAGCATAACTCGCTTTCAAGACACTCCTTGTACATTTCAAAATAGTGCTTACAATCCTAGTAGGAACATCGTACAGAGTAATACGGTCTAGATTTTAATACCAGAAATTGGTTATACAACAAAAAAAGTCGTATGGCGTTCTTAGCAAGGAGACCCCATGGCGTAGGTTCAGCCACAGAGTCGGAAAGAGTTTCCTTCTGCCGTGCACAACGGACCATTTCCTTGCAGATATTGAGGTTAATGTAGTACGTGTATTTTTTGTGCAGATGAGTATAATGGACGTGTGTGTAATGTGGTGTTACGTTAGAGTTTATGATGATCGAAGTGAGAGGGCGGAATCCAGTGCCAGCTCATAGGCTAATCCTCTCGTGGAGCACAGTGATCACTATCAAAAGTATCAAATGCCCTCACTTCATGGGACACTGCCGAGAGGTTTGATATTTAATCCCGCGCATTAATGTAAAATCTGATGTTAACGTGCTTTGCGTCACGACCTGGCCTCCCCTTGCCGAACGAATATTGGCAGTGAAAATTTCATCCACCTTGAAGATTCGAAGATTCGAACCGGCTTACCGCATGAGTTAGTGACCATATTTTTTTTTATTTTTTTTTTAGATCTCATTTAGTTCTATATTATTCGTTGAATTTGTTCGGATCGGACGTCCGATGACACCCATTCAGGTTCTGTGTTGATCCGTTCACTCAGTGTTTTTATTACAGAGGGTAGCTAACCCTCTGACCAAGCACGCTGAGCTACCGTACCGGCATGACTTCAGCTGCTGAGGTAATGCTTTGCTAGCTAACAATAAACGGGGAAGACAGTGTAAATGGTTTCCACAGAGTGAATGTCTAGCATTCTGTAGCTCATCTGCGGTATAGGTCAGGGTCGCCTATATTAATGAATATATCTTTCGTCGGAAATCATTAGAAGATATTCCATGTTAATTAAGATCAGCACAGTTGGCTTTAGAAAAGGTTTCCAAAGCAAATGAAATATTTTTTCAGATATTTATGCACAGGCGTACTTGTCAGATAGTTTCGTCCGATGTCGTTGATAAAATTATGTACGTAATGACATAAAAAATAATAAAATGAAATTCTGCCAGGATACAGCACCGAATGAAGTGTTAACAGGCGGAAGAGTGGTCACTGCAAACAGATATATCGGCAGTGGGGCAAAAATTACACCGTGCATTGAGCGGGTGGAAGGTTAAAAGCTGAAAGACTTTCGGGAGCTGCTATGGATACGTAAAATAGAGAAATCGAGCGTAGACCTCAGCAGAGGCAGACTGCTGTGGCCGAGCGGTTCCCGGCGCTTCATTCCGGAACGGCGCTGCTCCTACGCTCGCAGGTTCGAATCCTGCCTCGGGCATGGACGTGTGTGATGTCCTTAGGTTAGTTAGGTTTAAGCAGTTCTAAGTCTAGGGGACTGACGACCTCAGATGTGAAGTCCCATAGTGCTTAGAGCCATTTAAACCATTTGAACCTCAGCAGAGTGAATTTGGAAGCTTTCGTAGTTTAGTGGGATGCGGATTCGAAGGTAGCTCGTTTCGAAGGTGACACTGCTGCGCTGTGTAGCGAGTTGGTATATGAAGAAGGCAAAAGCCTAAAGAAATTTATTTGAATAGGTTTGATGAAAGTGACAACAGACTGTGCCGTTCATGTCGAAAGCACAGCGTCTACGTTTCTAAGCGTGTAGAGCGACACCTTTCGAAGTGTTAGCTTGACACTTCATACTCCAACGATTAGATGACACTGAATGAAACCAGTAGGCAGTACAGTAGGGACGAAAGGATGTGTCCAAATTATGGTCAAATGACTGAATTAGGGGTTTTCAGACTGCGTAGAGACAAGTTGAGGTTCAGTTCACTAACGCACGGTTTGGGCAGAAATATGACTGATGACGGTCAAAGAAAAGCATTTCTATAGAAGAGAAATTTGTTAATATCGAATATAGACTTAAGTGTTAGGAAGAACTTTCTGAAGGTATACGTCTGGAGGTGAAACGTTGATGATACACAGTGTAGACAAGTGGACAATAGAAGCTTCTGAAACGTGGAGCTACAGAAGAATGCTGAATATTAGATGATTAGACTACGCAATTAGTGTGGCGGTACTGAACATAATTGGATAAAAATAAATATGCGGCAGAACCTGACTGGAGGAAGGGAACGGTTGATAGGACTCATTCTGAGACATCAAGTGACCACCAATTTTGTATTGGAGGAAAAATATGGGTGTGTGTGAGGGGGGGGGGGGGGCGTTGGGAAGGGAGGAAGGGAACGTAGAGGGAGACCAAGAAATGAGTACAGTTAGTGTGGAAAGCTGAGTCAAACCAGTCTTGGAACAGGAGAGACTATCAGACCAATTGTGTGATTGGATTGAGGAGTTCCTAGATAACAGAACGCAGCATGTCATTCTCAATGGAGAGAAGTCTTCCGAAGTAAGAGTGATTTCAGGTGTGCCGCAGGGGAGTGTCTTAGGACCGTTGCTATTCACAATATACATAAATGACCTGGAGGATGACATCGGAAGTTCACTGAGGCTTTTTGCAGATGATGCTGTGGTGTATCAAGAGGTTGTAACAATGGAAAATTGTATTGAAATGCAGGAGGATCTGCAGCGAATTGACGCATGGTGCAGGGAATGGCATTTGAATCTCAATGTAGACAAGTGTAATATGCTGCGAATACATAGAAAGATAGATCCCTTATCATTTAGCTACAAAATAGCAGGTCAGCAACTGGAAGCAGTTAATTCCATAAATTATCTGGGAGTACGCATTAGGAGTGATTTAAAATGGAATGAAGTTGATCGTCGGTAAAGCAGATGCCAGACTGAGATTCATTGGAAGAATCCTAAGGAAATGCAATCCGAAAACGAACTAGGTTACAGTACGCTAGTTCTCCCACTGCTTGAATACTGCTCAGCAGTGTGGGATCCGTACCATATAGGGTTGATAGAAGAGATAGAGAAGATCCACCGGAGAGCAGCGCGCTTCGTTACAGGATCATTTAGTAATCGCGAAAGCGTTACGGAGATGATAGATAAACTTCAGTGGAAGACTCTGCAGGAGAACGCTCAGTAGCTCGGTACGGGCTTTTGTTAAAGTTTCGAGAACATACCTTCACCGCCGAGTCAAGCAGTATATTGCTCCCTCCTACGTATATCTCGCGAAGAGACCATTAGGATAAAATCAGAGAGATTAGAGCCCACACAGAAGCATACCGACAATCCTTCTTTCCACGAACAATACCAGACTGGAATAGAAGGGAGAACCTATAGAGGTACTCAGGGTACCCTCCGCCACACACCGTCAGGTGGCTTGCGGAGTATGGATGTAGACGTAGATGTAGATGTAGATTGGTATAAACTTCAAGCAGAGCCTGGATGCTTCTCATCACTCCATGTACTTCCATACTTTGCACGATAGTTGTAGAAAGGTAGTCGAGAAAGTGTCAAGAATGCACGTAGAGCAGCAGCCGACAACTATGTCAATAAGCAGACAAAGAGGAAATTTGAGATCTCGCTCACGTACAAGTGGAGCCTCACGAGGGGGCAGAGCAAGTTAGGATAAAAAAGAGTTTACGGAGAGGAGAGGGGAAGAGGAGCGCCTCCTGCGGGAGGCTGCGAAGGAAGTCTGGCGGACAGGAACGAGGCGCGGTGTCGCGGGCCGTCCGCGGCGCGGCGGACAATCGCGGACGGGAGGGCGCAAGAATTTGCACCTGGCAGGCGAAGGCCGGCGCCGGCATATTATCTCATTTGCTGCGACAGCGCCCGCTGACAGCTATTTATGGCGCCGCCGCCGGCCGGCAGGCGGGACGGACGCGAAACGCGAAACGCGGGCCGGCTTTTTATTCAAACAGCTTGTCCGCCGCCGGCCATAAATTGTCGCGCCGCGCGGCTATCCGCGGCAAAACGCCCGCGCTCTCCGCGGAAAGCTCTACCACAGGCCCTGGAGGGGGAGGGAGAGGCAGTCGTATTGTAATAAACGGGAAACGCGCCGGCCGGCCTCCCGTCTCCCGCAAAAATGTACCTGCCGCCGCAATAAATTAGTCTCTCTACAATGGAGTAGAAGCACGCTATTCCTTGACAGCTGCGGACGGAATGTCGCTATAATAGAAGTAAAAAAAAATACACCGAAAATATACTTTTTACTCCAAAATAATTATTTTAAGTTTTCTTCTGTGATGTCTCCAGGAAGCCGCCGTAAAAGGCAAAGGCGACGTTAGTAATAAGGGGTATTGTGGACCTCTGTTCTGATTGACACGTCGCCAGCTCTTATGACTTGAGCTGGACAAGATTATTTTGAACAAAATGAAGGGTGGAAGGTGTGTGGACGTTAACAGAAGTAGCGAACAGCGATGCACCATACAGAGGCACTATACCGAACAGTCTTCATTTGTAACAGACACACACAAGACGGCAATTGTTCTGGTCTTCAGTCTGAAGACTTGTTGACATAGTATCCGATGCCAGTTTGTCCTGTGCAACAACCTCTAAAGCTACTGCACGCTACAGGGAGTGGATAAAAATACGGAAACACCGCGACAAATACTGCTTGAACATAAATGCAGGTTCCTCAATACGTTGCAAGTGTCTGTTACGGTAAGAACAGTGTTTCGTTGAATTGTAAGTGCGTTATGTAGGAGCTCTCAGTATTTGAACGTATACCAAGTGCTGCTTTTCGTATGATATGTGCTTTAGTTATCAAGGCAGCCGAAGTCTCACAATGAAACGAAAGTGTGTGTTGAGTAATCGTGATGGACGGTCATTAAAGAGCACTTTGACAAAAGACAAGATAACAGCAGCTGCAAAAGTCACTGCAGAATTCAATGTCATACTCGCAAACCCTAACAGCACCAAAAAAACATGAATGGAGGTAGCTGCAGGGAGAGCTGGAGTAGTGGGACAAAGCACGAACGAGGACACTTTTGATATAAAATTGACATCAAATTTATTATGCTAATTAGTTAAACTGATCAATTAAGCACCGCTCCCCTGATGAAATCATGGGTTTTCCCCAGCTGGCAAGTGTCCCCTTCCACACCACTCTGGGAAATCGCCTCCCCCTCCTCTCACCATTTCCCCTGTGTTGAGCTGCTAGTGTGGAAAGTAGTGGCAGTGCAACGTGTACAATTGATGGTCTGTAGCCAAGGAGGAGATAGAAGCTTAATGAGCATATTACCTGTAAACATAGATTTGAGGACTGTGGGTATAGTCTCCTACTTGGTGGTTGGAAAACTGAGGTATTGGGAGGAACGTAAAAAGAATACATTTTGCCAAAAAATGGCAGTGCACTGGGATGGGGTGAAAATGCATTTTACAACCCACAAAAACAGTTCCTGGTGTCTGAACTGTCAACCTCCTTCTTTAGAATTACTAGTCAACCTGGCTCTTCCACCATGCAAGAGACGATTGCCTACAACCAAGCAGGTATGTAATATCATTCATTTTGTGGTTGGCAGTACACCAACAGCAGTAATATGCTGAACTGATAATGGTTCTCTTTGCAAACAAATGGACAGGTATGCAGTGGCCTTTCCTCTTCTGCAACCCCATACTGACTGGCCTAGTTGGCAATTCCACAGCAAGATGATAACAGTCACATGGTCATGACACAGGGGATATAATATGAACTTGGTAGCTTGTTTGTCTCTCCTTCAGTCAGTCAGTGGAATAGTGAAGAAGTGTCAACATCAGCAGTGGCAATCGTCCAGAACCTCCCAGAAGAAAAGGAAGAAGCAGCTCATTGCATGTCATTCTTTATGTGTGGTCTTGCTATCAAGTGTAGCTCTTCTGCTTCTTTTTAGTTGCTATTATACTATTAATGTTCTTCTTCTTCTTCATTCAGCATTGCCCAGTTTGCTGGGATCTGCAGCATCAGCAGCCTCCTTTGTGTCCGTGCCAACATGAGTGAGCCCCAGCTAACTGGGAATGCCAGCAGCAGCACCATCGTGGGATCCTGTTCTACACCTGGTCAACATGTTGCAGCAGAACACTTGCCAATGAAGACACCCAGACAGTCTCTGACTTTCAGAGTAAGCGTGCAGAGGGTCTTACAGCACACAGTGCTCATGAGCACCAGACCATTCCAGTGATACTGCAAGGTCAGAGTGGCAGATGAGAAACTACTGATTCTTCCCAAAACTGAAATGCTTTCACATCAAGTTATAATTTAAGAGTTAGCAGTTCCAAGTGCTTATGTAATGGTATGGAAGTATCAATGGAAAGTGATTGACACATTGTGTTATAGTTAAAAAACGTATCTAGAAGTGTTAAAGGGCGTTTTAATGAGCTCAAATGGGATGAGGAATGTAATGCAGAACACAACACCAATCAGCAGATGAACACAGTGTATTACCAGACCCGTTCTCCTCCTCTGTCCTTCACAACAGTGTATGACAACTCTGCATTCCATGTGAATTTGGGGGGTGCAACCATTTATAATAATACTCCACTATTATAAACATGTTCCAGGTACATATGGTGATATCCCTTGTTCTGTAAGTACTGAATAGATGAATGCCCTACGTTCAAACAGTGTATAATACACTGTCAACTTTCACCATGTAAATACCATGCATGTTGATGGGTTAGAACAGTGTATCAATACAGTGCCAACTGAAGCTATGAACTAACAATAAGTTTGAGAGACATATATGCTGAATTCTGTGCTTACAAGGAAGCTTTATTTTCTAAATTCTGTACATGTGTGAAGAAAGAACTAACTGACTTTTTCTATCTACCTCATGATTACTGAATAAAAGTTTGTGTCAAACCACATATGTGATTGTTATTTCTTTATTACCTCTAATAATAACACAAGTACTTTATTACAGTATCTATAATCCCACAACAACAGAAAATTGTTTCAATCATGTCATCACTAGTCACTGCCAAGCTGAATGGTGAACTAACTTTTCAGTGGTATATATATTTAAATTCCCTGAATATTGTAGTTCAGGGGGTTAAGTCACAGAGCTATTGCAGTTACATATCTCTTTCTATAAAACGCCATTGGATGCCAATACCTGATGTAGTCGGTATCATGGCAGGGTGGGTGAAACATCAGGAAGTGATTCATCCTTTTATGATGCAGAAGAAGATCAGAAGAAGAAAAGAAGATGAATAATGGGATACTCCTCCCAGAAAATATACAAGTAATAATTGTAGGTCCATCCTTCTGTGACAAGACAAATGTTCTCAGATAACAGCTAAAACACCCAGAGGGAGTCCGACTTGACAGTATGTACTTATTTTCAAAACCACTGTTTCAGATCACTGTTTCAGCCCAAGTATCAGTCGTTGCAAGAGATACTGCAAGATGTCTATGGTTTAACATACATGATCTTCAGTCGAAGCAGTCAAATCCCTCCAATAGAAAAAATAAAGCCAAAAACATGTTCATAGCTGATAATGTTGCTGTGGGAACCAAGATCAAATTCTATGTTATTTCTTTTTTAGTCGTCATATGGGTGTCAATGTATTTTATTTGAGCCAAACTTATTCTAGAATCCCAAAATAACTGGTGTGGGATAATGCAAACCTCGTTATAGCCTTCAAACACGACTATTTCAGTTTAAAGAAATTTATCAAGCATATGTAGAACTGACATGTCAAACAATGAGTTTCTAAAAATAAGGGCAGATCATTGGAATCACACACAGTATGGGTTGCTCATTACTGATAAAACAAGGAAACGGATTGATGGTAGGTATATGCCCAACTTCCATAAGTTTCTATAGATTTATATCTATGAGAGAGGTTAGATATATTAGTTTACATCATGTCATGGACAAATTGACGTGCATGCTGGGCACCCCACATGAGAGGAAGAGTATACACAGACAGAAAATGCTTCTATACGTAGGTAGAAAGTTTAACCATCTTAAATATAGGTTAAGGAGTTAGGGACAGATATCCAAATGCTACTGAGAATGAGCAGTGAATTAGATGTTAGCGTTCTTCCACTTAAAAAGAAAATACATGACCTAACTGAAAAGGTTGAGTGAAATGTATCGCAGGTGCAACCTCTAAAGCAGCCCACTTAGTATATAACAAGATGTCAACTAAGTATAAGGTCATCATGGCACAGAAGGCAGTGGGAGAGAAGTTAAGACTGCTGAGTTTAGGTCATTTGGACAGAGAGCAGACACTGAGACAAACCTTTAAACCAGTTACTGAGTTCCTTGATGAACTCGTAGCGAAATTAGACAATGATGACGAAGTTGCCAATTTCATTAACCATCACAGTGATAATAGGATAGGTAAAACTTTCAGTGTCAGCAGGGTAAGGCCATACATGCTAGGTACAAAGCCTAAAAGTTTATCTGAAACACAGTACATATCAGTGGTAGGGCTTTTCAAAGAACATCAGGTCTAATGAACCTCGTCTTTGTAATTCCCAGAAAAACTGTAAATTAGTCACCCATAAATCTGACAGTGTATAATGATATACTGCAATTGACCCATGTACATAGCAAAGCAGGAAACTGATGCAGTGCGATAATCGGAACCCTTATAAAACCGATACTAGATGCATGATGCTGGTGATAGTATTGACATCCAGCACAAAAGAGTGAGCAATCGACCCCACAGTATACATACTACCAATTATACACTCCTGGAAATGGAAAAAAGAACACATTGACACCGGTGTGTCAGACCCACCATACTTGCTCCGGACACTGCGAGAGGGCTGTACAAGCAATGATCACACGCACGGCACAGCGGACACACCAGGAAACGCGGCGTTGGCCGTCGAATGGCGCTAGCTGCGCAGCATTTGTGCACCGCCGCCGTCAGTGTCAGCCAGTTTGCCGTGGCATACGGAGCTCCATCGCAGTCTTTAACACTGGTAGCATGCCGCGACAGCGTGGACGTGAACCGTATGTGCAGTTGACGGACTTTGAGCGAGGGCGTATAGTGGGCATGCGGGAGGCCGGGTGGACGTACCGCCGAATTGCTCAACACGTGGGGCGTGAGGTCTCCACAGTACATCGATGTTGTCGCCAGTGGTCGGCGGAAGGTGCACGTGCCCGTCGACCTGGGACCGGACCGCAGCGACGCACGGATGCACGCCAAGACCATAGGATCCTACGCAGTGCCGTAGGGGACCGCACCGCCACTTCCCAGCAAATTAGGGACACTGTTGCTCCTGGGGTATCGGCGAGGACCATTCGCAACCGTCTCCATGAAGCTGGGCTACGGTCCCGCACACCGTTAGGCCGTCTTCCGTTCACGCCCCAACATCGTGCAGCCCGCCTCCAGTGGTGTCGCGACAGGCGTGAATGGAGGGACGAATGGAGACGTGTCGTCTTCAGCGATGAGAGTCGCTTCTGCCTTGGTGCCAATGATGGTCGTATGCGTGTTTGGCGCCGTGCAGGTGAGCGCCACAATCAGGACTGCATACGACCGAGGCACACAGGGCCAACACCCGGCATCATGGTGTGGGGAGCGATCTCCTAAACTGGCCGTACACCACTGGTGATCGTCGAGGGGACCCTGAATAGTGCACGGTACATCCAAACCGTCATCGAACCCATCGTTCTACCATTCCTAGACCGGCAAGGGAACTTGCTGTTCCAACAGGACAATGCACGTCCGCATGTATCCCG
Source organism: Schistocerca serialis cubense (assembly GCF_023864345.2). Classification (NCBI taxonomy): domain Eukaryota; kingdom Metazoa; phylum Arthropoda; class Insecta; order Orthoptera; family Acrididae; genus Schistocerca; species Schistocerca serialis. The sequence goes on from NC_064643.1 coordinate 268,669,032, forward strand.
TGCCACCCAACGTGCTCTAGAAGGTGTAAGTCAACTACCCTGGCCAGCAAGATCTCCGGATCTGTCCCCCATTGAGCATGTTTGGGACTGGATGAAGCGTCGTCTCACGCGGTCTGCACGTCCAGCACGAACGCTGGTCCAACTGAGGTGCCAGGTGGAAATGGCATGGCAAGCCGTTCCACAGGACTACATCCAGCATCTCTACGATCGTCTCCATGGGAGAATAGCAGCCTGCATTGCTGCGAAAGGTGGATATACACTGTACTAGTGCCGACATTGTGCATGCTCTGTTGCCTGTGTCTATGTGCCTGTGGTTCTGTCAGTGTGATCATGTGATGTATCTGACCCCAGGAATGTGTCAATAAAGTTTCCCCTTCCTGGGACAATGAATTCACGGTGTTCTTATTTCAATTTCCAGGAGTGTATATACTATGATGCAGTATATATACTACGACGATCCCTGTGAGCTAATATGTCAACTGCAACTACTCATGGCATCAGCTGCTGCTGGTAATACTGCTCATTTGAATAAGGTTGTTTCAATTATATCTGAGCTGAGCTTAGAGAGATAGGTGTCATCATCAAATAACACTGTAGTTTGAGAACTGCACAAACCCACATGTAAACCACACACCAATAGGCATGATATGATAAAGGGTTTGGATTACTTAGGCTAATCTGGTAGATATGATGGAATATTCATGTGTGAATAATGGTTTCAAATATAGTTTAATGGTCATTGATACATACTCTAAATGTGCGTGGCCTCTAACTGCTAAAACAAAAATGGGGAGATATGTCGCAGAAGTGTTTGAAAGATTTCTACAGACAGAAACGAATCAATGCCCAGATAACCTCCCAATAAGTTATGCTGGACAGTTTTACGAAAGGTATTTCTAGAATGTGATGCAGCAGTATGGAATGCACGACTACACAACACTCATTGACCTGAAGGCAGGTACTGTGGAACATCTGAACAGCAAAATAAAAGCTGATATGTGGATACTTTTTAATCTCTATATTTCATACAAATGGACACGTATCCACTCAGAAATTGTTGCACAGTATAATCGAACCAAACCCAACACAATAAAACTGAGACCAATCGATGTTAGTGATATTGGACTCATGGATATGGTATACTTTCGTATTAAAATATCCATGTAAACAGAAATTTTAGTGTGGGTGACTTGGTACATATCTCCAAACACAGGTAGTCATACCTTCCAAAGTGGCCAAGTGAGGTATTCACAGTTTCCAAAGTGCAGAAAACAAATCACAGAACTTACATCTTCAAGGATACCAGTGTCACTGAAATTTCAGGATGCTTCTACACTGTAGAAATGCAGAAGAGCTTAGAACCATTCGTGTACCTCATAGAGAGTGTAATAAGACATCAAGGGAAGTGAACACTGGTTAAATGGCTCGATTTTCCTGTAACACAGAACAGAGCACAACTGGCACAGTAGCATAACCTGAATGATAGGAGAAACATTATAGGAGGTGGTGCTATTCTTTTTGTCGAACCTGTGGACCTGGTACAAAGCTTCAAAAACGTTTGGCTCGTGATGATAAGAGGAATAACCTGCTTGATAATTAGTGTTGGGAATACGACATAGCATACTCAAAACATAAATATCTCCCAGGGTATCTCACTGCAGATAGAATTTACCTGATAAAGCCAAGGGAATATGCACAAGAAAGGATACTTGTATAGGGCAGCGAATTGTAGCATTTGTAGTTGATAAAAACATGTGTGGTAAACTTAAATTGGGCATGGGTGTGAATTTCAAGCAAGTTACGAGCGCCACACACTGTGCTCTACAGAAAAAAAGGGAATGATGAAGGATAAGAAGCCAGGTAAGGATGTTTAAAACACTGTATCCTGAGAATGACGTATGCAGCTAAAAGCACTCTGAAGGATAAAAGACCGGTTGAAACACCCCAGGTTTTGCCAATAGTCAAGGAATCTGGTGGGATTACTCCCTTCCTCATTCCTGCCCTCGCAGTTCTCTCAGCGACGAGTTCATTGGATGCTAGTGCTGCTGTTATTTCCAGAACAGTCAGGAACGCATAGAACTCCCAGGAGCAGTTAGAGAAAGCAAGAAGACATAACCACATGATGGAAGTAGCAGCTATGGGAAAAGGATTGTAAGTGAAACCACACAAGCACATCAAAGCACAAGATGACTTGATAAATTGATAAATAAAACACCACATTAGCTGTCCTACCGGACAGGCCACTTACAAATACAGATCTGCTCAAGTTTGCTAGGAAAAAATTCAACATTCCTTGGAGGATTTAGGCAGAATACATTACCGAAGACTATATGGAAAACCACAGAACTTGAAATTGTGACTTTAGATGTTGTTGAAGGACCAGGGACCATTGGGTGGTATATGTTAAGAAAAATACAAATAATGTCTATTATTTCGACGCATTTGGAGACTTGCAGCCGCCAGAAGAGTTACAACGATACTTCACCGACAAAAGACGTGTCTTACACACTTTTTTTTCCTATCAAGGCCTTAATACTGACTTGCGTGGGCTTTTGTGGACTACGTTCCTCCAAACATTTACGAAGAAATATTTATAAAGAGATGCATTAAGTATTCACTCAGCAGTTGAGATTCAAAAGCAATGTCGAACGCTCTGACCTTAAATGGACAATAGTATTATGTGTGAATTACTTTCTGCCTATTTATTTACGCAATAGCGAGTGGAGTGCTGCATTTATTGGACTGAGACATACAACAGAACATTAAACTTCATCTTGTATTTAATGGCAGAAAAGAAATTGGGGAAATAGAACCTAGTTCAGACGGTATTGACGATTTAAACGACGTTTTAAAACGGTCTTTAGAAGGGGTTGTGCTAAGCGCAAATATCATTACACTTAAATCCAAAATAAAGACATCTAATGCAACGACAGACTTTACCAGAAAGGTTCAATAGCACAGTTCCTGGGTTTCACAAAAATTTACAAATCTGACCAGTCTGTGGATATACTTCCTGTCAGTACAATCTGTGTCGAGCGTAGTACTGCAACAAACTCTTATCTCAACAACAGATTCTTGGTAGATTTACAGATTCTTCCTATCAGTTAGAACTGGGTATAAGATTGTTGAGCCCCCTACTAACGTTATACTCCTCCCCGTACCAATTCAAACATTGGAGTATCTGGAGCTGCGTATTGTTTACCAGGTTAATCAATTTGTCAACTTTCGCAGTGTGGAAATACGAAAGACTACATCTAAGGCAGAACCAGCAGTGACTTAGAAGATATAGAGACCTGTCAAAGACAGAAGTGGAGGCAGCGACCTTCGACCAGCGGAACTTGTCGGAGACTTGAAAGTTGTGGTTACCTTCAATGAGTAAGGTTGCCCACGAAGACAGCATAAAAACATTGCATACAGCACACAGTGCGGCACTTCACAACAGAACACGAAGGTGATAATACGTGCAAACTACACGTTTCTTAAATCAGTAGATGTAAAACCCCACAATGACGTCATTCTAGATACCTTACCCAGTAGAGTGTGACAAGGATATTATATGTTAGGAAAATTTCTCACATAAACCTTATGCTTCAACCACATTTTACAAGAATGATGAAATTAAGATTGTATCCAATACCATGACGCTTTAATCCCTCCAAGTATAGGTTTCATGTATCTCGATGGATCGTTTAGGAAAATGGATGGTATTGCTACTGTGGCATCGAGCCTTATGCATAATGATTTAGCGTTTGTGCTTCGAGAGGTATGATACGAACTTAACAAGGTCGACATTGGCCATACTTGCAGTGTAGGCACAGCATCAACTCTTAAAATGTATGTCTCTCCATCTCCCTCGAATTTGAACGACTTAAAAAATGCTGGATGGTTCATAGATGAGCGAGAGGGTGGAACAGCCAAAGACAACAGAACTACTGCCGGTGTATCTTTGAAACTGCTTATGGGATACTTTGAAGATGTACAACGAATTGTTTTGAGTTTAAAGCAGAAACTCAATCTGGTACGGAGTGCAACAGATAGCAACTCATAACTTGAAGGAGCTCAAAAGGGGAACGACAATATAAATCAATAAAATAAAATGGAAAACGCCACGCATCACTATATCAGATGAGCAGTATTTCAGTCTTTTAAAAGTTCTCAAAACCCTTGTACTTTTACCGTAATTTTCCACTCAGGGGAGCTTTTCGCGTACCCAAGGCTACAGATTGCAAGCAGACAAATGTGGGCTATTAAAACCTTTTATCAATTGGAGACACAAAGAATCATCATCCTTGCGTTTCAGATCAGTAGAAGAGGGAATATAGCAAATGATTTCACCAAATTTGGCAATTGCAGGTTAACAAACTGAACTCTGAAGATGATAATTTATACCTGCTGTGGAATGAAATGATATATGGTCTAGCATTTGACATATGTGCTAGGCTCTATGCTTTTTACTGTGAGGAAGCGGAGGGATATCTACAAAGCCCATGGAAATTCAAGAATCTGGTGCCAATCAGTACAACAGGCTACTCAGAACACAATGAGATAACTAAATCTGAACCTACATACGTAAAAATTGAATTTGAGTCTTCAACAAATTTCCCAAAACACACTGCCGCGTATGCTCTAGTTCTACACGACTGAGTTATTGACTAGTGCCCACTCACTAGTGTTGTGCAGCAAACTGTATAAATGAATTACTGTTGCGCCATAACCAGACCTTTTCACAACAGTATCTCAAGATGTGAGCATCATTGCAGACACTCAGGATTTCTATGATGATGAATGTAATCAGTTCTTACATAAGGACGTTGCATTCATAGCATACACGGAGGATGATAGAATAACACCGACATTCTCAGCAAGCATCACATCACCGACGTGTTTATAGGATATGAGGTACGCTAAAACACAGAGGAATGCAAAGTGGGTAACGACTAAGGAATTCACTGGAATGATACCGGATTACCCTATAAAGATATGGCGACGTCACCTTTTTTTTTATTTTGACCACACACATACCATCATCTACGTCAAGTTTGGTGCGATTGTGGACCTGGAATTCTCCAGGTGTCCTGCTCCCCGAGGATTCAAGCAGAAAAGAAGAATATGTGTGAAAGATCTGTTGTGTTTGCTCATGAAAATGTAAAACTACTTTTAAGTCGGATGAGAAATAAATGAATTTGTTATCTTCCATTCTGCGTATTTTTTATTTTTTACTGATTTTACCCTGCTCACCCTTTGATAGTTATAGTACAGTATATAACTTTGCCCAGATACTGTATCTGTGATATCTCTCAGGAACAGGTTATATAATTTTAGAAATACTTGCTGTATGTCTCTGGAAGTGGTCATGGTTATGGGCAAACTGCTCCCATGACGAAGCACTTGCAGCACAATAAGTAAAATCCCATGCAGTCATTACATACATTTTGTTATCCTCCAAGTTGAACTTCACCTGCATGTTTAAAATTAATGTCGTACATGTGACTTACAGAGCTTGTACATGAAAGCAATGCAATGTATATATGTTTTCTGTAAACAACAATAACAAAGATGTATGGCAATGAAGTCCATTTATTCCTTTATCACCGATACGACTTGAATATTGAGGCACAATTTAGTTGTTGAGGTATAATTTGATTCTTGTGGTACAATTTCGTTCTAGTATCTCAATGCAGATTGGAAGAAAGAACAGACTGCACTCCTTTTATTCCCGTGCATAAAGATGTGCAGTATAATGCTGCATGCATTTTCAATCTTTCTGCAGAAAACGAAAACAAAAAGCCGAATATTTCGGAATACTTAGCCAGTTTGCCAAACATTTCTTTCCAACTTTTTAACACTATGTCAACGACAGGGTAGAAAAAATCGATTTTGTATTACTCCTCCGAAGGATGAGCGCTGCAAGCCATGTCATCACCTTCATAATGAAACTGCTTCGCCTTCTTGCCAATTCTCTTTTCTCCAAATTTTGGTTCAATCTGTAAACATTCAGCTACCACTTTTGCTGTTATCTTCGCATTAACAAAATCTTCTTCACGGAAATTCTCAATAACCTTCACTAGACTCTCAAGGGATTTAGTTGCCACTTTCAAGTCCATGCTTTTTGCTTCAAGCCCGTTACTTCCTGCATGAATGGCACAGAGAAAGTCATACCATTCGACAACGCTTACAATAAACTCGAAGCTCTCCAATTCGTTCACAGCAAGCTTCATTCTTTGTTTTCAGTTCTTCAGTATTGTTGCTTACCTCAAGAAGGGCATCTCTGACTTCTCTTGTCTGGTACCTTATAGCTTTGACACTCTCCACTCTACTTTCCTGTCGAATATCTGAAAGCTTCTTCACTGTTAAAGTAGGACCCTGTTCAATAAGATTTCCCATTTCTGACTGGATGCATTGAAAACAATATATATTCCTTGAACTAAACCAAAAAATTTGAATGCTTTTGCTCTAAATTTTTCTCTTGTTGTTGAGTGACGTTCAGAAAGTCGAGAAAGTGTTCTTCTAGAGTCACTACTTTTTCTGATAAACTTACAGTCCTAACAGTCTATGTAATTTGTTCACTGGGCCTTGTCTCAGGAGTACAGTCACGTATGACAGGAAAATATTTGTTTTTTTTACAACATTAATAATGCCGTTTTTTACTTTGTTGACAAGCAAATTTATCAGTTTGTTTAGAATGTTTTTCTCAAGATAATGGTGATGAATTTCTTGAGCTTATGCCCACCTTAGATATTCCTGCAAATCAGCGTCAAATTCTGCTATCATTGCGATCAAACCGAGAAAATTACTACTATTTTCTTGATAAAGCTTGTCGCTGTTTCCATATTAGCCTATGTTGAGCTAAGTACCTAAGGGTGATCATCATTTTTTTTAGAACCGGACATCTGCGTTCCTTCTCTTTTTCCGTAAGTTTGAGGTCAATTTGATAAATACCACTCTTTGTTTCCAAAGTGTCTCACACTCTATCCATTTTTGTACAGTTTATGTGGTTAGATGATTCTTCATTCTCTTAAAACCGATTTCCTAAATGAACCCAATGACAGAGTGCATCACTTGACAACTTCTTTGAAGGAGATCCAAAATGTTTACAACAAAAACAAAAACCTTTGTCGGTGGATTTCGAATACAAAACCCGTTTACTACCACTCTTTTCTCCATTTAGTAAAATTCTTACATCAAAGCGAGTAGTAAATTTTCTTATGTTCTCATTTAAGGGATACTCATAATTTACAATTTTTGTAGGACCTTTCTGTATAATTTCAGTTTTCATTGTGAATGTTGACGTATTAGGCCAAGTGTCTGGGTCCGAATTTGTGATTACTTCACAACTGGTACTACTAGGCCTACCTGAATATGGGATAGCAGGAGGTCCACATTCCAATGCTTCATGTTCACCTGTATCTAAAGCACCGCATAATGTGAACCTACTGTTAATGCCATCGTCCTTTAAGCACACTTTAGTCTCACTATATGAAGTTGTTGGTCGAAGAAATTTTTCAGCAGCTCCTTTTTGTGAATTCAAAAATGTTCACGTTGTAGCTTAATCTCGATCTTTTGAGGACCTGAATCTCATTTTCTAAATGTGTCCTTGCTCGAGACATTCCCCTTTTGCTACTTTGAACTTCACAGGACAGGCAAAAACGCTGTATCTCCACACAGAGTGCACACACAACACGTGGCCGGCCGCGGTGGCCGAGCGGTTCTAGGCGCGCAGTCCGGAACCGCGCGACTGCTATGGTCGCAGGTTCGAATCCTGCCTCGGGCATGGATGGGTGTGATGTCATTAGGTTAGTTAGGTTTAAGTAGTTCTAGGTTCTAGGGGACTGATGACCACAGATGTTAAGTCCCATAGTGCTCAGAGCCATTTGAACCATTGAACCACAACACGTGAAACTGTGAACTGGAAAAGTACCGCTTGTGTAAACTGACGACAATAAACAAATCATTCTGTGGGAAACACCTGTTGACAGAAGAATGTATGCTAGATTGTTAGCCGCAACAATGAGTAGAGAGAGCGCTAAGAGGCCCTGAGATACAACGAATTGCTCCTCCGCATGGGCAATAGTCATGTGTTGACAATAGATATTACCATACCGCATCAGTATCATACCCCTGGTTCCCTCGATTCCGATGCAGACATAATTTTCTGAAACGCACTCCAATGGCCGTAGTCGTGTTGCTATGGGTATATAATTTAATTACATTACATTAAAAGTAGTTTCAGAAACGCCTTACTTTATTTTTTCGATTTATCTGAGATAACGAAACTACGGGTGGTATTTTTTAGATTACCTTGTAATGTTTTGGCTGGGCCCAGTTTTCACATGCCTAAGGCCGTCCCTGTTTGCAACACGGCGATTCACAACGTAACAACAGCCTTGGTCAGGCGCGCTCCACCTCGTCACAAGCCACATGCTATCCAAACAGACATTTACTTTACCTATATTGAGAGGCACCCACTTGCGTTGCTCATACTGTGGCATCAAGCAGTCAGGCCTGCAAGATGAGTGGTTTGCCAAGCGAGTGGATTCTTCCTTAATTTATCGAGTAACATGAATTCTCGTATCTTACTATTTAGTTACAAATTACTCTCCTGTATGAATAATACGCAACGGAAACACGCATCTGACTATCAGTGATTTATAGAACTCTGACTGTACACTACGCACTGGCAATACCTCATTTACTTTTTGTCTTTTATTTAACGGCTTTTATTAACACGTGGCCATCCCACTGAATACGAATGGCGCACACATTATAAATTCGGGACATTATGACAACATACAATTCAATGAAAAAGGCCACCAATCTCTTTCTTTTCACTATCTGATTTATTCCTAAACACACAAATTCTACAACCTACAACAATATCACATGAGAAATTCCGCCCAGTGGGCATGGCTTTACATTAGTGAATCTCTATATTATGGTCTCGTAATTTATTTAAGGCTACAGTGCACTTTCTGGATAGGATGGTGGATCTTTTATTATATGGTTCAAATGGCTCTGAGCACTATGGGACTTAACATCTATGGTCATCAGTCCCCAAGAACTTAGAACTACTTAAACCTAACTAACCTAAGGACATCACACAACACCCAGCCATCACGAGGCAGAGAAAATCCCTGACCCCGCCGGGAATCGAACCCGGGAACCCGGGCGTGGGAAGCGAGAACGCTACCGCACGACCACGAGATGCGGGCAGCTTTTATTATACCTCACACTTCGACTCTCACAATCATCATCACGAAACTTTCCTCGAGATCGAGCGATACAGAAGGAACAAGCATAACCCACAAATCTTTTGAAACTACCTTGCTACTCCCCCATGCAAACCACACATACCCAAATTACATGACATACACCACACAACAATATGAAATACTACACAAAGAATGGTTACAACATTATCACTTTCAGCTTTCCCACTTCAATCAATATTTATCCCAGTTTCACACGACACTGCCCCACTTCGTAATTCTACTTTCCTACCGTGAACTCTGGAGATAAATGCACGTCTTCCTGTGCAATGCAAGCCAAGTGGCGTTGCTGGGTAGACGGCCGACTCACCTTGATTCTCTCTCAGAGTTTAAATCTAGCGTCACACGGAATCATATCATGCAGTTTAATATTAAGCACACACGCGAGTCCTCAACTGATACCATGGACGAGTACTTCTCTTTATCTTTTGTCTCATACACAGTTTGAGACTCACACAGTACTCACCACGTGGAAGTACTCGTCTCTAATTTCAAGTCCTGCACACGCCATTTCTTAAATATTTCAACTTATGGTACACACGCTATTTCTTATATATTTCAACTTATTGTACACACGCTAGTAATTCAGCTTAACTTAAGCACACGGAAGTATTTCAACTTATTGCTACACGTGGTTTCATTGTGACCGTTGGTCACTTCCGAAGATTACTACAATCCCATTAATATTACCTGCCTGACATTTAACTCTCCCCACAAAAGTTCCTGAAATAGAGAAATTAATATTTCAAACTACTCTTAAATATTCCACATGCATACCATGTCTCCACTCTTTCGTCATTACGGAGCTCAACTAAAACAGGTCTTAACAGCACAAGATCCAGCGGCAGAGTGCCGAAACATGGCCGTTCTCTAGGTCCTCTCGCACCTGTGTCGAGGTGGGGGAAGCACCTTGCTATCGTATTGGTCAGCCACATTTCAGACGCTCAAAGCTCTGGTAACTTTCATCTCTTTGGTCCCACCAAAGGTGGCCAAAGGATCGACTCAAAGATGATCATATATTCACATTCACTATCTGCGGTTAGCTGACGACCATACATTCATTCATTTCACAGATCTCACCAAACTGGATGTAGGGATTTACTTTGTGGGAGTGCACATGTGATCAATTAAATAAATAAATTGTCATTCTCTCCCACACTGGTATCCGTCTTCGCTGTATTAATTGAAATTGAGTTATTTTACAAAAAAAATGTGTTCTTCTGACAAAAATAATGAAGTATGTTGTACCTATTTTCAATGTCGGGTGGTACTGTACCCTTTCAATATGATCTGAAACTATATGAAAGAAATAAGGAACTCAGCCCTAAGCAGGCAGTAGAATAGGGAGATTGCTCAATTCAAGCGTTAAATTTACAATGGTTAAAAGGAAATTAAATCTTGGTTTCTTGTTCCGAAAGTTATGCTCTCTCAGATCTGAAACAGTCTCAACCCAAAGGTCAAGAGTGTGATATCGGAAGACTTGACTTTGGTGCCGAAAAATGCAGTAGCAGCCAGAAATGTCATCGTAGCTTCCAATGGTTGCCCGCTAACTGTAGCTAACCGGCCCAAATTCAAATTTGGCGTAGGATCCATCCTGCACCATAATCATCTTGTTGATCAGTACATAACAGAAACGCCAACAACATTGTCAGATCGGGTAGCTGTCTTCCCCTTCATGAAAAATACACTGAAGCGCCAAAGCAACTGTTATAGGCATGCGTATTCAAATACAGAGATATGTAAACAGGCAGCAAATAACGCTGCGGTCTGGAACGCCTATATAAGACAACAAGTGTCTGGCGCTGTTGTTAGATCGGTTACCGCTGCTACAATGGCAGATTATCAAGATTTAAGTGAGCTTGAACGTGGTGTTATAGCTGGTGCACGAGCGATGGGACACAACATCTCCGAGGTACCGTGAATGTCAGGAGTCCGGTAAAACATCAAATCTCCGACATAACTGCAGCCGGAAAAAGAACCTGCAAGAACGGCACCAATGACAACCGAAGAGAATCGTTCAACGTGACATAAGTACAGCCCTTCCACAAATTGCTGCAGATTTCAATGCTGGGCCATCAACGTCAGCGTGCGAACGATTCAAAGAAACATAACTGATCTGTGCTTTCGGAGCCGAAGGACGACTCGTGTATCCTTGATGACTGCACGATACAAAGCTTTAAGCCTCGCATGGGCCCGTGAACACCATCATTGGACTGTTGATGACTGGAAACGTATTGCCTGGTCGGACGAATCTCGTCTCAAATTGTATCGAGTGGATGGACGTGTTCGTGTATGGAGACAACCTCATGAATCCATGGGCCGGTGCATGTCAGCAGGGGAATGTTCAAGCTGGCGGAGGCTCTTCATCGGTGTGGGGTGTGTGCAGCTTGAGTGATATCGGACTCCTGATGGGTCTAGATATGACTCTGACATGTGACACATACGTTAGCATCCTGTCTGATCACCTGCATCCATTCATGTTCATTGTGCATTTAGCAGGACAATGCGACACCCCACACGTCCAGAATTGCTATAGAGCGCCTCCAAGAACAGATTTTAACAGTTCCGTTGGCCACCAAACTCCCAAGGCATGAACACTATTGAGCATACCTGGGATGCCTTGCAAAGTGATGTTCAGAAGAGATGACGATCCCCTCGTACTCTTACGAATTTATGGACAGCCCTTTAGGATTCATGGTGTCAGTTCCCTGCGACACTACTTAAGACATTAGTTTAGTGCATGCCACGTCGTGTTGCGGCACTTCTGCGTGCTCTCGAGGGCCCTACACGAAATTAGGTACGTGTGCCAGTTTTTTTGGATCTTCAGTGTAGTATTAACAAGGAGTTGTGATTCATTCGCACTCTGTCACTGCAACGGTCTTGATGAACCATAGAGACACCTTACAAAACAGAAGTGAGGTAATTGTGGTATATATGAAAGAACAAACAGAGTAACTTTTGAGTGCTCGAAAATGTATTACAACGTTCACGAATGCCTACGTTAAATTCAAACAAAGAAATGCCTATACTGCTGTCAAAAGGAACAGTGTTTCCTCTCCCACGCATTCTTTGTGCTCGGTGGTCTGTCACTGCAAGGTTTTTTTTTCCAGAGGTGACTGTCGTTTTCCTAGCTAGGCGTTGTCGAAACGCAGCGATAATAGCAGAATGTCATTTGGCGGTCTGAGCGAAGAGGGTATTTGGTTCAAGCGAGCGGACCAGTCAGAAGTATTTTCATTAGGCAGGCGATAATGTGCATTGAATGCAGTGAACTGCGTGTTAGTCTTTCTAAATTGTTATTTCGACTTCAATAAATAAAATACACGGAGCTAGAAATTGCTACAAACCACTGATTATCATTTAACCTTTATTTGAGATTTACTAGCTCCTAATGAACTATACATATGATCCTTGTGCTACAATCTAGACTGCATGTATGCAAGTATATATGGGTAATTCACATCGCATATTTCTTCAGCCATTTAAGTTCACCCAAATGAACTGAGAAAAAATCCCCCCTCCCCCTCATTAACCATGAACCTTGCCGTTGGTGGGCAGGCTTGCGTGCTCAGCGATACAGATAGCCCTGCCGTAGGTGCAACCACAACGGAGGGGTATCTGTTGAGAGGCCAGACAAACGTGTGGTTCCTTTAGAGGGGCAGCAGCCTTTTCAGTAGTTGCAGGGGCAACAGTCTGGATGAGTGACTGAACTGGCCTTGTAACACTAACCAAAACGGCCTTGCTGTGCTGGTACTGCGAACGGCTGAAAGCAAGGGGAAACTACAACCGTAATTTTTCGCGAGGGCCTGCAGCTTTACTGTATGGTTAAACGATGATGGCGTCCTCTTGGGTAAAATATTCCGGATGTACAATAGTCCCCCATTCGGATCTCCGGGCGGGGACTACTCAGGAGGACGTGGTTATCCGGAGAAAGAAAACGGGCGTTCTACGGGTCGGAGCGTGCAATGTCAGATCCCTTAATCGGGCAGGTAGGTTAGAAAATTTAAAAAGGGAAATGGATAGGTTACAGCTAGATATAGTGGGAATTAGTGAAGTTCGGTGGCAGGAGGAACAAGACTTCTGGTCGGGTGACTACAGGGTTATAAATACAAAATCAAGTAGGGATAATGCAGGAGAAGATATAATAATGAATAAAAATATAGGAATGCGAGTAAGCTACTACAAACGCCATAGTGAACGCATTATTGTTGTCAAGATAGATACGAAGACCACGCCTACCACAGCAGTATAAGTTTATGTGCCAACTAGCTCCGCAGATGACGAAGAGATTGATGAAATTTATGATGAGATAAAAGAAATTATTCAGATAGTGAAGGGAGGCGAGAATTTAATAGTCATGGGCGACTGGAACTCGACAGTAGGAAAAGGAAGAGAAGGAAACGTAGTAGGTGAATATGGAATGGGAGTAAGGAATGAAAGAAGAAGCCGCCTGGTAGAATTTTGCACAGAGCATACCTTAAACTAACACTTGGTTCTAGAATCTTAAAAGAAGGTAGTATACATGGAAAGACCCTGGAGATACTGGAAGGTCTCAGATAGATTATATAATGGTAAGACAGAGATTCAGGAACCAGGTTTTAAATTGTAAGACATTTCCAGAGGCAATGTGGACTCTGACCAGACTCTATTGGTTATGAACTATAGATTAAAACTGAAGAAACTGCAAAAAGGTGGGTATTTGAGGAGATCGAACATGGATAAACTGAAAGAACCAGAGGTTATAGAGAGCTTCAAGTACGGCATTAGGCAAAGATTGACAAGAATGGGGGAAAGAAATACAGTAGAAGAAGAATGGGTAGCTTCGAGAGATGAAATAGTGGAGGTAGCAGAGGATCAAAAAGGTAAAAAGATGAGGGCTAATAGAAATCCTTGGGTAACAGAAGAGATATTGAATTTAATTGACGAAAGGAGAAAATATAAAAATGCAGTAAATGAAGCAGGCAAAAAGGAATACAAACGTCTCAAAAATGAGATCGACAGTAAGTGCAAAATGGCTAAGGATGGATGGCTAGAGGGCAAATTAAGGATGTAGAGGTGCATATCACTAGGGGTAAGATAGATATTGCCTACAGGAAAGTTAAAGAGTGCTTTGGAGAAAAGAGAACCACTAGTATGAAGATCAAGAGCTCAGATGGAAAACCAGTTCTAAGCAAAGAAGGGAAAGCAGAAAGGTGGAAGGAGTATATAGAGGGTCTATACAAGGGCGATGTACTTGAGGACAATATTATGTAAATGGAAGAGGATGTAGATGAAGATGAAATGGGAGATATGATACTGCGTGAAGAGTTTGACAGAGCACTGAAAGACCTGAGTCGAAACAAGGCCCCCGGAGTAGACAATATTCCATTGGAACTACTGACGGCCGTGGGAGAGCCAGTCCTGACAAAACTCTACCATCTAACGAGCAAGATGTATGAGACAGGCGAAATACCCCCAGATTTCAAGAAGAATATAATAATTCCAATCCCAAAGAAAGCAGGTGTTGACAGATGTGAAAATTACCGAACTATGAGTTTAATAAGCCATGGCTGCAAAATACTAACGCGAATTCTTTACAGACAAATGGAAAAGCTGGTAGAAGCCGACCTTCGGGAAGATCAGTTTGGATTCCGTAGAAATGTTGGAACACGTAAGGCAATACTGACCTTACGACTTATCTTAGAAGAAAGATTAAGGGAAGGCAAACCTACGTTTCTAGCATTTGTAGACTTAGAGAAAGCTTTTAACAACGTTGACTGGAATACTCTCTTTCATATTCTGAAGGTGGCAGGGGTAAAACACAGGGAGCGAAAGGCTATTTACAAGTTGTACAGAAACCAGATGGCAGTTATAAGAGTTGAGGGGCATGGAGGGGAAGCAGTGGTTGGGAAGGGAGTGAGACAGGGTTGTAGCCTACCCCATATGTTGTTCAATCTGTATATTGAGCAAGCAGTAAAAGAAACAAAAGAAAAATTCGGAGTATGAATTAAAATCCATCGAGAATAAATAAAAACTTTTGAGGTTCGCCGATGACATTGTAATTCTGTCAGAGACAGTAAAGGACCTGGAAGAGCAGCTGAACGGAATGGACAGTGTCTTCCAAGGAGGATATAAGATGAACATCAACAAAAGCAAAACGAGGATAATGGAATGTAGTCGAATTAAATCGGGTAATGCTGCGGAAATTAGATTAGGAAATGAGACGCTTAAAGTAGTAAATGAGTTTTGCTGTTTGGGGAGCAAAAGAACTGATGATGGCCGACGTAGAGAGGATATAAAATGTAGACTGACAATAGGAAGGAAAGCGTTTCTGAAGAAGAGAAATTTGTTAACATCGAGTATAGATTTTAGTGTCAGGAAGTCGTTTCTGATAGTATTTGTATAGAGTGTAGCCATGTATGGAAGTGAAACATGGACGATAAATAGTTTAGACAAGAAGTGAATAGAAGCTTTAGAGATGTGGTGCTACAGAAGAATGCTGAAGATTAGATGGGTAGATCACATAATTAATGAGGAGGTACTGAATAGAATTGGAGAGAAGAGAAGTTTGTGGCACAACTTGACTAGAAGAAGGAATCGGTTGGTAGGGCATATTCTGAGGCATCAAGGGATCACCAATTTAGCATTGGAGGGCAGCGTGGAGGCTAAAAATCTAGAGGGAGACCAAGAGATGAATACACTAAACAGATTCAGAAGGATGTAGGTTCAGTAGGTACTGGGAGATGAAGAAGCTTGCACAGGGTAGAGTAGCATGGACAGTTGCATCAAACCAGTCTCTGGACTGAAGACTACAACAGCAACAGCTATATTTAGGATAGAGATGTCGGTATTAACTGTAATTTTTCAAATGTAACGGAATTAATTTCTGCTGCTACTATCGTAGATGCGAACAAGGCGAACTCAGTGACATTTCACTCTGTTCCTTTCGCGTTCCTTCTCCATTCTCCATAAAGAAGTAGCATATCTCATTTTCCATTATAACTAGCATTCAGCAAACGTGTACGGCATAGGCAGAATTAAGGCCATATTTCTTTTGCGCGGCCGGCCGGAGCGGCCGAGCCGTTCTAGGTGGTACCGTCTGGATCCGCGCGACCGCTACGGTCGCAGTTTCGAATCCTGCCTCGTGCATGGATGTGTGTGCTGTCCTTAGGTTAGTTAGGTTTAAGTAGTTCTAAGTTATAGGGGACTGATGACCTCAAATGTTAAGTCCCATAGTGCTCAGAGCTATTTTCTTTCCTTTGCGCCACTTTAATACTGGTATCGTGACGGTGCAAGACGCTGTCTTTTTTTTTTCTTCTCCTATCCTACGTGATGTAAATCCATAGCTATCGAATCACGGACTTAGGCATAAAACAGCTGTTTGTATCTAGTTCTTCGTGAAAGGCACTTGAATCCATCTACTATAATACCAGCTGCAGGAATTCCCTTAGTCCAGTTTGAAAGGACGAAGTTTATATCGATATTTTTGTAATTAAATTTGATATGAAAAAAGACAACACCTTCACTTTTCAGGAGTTTCTCACAATTCATCTGCGAAAGACTAGTATTAAATTATCTTAAAATAATTTTTTCATAATGTGGGGCCACAGTCATAATATGTTTCTTTAAAGTCAGTATCGACATTAGACTGTTTTTTTATGCAGTGTTACATTTACACGATCATGATTTCGGCTTGAAAGTGCCATTATCAAATGTTTTAACGTTATACAGTGCCTAAAATGGCATACTGTCGTATTTAAAATACACTTCAGACACATTGTGTAAGGGTCAATATTTATGGCAAAAGGCTTTTACCAGTGTGTCTACACAAGCCACACTATGGCTGAGCAATGAACAATAGGGCGAAAGTGGAAGTGTGTGCGGCTCTACAGCTTTTGCATTCCACAAAGAAAAAAGTAAGAAGTAGAGAAATCTGGCTTTGAAGATGTGTTCTTTTTGAACTAGGAGCGCTGCTTCCGAAACTTTAACTCGTGAACTGAGACTAAAATACGACTATGAACGTATCATTTTAGAGTAATTTGTTCGAGAATTGGCAGGGCCAATAGCAATATGAATGACTGTATACAAGTTAGAACCCTGCAGCTTCTGGTCAGTGGTGATACCGAAGTTTGTTTTACCTCTTTACTGTGCACGTCTCTTAGATGTGCTTCTTGGTACAAGGCGCTTGAAACGCTTTCGTGAAACGACTGAACTGAATCAATTCACTAAAGTAGTTTCAAACAGCTTTGTAATGCTTATGTTACTATTTTATCTACGTACATCAGTACAGTGAGAGAACTATTAATTTAGTAAATGAGATATGTCTACGACCAATGTTAAGGATCGTGGGAAGTACTACTTTTTTTTTTGGTCCATACTACCTTCTCCCAAAACAGGAAAAGCAAAGAGCTTGAGTAGAAGAGGTCCACTGTCAGAGGCATCAGAATGATTTTCGCGTATAACTTTCGACTGAATCGTTTTCATAACCTGGATCCCTTACCTCAAATTGATACTTTTGCCCTTCTTCACCATCAAGTTCGTAACATCATCACGGATTCTACCTATATAATTGTTTCCCAGCGTGAGGCTAACAAAGATCACCACTGCATTACGCATTTGTCACTAGACGGAGTATCCATGCGGTGAGAATAGTCGAAGTTACCGTAACGTGGTTGCAAGTAAGCACATGTATTACTTTTAATGGATTACAAGCGCATGTAGAAATAGACAGCAGACTTTCACAACGATGAGATGGTGAAAAGAGAATTCATAGTGAAGAAGGGAATGTTATAGGTAAACAAGAAAAAGTAGTTATGGTCAATAAAAGTAACAAATGTAAAGTATATAGTGAGAGCACAGTAATTAAGGCAGAAAACTAAGGAAAGACTGGAGAATGCAATAGCAGCTGGACGGCATGTTTGTTCCCTCAAGACCGAGCTGGTAAGTTTACTCGGAAATAAACACAAAATGGAAAACAAGAAATTGGGTGTAGAGGCATTTTAGAGCAAATAAACCGAAATATATGGAAGAGTAATTGATGAAGAAACTTGCTTTAGTACAAATATTAAAGATATACACTGATGTGCAGACACATTATGAGCATTAGCCAGCGCGAGATGTAATGCCACACGGTAGGGCTACAGGCAATTGAGGCGGCAAGGAAAGTGTATAAGCGGACAGAGACGAATGGGGTATCATTCTAGAGACGATACAGACCGCAACTGAGGGAATCCACAGGCACAAGCTGATGTAAACAAACGGGAGATTGCTGTGCCCCAGCGCCTGGTAACGAGTATCTCGGACACGGAAAACTTGGTTTGCTGTTCGGCTGCTATTTTCGTGAGCTTCTGTGGAAAGTCGTCGAAGGACAGTGAAACCACGAGTACACGACCACGTTCTCACCTCATCACAGTATGTGGAGAAGGGGGACTTGCCCGCTCCGTAAAAGAGGATAAGTGGCGATCTGCGACAGACTTGATGACACAGTGGCACGCTGGTGCAAGCACAAGGGTTTCGCAGCGCACTGCTCGGCGCACATTGTTAACATAGGGTTACACAGCAGACGATCCTAGGTGTTCCCATGTTGACGAAATGACATCGTCAATTATGACAGCAGTAAGCACGGCATGGTCGAGATTAAACTGTAGATCAACGGTAACTTGTTGCTGTCACCTGACGGATGAATCACGTGTTTGGTTATACCAGATCGGTCATCGTGTACGAATACGGCACCATTCAGGCGAATGGCTACTCGAAACACTCACCGCGTCGCAGACCCAGGCCAGTGGATGCAGGATTATAATATGGGGGACATTCACTTGTGCTTACAATAGACTTGCGACACACAAAGCAGTATGGTGGCTGTGAGCTGCGTGAAAATTATTGTGGACCATCTACATCTCTTCATCTTTCGTGTATTCCCCGAAAGAATAACACAAGGTGAGAACTATGATACAAATTTTTGAGGGGCTTAATACTGAGCTCATGTCGATGACGTGCCGAAAGTCACCGCTTGTGCACCAATGGGAACCTTCTTGGGTGTCACTGGATGCCGCCTCCGGGCGCTCGATTCACCGTCCACAATTTATGGCAATTACTTGACCCAAGCGCAGATGTCTGGTGGAAGATACTTCCGGAAACCTACCAAGGACTTATCGAATCCATGTCACGCAGAACTACTGCTGTACTGCGTTGCAAAAGTGGACCAACACGCTACAAACCAGGCGGTCACAATGTTTTGTCTCATCAGTGTATTTAAAACGAATGATTTCCACGTGGAGGCAAGAGATTTCTTTTCCACGTAGTGTGGGCGTATCTAACAACAAGAGAAATGTTGATGGTGTAAAGATAGGTAATATGAACGATATGGTACTAATCAGGACAGAGAAAACTTGCGCATTGCGTTTTAATAATATACATAAAAGATCAAACACGTTTCTAGGGCATCCAACCAAGTACAGAGAAAAAATAGCTGACTCATAACAGTGGTTGGTCATGAAAGACTTGGCTAAATGTCAGACCCAAAACTCAGTATCAACTACACAGTAGTGCACCAGTTTAACAGGAATAGCAAATGATGTGAGAGGACAGAACGCAGTCCACAATGCCCATGGTTGCCGAGGAGTGAGTGACAGGAGTGTTTGAGATATGGACACTCGAGATATTTACTGAGGGAGTTCAGTTTCATCCTGTGATCGACAACTCCTGCTCCGGGCTGCCCGTCTTTCCAGTGTCACAACTGCCGACAGATGACGACGATATGTCATCAACGTCTTCGTGCACACGGCAGTAGATTCTACCACCTAGTGTTTTCCCTATTTCGAGCTTCCTTCCTTCCCTTATAGCTGTGCCTCTCTAGCCTATTTTGCCTTCTTCGATGTGGTTTCTCTATCATCCGAGCCACAATAAATTGGCGCCACACGACAGTTAACATGTTATAGAGCGTTAGTGCACATGAGAGCAGAATCTGCCGGTGACTCTTTTCCCCTTATCCAGCTTCCTTCCTTACCTTATAGCTGCGCTTTTCTAGCCAGTTTTGCTTCTTCAGCGTCTTCGCCTCCACAGCCATAATGAATCGCTGTACATAACATAAAATAATGTTTCGATCATTTCAGCACTTAGTAATAACTAATACCTATGAAAGTTACTAGATATTCCATAAGAACTACTTAGACAATCAGCAATAAGAAAATTCTGTCCCAAGCTACACTCTAAGACTAAAAAATAAATAAATACGCACCATGAAGTAATAATTTGAATGGGACGGAAATTGGTAGATATGATGTATATTTACAAACAAACAGACGTTCACAATTTCAGAAAAAATGGATAATTCATTCAAGAGAAAGAGTTTCAAAAATTGAGCAAGTCAATAACACGTTGGTTCACCTCTGGCCCTTATGCAAGCTGTTATTCGGTTTGGCATTGATTGAAAATTTGGAAATTTGTGGTAAGTTCGTATGGGACCAAACTGCTGAGGTCATCGGTCACTACGCTTGCACACTACTTAATCTAACTTAAACTAACTTACACTAAGGACAAGACACACACTCATGGCCGAGGGAGGACTAGAACGTCTGACGGAGACAGCCGCGCGAACCGAGGCAAGGCGCTTGAGACCGCACGGCTACAGCGCGCGGCGGCATTGATTGATAGGGTTGTTGTATGTCCTGTGGGATATCGTGCCATATTCTGTCCAACTGGCGCGACAGATCGTCAAAATCCCGAAGTGGTAGGAGGGCTGTGCCATAATACTCCAAATGTTCTCAGTTGGGGCCAAAGTATGGTTTGGCAAGCACGAAGAGAAGCGGTGCTGTAAGGGTGCGGCCAATGACAGCCAGAGGCCTTGCTATAAAATGAAACGGCGCCTTAGACCACCACTCCGGGTTCTCGGGCCGCATGACAGGCGATAGGTTGGTACCCTACCAATGTGCAGGGCCTCTCCAGATAGGTCTTCATTGGTCATCAGGGTTCACTTGGACTCGGTACTCGTCACTGAAGACAATTCTAGTCCAGTCAGTGAGATTATAGGCCGAACGTGTCCGACACCTCTGCAAACTGACTTTTTGGTGTAGAGAAGTCAATGGTAGTGAACGTAAGGGACTCCGTAAGGTCAGCCCCCTTTCTGTGAGCCGTATATTAATGGTCTTTGGAGCCAATGAAGTACCAGTAGCATGCCAGATCGATGATAATGATGAAACCGGGGCTCTGAGTGTCTCTATGCTCGGTTCTCATGTTATGTCTTCTCTCTAGGTCGACCGCTTCCTTCAGGCTGCTTTGATCGGTCATGGCTCACCCATTCCCGCCAACATCGTCGATCAGTGGCATCGCTCGAACTCAACTGTCTAGTGATTCGCCGATTATTACAACTAGTTTCTCTAAGCCCAACTACGTGTCCTCACAAATGTTGACATCTGCATATTTTGTTCACGCGCCTATCTGCGAGGCATAGTTACTGTCCAACTGTGTACATAACATGAATTTCTCTAATACTTTATGCAGTGCTATCGACACGTCACTTGTTAACCACCCTTCCCTTTTGTCTTGGTGTGTACTAGACTTGTTATCATGAAATGTGCATGAATAAGGGGTTTCGTTTGTTGCTTTGCTGAGAGTGGAAAAGACCATTGTGGCCCTCGGGAAGTGGCCCAACCGCTATCTGCAGTAGGTACGCAGTGCGTGGCAGCGCATTCCGCGTTGTGGGACTGGGCGTGGTGTCGCATTTCGCTCTGGCAGCAGCATCGGGAGACAGCCCGCCCAGGAATGTGTGTGTCGGGGCGCAGCGCGACCTTCTGGGCCGTGCGCAGACTGCCGATGCCCGAGGGCTTCCTGGTACAAGGCCGGGGTGTGGTGCCCACTGACCGCCAGGCCACGTGTCTTACCTCAGCGACGACCTTCACTCCGGCACTTGGCCGTATTTTAGACCGAATTAAGGAACCTTTTTTGCAATCTTCTGACTGGTCTGATGCGACCCACCACGAATCTCTCTCTTGTCCTCTCGCAGTGTAGCACTTCCACCCAACGTTCTCAACTGTTTGTTGGATATACTCCAGTCCCTATCTTTCCCTGCAAGTTTACCCTCAACAGATCTGCAATTCAGGAATAAGGATGCAGAGTACTGACTGAAGAAGGGAGACGTCCAAATGGCGAAGGATATCGTAGGACAACCTGCGACAGCCGAACAAGAAATAAATCCACTGATCTTGTATGAAGGTAGCGTCCTTGTACACAGCAACAACAGGAAGGCTTGTTAACAGTTTCCTCCAAAATCAGAAGGGGGGTTTTAGTTCAAAACTACGTGGAATCCTCAAAGAGAATGATGAACTGCTTTGCTGGGCACGGGGGGGGGGGGGGGGGGGGAATGATTAATTTGTTTTATTGGACACGGACCATACCCGAGCTATCTTCAAAAAAATAAACCGAACACCCAGCAATTCAGGTCAGTGTGGTTGTGAAGGAACGCCAGATCATGTGATACGGGAGTAGAATATTCTCAGTAACGGATGACGATAGGAATCTCTGCTAGTGCAAAACAATTTGCATAATACAGAAAGAATAAACACTGCGGCACAAGCTGCAGCAAATAATACGATTTACCAGAAGGAACTATAAACCTTCAAGGAGGACAGGAGAGTTAGTTCAGCCATAGTCCGACTCCTGGATTTCTCTCAACACTTTTTGTGGGGTCAGGATCGATTCTGCGATACGCTGAATCAGATAGTAAACGTTGCATCTTTTGTACATAATCATGTTTATTTAAAACAACGGTGGCATTGCCCTTGTCTGCAGGTAAAATAACAATATCAGGATCTACTTTGAGAGAGTATAAGGCAGCCCTCTCGGCTGCTATTACATTACTCTTGGAGAGAAAGACCAACAGCCTCCTGAAGAAAAGTTGTTTGTCGCAGGACACTATCAAGAGTCTTAACACCTGTAGTGTTGTTCCCTCTAGGTTATATGGCCTTGGCCTTCCGAAGGTTCACAAGGAAGGGGTTCCTTTCCGTCCTGTAGTGAGTAACATCGGCGCTCCGACATATCGTGTAGCCAAGCATCTTGCTTCTCTGTTGAGTCCGCAAGTAGGTCGATGTGAACATCATATTAGGAACTCAACTGATTTTTTACGTCGTTTGGAGGGACTGCCGTTGAATGACTCTGATATTTTAGTGAGTTTCGATGTGGTCTCTCGTGTTCCTCTGTCTGATTCGTTGCTTTTTATTCGTTACTTTTTATTTAATGACCAGTATTACGAGCAGACAGATGGAGTGGCGATGGGTAGTCCGTTGTCTCCTGCGATCGCAAATTTGTTTATGGAAGACTTCGAGGAATGTGCATTAGAGTCGGCGCCTTTGAAACCCGCCTGTTTCTTTAGATACGTTGACGATACCTTCGTTGTTTGGCCTCATGGTAAGGAGAATTTGAATGTCTTTCTAGAATATCTGAACTCGGTCCACCCGAACATTCGCTCTGCGATGGTGGTGGAAGAGGATGGTTGCCTCCCCTTTCTTGACGTGTTGGTTAGGAGGAAGGATGATGGATCATTGGGACATGCAGTCTACAGGAAACGTACTCACACCGACTTGTACTTACAGGCTAATAGTTGTCACCATCCGGCTCAGCGTGAAGGGGTACTTCGTACCTTGGTACACAGGGCACATGTCGTTTCTGACGCTGAGACTTTGCCAGCTTAGCTGTCCCATCGTGAAATTACATTTCGTCAAAATGGTTACAGTGATACACAGATTGAACGTGCGCTGCGCTATCGACCAACTGTTCATCGGGTGTTTGACGATAATTCTGAGTCAGCATCTAAGTCTACTGCCTTTTTGCCTTACGTAGGAAACACGTCCAACAATATCGGTCGTATTTTACGGAAATACGACGTGAAATGTGTTTTCCGACCTCCTTCTAAAATTAGAGCACTTTTGAGTTCCGTTAAGGATGATCTTGGACCGCGTAAGGCGGGTGTATATCGTATTCCTTGTAGCTGCGGCATGGCATATATTGGTCAAACTATCAGGACTGTGGAGGACCGATGTACTGAGCATAAACGGCACACACTATTACAGCAGCCAAGTAGATCTGCTATTGCCGAACATTGCTTGGATACTGGTCACCCCATGTTATACACTCCTGGAAATTGAAATAAGAACACTGTGAATTCATTGTCCCAGGAAGGGGAAACTTTATTGACACATTCCTGGGGTCAGATACATCACATGATCACACTGACAGAACCACAGGCACATAGACACAGGCAACAGAGCATGCACAATGTCGGCACTAGTACAGTGTATATCCACCTTTCGCAGCAATGCAGGCTGCTATTCTCCCATGGAGACGGTCGTAGAGATGCTGGATGTAGTCCTGTGGAACGGCTTGCCATGCCATTTCCACCTGGACCAGCGTTCGTGCTGGACGTGCAGACCGCGTGAGACGACGCTTCATCCAGTCCCAAACATGCTCAATGGGGGACAGATCCGGAGATCTTGCTGGCCAGGGTAGTTGACTTACACCTTCTAGAGCACGTTGGGTGGCACGGGATACATGCGGACGTGCATTGTCCTGTTGGAACAGCAAGTTCCCTTGCCGGTCTAGGAATGGTAGAACGATGGGTTCGATGACGGTTTGGATGTACCGTGCACTAATCAGTGTCCCCTCGACGATCACCAGTGGTGTACGGCCAGTGTAGGAGATCGCTCCCCACACCATGATGCCGGGTGTTGGCCCTGTGTGCCTCGGTCGTATGCAGTCCTGATTGTGGCGCTCACCTGCACGGCGCCAAACACGCATACGACCATCATTGGCACCAAGGCAGAAGCGACTCTCATCGCTGAAGACGACACGTCTCCATTCGTCCCTCCATTCACGCCTGTCGCGACACCACTGGAGGCGGGCTGCACGATGTTGGGGCGTGAGCGGAAGACGGCCTAACGGTGTGCGGGACCGTAGCCCAGCTTCATGGAGACGGTTGCGAATGGTCCTCGCCGATACCCCAGGAGCAACAGTGTCCCTAATTTGCTGGGAAGTGGCGGTGCGGTCCCCTACGGCACTGCGTAGGATCCTACGGTCTTGGCGTGCATCCGTGCGTCGCTGCGGTCCGGTCCCAGGTCGACGGGCACGTGCACCTTCCGCCGACCACTGGCGACAACATCGATGTACTGTGGAGACCTCACGCCCCACGTGTTGAGCAATTCGGCGGTACGTCCACCCGGCCTCCCGCATGCCCACTATACGCCCTCGCTCAAAGTCCGTCAACTGCACATACGGTTCACGTCCACGCTGTCGCGGCATGCTACCAGTGTTAAAGACTGCGATGGAGCTCCGTATGCCACGGCAAACTGGCTGACACTGACGGCGGCGGTGCACAAATGCTGCGCAGCTAGCGCCATTCGACGGCCAACACCGCGGTTCCTGGTGTGTCCGCTGTGCCGTGCGTGTGATCATTGCTTGTACAGCCCTCTCGCAGTGTCCGGAGCAAGTATGGTGGGTCTGACATACCGGTGTCAATGTGTTCTTTTTTCCATTTCCAGGAGTGTATAATAACACCGAGATATTGGCATGCACGTCCAGCTATTGGGACAGTGTTATTAGGGAGGCAGTTGAGATTAAATTAGCGAGCAACCTCGTTAACAGGGATAGGGGTTTCTGTTTAAACTCTGTTTGGAATCCGGCTCTCTCCCTTGTCAAAAAACAGAGGGACAGAGTCAATGCTACCTCACCTACGAATTCATAGTCTCACTATCGATAGCTCTGACTTTGGTCATCTTTGGTGGCACTAGTGTTCAGTGTGTGTGTTATCTTTCCTGCTTCAGTCCGAGAACCGAGTTTTTAAATTTGCATGTACGCTGCCTTTCGGTTGCAGTTTGCCTTGAAAATGGCGAGGTGTTCTCCCTCCGAAATATCGGCGGTCGCTGAAAGTGTTACCTGGCTGAATTCCCGGAAGTTATTTGAAAACTGGAGTTGTCGTCCATTGATGTTCCATATGCCTTCTCGACTGGAGATAGATCTGGTAATCGGGCGGACCAAGGCCACATGTCGACACTCTGTAGAGTATATTGGGTTTAAACAGCCATATGTGGGCGAGCGTTATAATGTTGGAAATTCTCCCTGGAATGCTGTTCATGAAAGGCAGTACAGTGGGTCGAATCACCAGATTGAACTACAAATGTGCACTCAGGGTGTGTGGGATAACCACGACAGTTTTCATGCTGTGATCGCACTCTAGACCACAGCTCCATGTGTAGGTCCAATGTGTCTAACACACAGACAGGTCAACTGCAGACCCTCAGGTGGCGTCCTTCTAACCAACATACGGCCATCACTGGCACCGAGGCAGAATCGGCTTTCCTCAGGAAACCTAATAGACCTCTATCCCGCCCGCCGATGAGCTCTCGCTTGACACCACTGAAGTCACAAGTGGCGGCGGTGTGGAGACAGGGCGTCTAATCCGGAGCTGTCCTTCAAGTAACAGATTTGTAACAGCTCACTCCGTCACTGTGGTGCCGACTGCTATTCAAATTGCTGCCCCAGAGCCATACGCTGAACGCGGAGGTAGCGCCCGTCGCCGCCTGGATCACGGTTTTCTTACAAGCGTGCATTCTCGTGACCACCGCTGCCAGAGATCAGGTACAGTGGCCACATTCCTCCAAGACTTTCTGCAATATTGCAGTAGGAACTTCTGGCTGCTCGTAGCGCTATTACACGACATCGTCGAAACTGAGTGAGGTGCTGATAATGGTGTCTTTGTCACCCTACAGCCATTCTTGACTAACATCAACTCACCACGTCTAATCTCAGAGGTAAGTAACGCTCCTGAACGCTACAGCGTGCATTTAAAGAAACCCTGATTGGCATCCTCATAGCGGCGCTAGTAGCGACACTCTTATGCAAAATTTAAACAGACATCATCCTTCAGACGTAGAAATACACCTACCAATTTTCATTTGTGTTCCACAAATCCTTTTTGGTGCTGCACTTTTTTCCGTCACTGTGTATTGAAACTTCTTAACATCGTGCTCTTGTTTGTAAAGTGAAACATTCTGCCTAGAAGAAAAATGTAGAAACCTCAGGCTACGGCTCAGCTATGCTAGGTCATATCCTTTCTTCCACAGGTTCGGGAAACTAAGCAGAAGGAGCTCTGTGGCGTTCGGAAAGCAGGCGAGACGTGCTGGCAGGTCTAAGATACACTCATTGGTAAGAACAACGCCCACGGAAGGCAGCGATCAGAGCACCAATCCAGCACCCACGTACAGCTTGCCACGGAAACTGAGGTTTTTAAACAGGATAACGCGTGCATATGGCTTTCTTGGCTAAAAAGTACCCACTAAACAAATGAAGAGGAACAGGGCATTGAAGACTGTGAAAGAAATGAAACATTTCCAGCCTCAAACAACAGGAAAAAAAAGATCATGACGTTTCACGACTAATGATATTTAATTGCGAAATATTTTACCACGACAATGAAATAAGTTTCAGGAATATAAGAGCAGTCGCACTTTCTCATCATCTTTCTCATCGTCCTCCTCAGTTCCAGTCCTGTCAATATCCGTTATTTTCCTGCTCACATTAATTGTGTGCGAGTATTTGTAATCGATCTGCTACTCATTTCCGCGGCATGATGCGTTTACTCGCTCCAAAACATGATCTTATTCAGAGGAAAGGATTGACCTGTTCACTAGCTCCCTGTGAAACTCCAATCTTACTTTATTATTTCTTTAGTATACGTTTCAACAGCTTCTGTGTTGTTTTTCTCAAATGGATAGGACAAATTTGTCTAGCATTCGTGTAATTAGCGGTGACGAACATCCAAACGGAAGTGCCATGCTTTTTAGTGTGTTATGCAAGCGGCCATTACTGGTGGACAAGGATTTGATTCCGATTTGGCTCATTCCCAGTAATTCATTTGAGTTCAGTAGCCGTTACATCATACCACTTGTACCGTACAGAGTTAGACAAACGACAGAGTCATTTCTTCTCACAAAAAGGACCAAGAAGTAAGGTACACCTGTATCCATAAATGCTTCCTTAATGACACCCACAGATAGAAAAAATTAGTAGACGCCATTTAAAGGTTTTCAATTCACTCAAGATTTATTGATTGAACAGTGCTTGTGAAGTCCATGAAATGATTACATTTACAGATCAATAGCGCAAGCAATTCTGAGTTACCAGTATCGACCCATACAGAAACACCCACTAGTAAGTGGTGTAGCCTCCAGTGGCGGCAATGTGTGCGCTACTCGGTCATCCATTCGATCCCCCAGATGGCGAATGCTGTCCTGTGGTGCGTTATGCCACACCTGCTAGTTCTGTTCGCGTAGTTCTGTAAAAGGTGTTGGTTTATGAGACGCACGAATTACTTCTTGTCCCATCATATCCAACAAGTGGAGACACATCTGGAGATTGTGCTGGCCACGAAAGTTGCTGCACATCTTGCTGAGCACGTTGAGTTTCATCGGCACTATGAGGGCAAGCATTTCCTGTCGGAACAACACATCGCCTTACTGTCGCAAGAACGGCAAAAGAAAGGGTCTAACAACAATTTGCAGGTACCTGGCGCTGCTCCCTGCTCAAACACTAGAGGTAAATGAGAGTTGTAGCTTATCGCACCACAGACTATAAGGGCTGGGGAAGAGCCAGCGTGTCTTGGGCGAATGCACTCTAAGAGAGAGAACTCACAATGTCAGCGTCGTACGCGCGAACGATCAGAGCTTGCTTTCATCGCTCAAGGCCACAGAGCTCATTCCATCTTCGAAGCGATCCAAGCGATCCTCTGACGACCCCGGTTGAGCCGTGTACAACGATGCTGCGGCGTGAGTGGGACTTGGGCTAGAGGTGTGCGCGCCCGCAGTCCCTGCTAAAACCGCTTCGCAACATTTCGTGTTGACACGCCTGGTCTCACAAGTCCTCTTTTCTGTGTACGATCTGCCACTACTGCCCTTATAGTACGACGACTCTGGCTGGCGTATGTGCAGAGTGTACGTCCAGAACCTCGCCCTACGGATGTGAGAATGTTCACATGACCACTGGTACTAGTATCGTTGTACAACTGACGGTACAACTGACGCAGTAGGTCCCACTTCCTTGGCACTTCTCCAAAAGGATCATTCCACCAGTCGGAAGGTCACAATTTAACCCCTTTGAAACTCGCTCAGTTGGCTGGCACAAGTGCGTGTCTGTGGCAGTTTATTACTGAATGTAATGTGATGTTAACGAAAAAAAATGTGATGCGCTGGTACAGCATACCACAACTTCTACGGTTCTTCCTGTCGTTGTCCTACGGCCACAGGATCCGCTTTGTGGATCAGCATTCGCTATTTGTTTCGATCTAACGTGTTTCCTGGATGTAAATCTTCAGCCCACATATCTTCCTCGAGTGTGTGTATACATCCACATAAGGCTGGTATGTAGACTTAATCACTGTGCCCTATCTACCCTCGATATATGTCCACGTAAGCGAAGGCGGCTCTGTCACGTTTCCTCGGTGGTTGGCTCCCTGTTGACCTGCTATCTGAAGGTGGTGTTTCTTATGCAATCTGTCTAAGTCACGCCCTTTGTTAGACACTGCAACCATGTTATTATGATATGGATATCAATACCTCAAGGAATGTAACTCTTTAAATAAGCATATTTAGGTGGTTTATGAACAGATTTTAATCGCATTGTTCCATATACGCTAAATAAAACATACCATGATAGGTAGGGAAGGGTGATGTTCAGTCTCTTTACCTCTGAAGACATATAAAACAATTAGATTATACAACGAATTGTTCATGTCAAAAGATTCCGACAACCACGACGTATATTGAAACGGAGCGCAAATCGGATTGAGTGAGGACGATAAACGTAATAGGCCGTGTCTTTGTCAAGGAAACCATCTCGGCATCTTCATAATCGACTTGTAGGCAACACGGAAAGTGTAAACCTGGATGGCCGGAAGGGGTTTCCAACCGCTGACCTCTCGAATGCGAATCCAGCGTCTTTCCATTGCGCCAACTCACTCATTGTGGTACTAAAGGACTTTATACTTTCCGATGTCACTTGGAAGCCTGTAAAAATATGTGACAGACCAGGCGATGCACGGTTGTCACTAGACTTCATGCGTTTAAGTCAAATGAAACATTTCATAAGTCCTAACAGCTTATAACAAAAGTAGGGTGATTCAAACGGTTCTGAACACTATGGGACTTAACTTCAGAGGTCCCCTAGAACTTAGAACTACTTAAACCTAACTAACCTAAGGACATCACACGCATCCATGCCCGAGGCAGGATTCGAACCTCCGACCGTAGAGGTCGCGCGGTTCCAGACTGTAGCGCCTAGAACCGCTCGACCACCTCAGCCGGCACAAAAGTAGGGATTGGTGCAATGTTTTGTCAATAATAAAATGAAAAAGTAGCATTTACTACGTTTGCTTTATATTGCTATTTATATAAAATATTCTGGCTCCTCTTGCCGCATTATTTATGGTTGAAATCTGAAGCTTTCGACGATTACCACCAACATCTTCGTCAGGAGGCTCAGTCACTTGCTCCTATCGGAGACGATGGTGCTAATCGTCGAAAGCTTGAAGTTTCACCCAAGAATGTTTCGGTGACAAGACAGAGAATATTTTATACAAGACTGTCAGCCGGAAAAACTTCGCTCTTATATTACATATTTATTGGTTTTCGTGTGATGCTCACAGAGTCTGATCTTTATTTTCAGTACAATTTTCGCTACTGTTTTTATATCCGAAATCAAGAAAGAATAACAGACACGAAATTACTGTTTACCTGAAAAAAATCATACTGGAACAAATTGGATTCTTGTTTGAACAGTTTGATTACGGTCATAGTGTACACTCTTTGTGTAGATACGGCAGCGATGAAGGGAAGGTATAGTTGATACCTTAAAAGGATACAGTCGTCTCCCTCTTTCGCTGAGTTATCAACAGCGTTGCAGGAAAACAACAACAGCGCAGGACAGGACGAGCGTAGAGTGAATAGAAAGTAAGGCTTATGTAAGGTGCAGATACTGTTCTCAGAAATACGGAAGTGCTGCGTCTTGCAGAAGTTTTCGGCCACAATATAGAAGAAGAAAGGCGGTAAGCCTTAAAAGTGGCGCTACTGGCTTTCAGATTGCGGCTGAGTGCAGATGCCTGCTGCGGGCTTTCTTAATGGACAAATGTTTTCGCTCGGCCACAGGAGTCCTGCCCCTTTGATCTGTTGACGCTGGGCGGGATCAGAAGCTCTTATCGAGTTCCCGTCGGGCAAACGCGGCGCTGTTGCATCTCAGTGTCCCCCGCCCGTTCCTGCCTCGGCACTCGGGAGAGCAATCTCTCGTTTCCTCCTCCAGTTTCACTGTACTTCTTCTCACACCCAAGTATTATAGCCAATGGTGACAAATTTTTTCGGTAAGTATCAAACGGACTCTTTAACAGTGAAGCAACATCTTCAGAAGCAACAGTAGTATCCGGTGTACGTCAAGTAAGTATAACAGAACCGCTGCTGCTTGATACATACAGGATGAGGCCGAAATGCGTCGCCAAACTTCTAAGGTTGAACACCTCTTTACAGAGACAGATCCTTAGTCTGCAGTGGCTGACTGCAAGTTAGTTCGTCCTGTTGGTTCAAATGGCTCTGAGCACTATGGGACTTAACATCTGAGGTCATCAGTCCCCTAGAACTTAGAACTACTAAAACCTAACTACCCTAAGGACATCACACACATCCATGCCCGAGGCAGGATTCGAACCTGCGACCGTATCGATCGCGCGGTTCCAGACTGAAGCGCCTAGAACCGCTCGGCCACACCGGCCGGCAGTTCCTCCTGTATTTCACAACAATTACACTGAGTGGTGAGGGGACTGATGACCTCAGATGTTAAGTTCCGTAGTGCTTAGAGCCATTTGAACCATTTGAACACTGAGTGTTGAGTAGTCCTGGGAAGGCACTTGGCTTGATATTCGGTTGTCGGGTGGTGAAGCTAACGCATTGCTTTTTACAGCCCTGGTAGAAGAGGACTCCAGACGTCTCACATTCAAATCAGCTACAATCTGACTCACTGTTTGCAGACTGTAGATCACGCCGTACAGCTTTGCAAGATGACGTGACGTCCGTTCGCCAAACACTTCCTGTCGTCCAGTGTGTCGGTCTGCTCGTGTGGAAACTCTGTCTTTGCGATACAGAAGATACAGCCTAGACCCTACTGATCTCTGAAATTCTTTTCAGTTGTCTGATAAGCTATGATCCACGTGCCCTGTACCTATATCAGCCCACGTTTAAGATCGGTTACCTCGCGATGCCATGCCATGTTCACTAAACACCTGACTGTAAATGATCTGTAGCATATAGTTTCCACGCTCTCGCCATACGTGACATATAGCCGCAATCTACGGGTATTATACATAGTTTTGCATGTCGTAACAAGCCAAGACAACAGTTCAATACGGCTGACTACTGGAGGAGGTGGAGTAGTTGCTACAAATCATAACCAATAGTCGATCAGTTTCAGTAAAACACTTTAATACGGGACGCAGCTTTGCTGACATCCACGTCCATATTAGGAATGATATACATATGGTACTGTCGCAGAACACAATGATAACAGTTTAATTCTTGCACTGAATGACGGTTAAATATCACTTAACCTGTAACTACGAATGTAAGTACAATGTGCTGTGTTAAGACAGAAAGCTGTCTAAAAACACATGCTCGCTTCCGGATGTGAACCACGACGATGCTCCTATCAGAGAGGACTCTCAGAGAGTGGGCTGCGCGGCGCTGCGCTCTGTCGGAAGTAGCCTTGGTATCAGCGGCGGCGAACAGAACATCTTTAAGGAATGTCTTCGTTGACGTTTCTCATTCTTGGCTGCATCTGGTAGCAACTGTCTTAAGTTTTTGGTTCCATTGTGAGGCATCAACTTTAAAATGAGACCTCCCACTTCGAACGACACCAAACACAGCATAGCTTCAAATGAGACGACCCTTTTTCTTACTTTTCAGCAATATATTTTTGTGGCCATATTTAGCCGGTTTCTGATAATAACTTATTCCCATTACCCTTTTGGAGATCCATGGCCATAAATAGTAACTTGAATTCAGCATCTGACGAAGACACATTACTGTTACAGGGTGTTTCAAAAATGACCGGTATATTTGAAACGGCAGTAAAAACTAAACGAGCAGCGATAGAAATACACCGTTTGTTGCAATATGCTTGGGACAACAGTACATTTTCAGGCGGACAAACTTTCGAAATTACAGTAGTTACAATTTTCAACAACAGATGGCGCTGCAAGTGATGTGAAAGATATAGAAGACAACGCAGTCTGTGGGTGCGCCATTCTGTACGTCGTCTTTCTGCTGTAAGCGTGTGCTGTTCACAACGTGCAAGTGTGCTGTAGATAACATGGTTTATTCCTTAGAACAGAGGATATTTCTAGTATTGGAATTCCATCGCCTAGAACACAGTGTTGTTGCAACAAGACGAAGTTTTCAACGGAGGTTTAATGTAACCAAAGGACCGAAATGCGATACAATAAAGGATCTGTTTGAAAAATTTCAACGGACTGGGAACGTGACGGATGAACGTGCTGGAAAGGTAGGGCGACCGCGTACGGCAACCACAGATAACAATGCGCAGCTAGTGCAGCAGGTGATCCAACAGCGGCCTCGGGTTTCCGTTCGCCGTGTTGCAGCTGCGGTCCAAATGACGCCAACGTCCACGTATCGTCTCATGCGCCAGAGTTTACACCTCTATCCACACAAAATTCAAACGCAGCAACCCCTCAGCGCCGCTACCATTGCTGCACGAGAGACATTCGCTAACGATATAGTGCACAGGATTGATGACGGCGATATGCATGTGGGCAGCATTTGGTTTACTGACGAAGCTTATTTTTACCTGGACGGCTTCGTCAATAAACAGAACTGGCGCATATGGGGAACCGAAAAGCCCCATGTTGCAGTCCCACTGTCCCTGCATCCTCAAAAAGTACTGGTCTGGGCCGCCATTTCTTCCAAGGGAATCATTGGCCCATTTTTCAGATCCGAAACGATTACTGCATCACGCTATCTGGACATTCTTCGTGAATTTGTGGCGGTACAAACTGCCTTAGACGACACTGCGAACACCTCGTGGTTTATGCAAGATGGTGCCCGGCCACATCGCACGGCCGACGTCTTTAATTTCCTGAATGAATATTTCGATGATCGAGTGATTGCTTTGGGCTATCCGAAACATACAGGAGGCGGCGTGGATTGGCCTCCCTATTCGCCAGACATGAACCCCTGTGACTTCTTTCTGTGGGGACACTTGAAAGACCAGGTGTACCGCCAAAATCCAGAAACAATTGAACAGCTGAAGCATTACATCTCATCTGCATGTGAAGCCATTCCGCCAGACACGTTGTCAATGGTTTCGGGTAATTTCATTCAGAGACTACGCCATATTATTGCTACGCATGGTGGATATGTGGAAAATATCGTACTATAGAGTTTCCCAGACCGCAGCGCCATCTGTTGTTGAAAATTGTAACTACTGTAATTTCGAAAGTTTGTCTGCCTGAAAATGTACTGTTGTCCCAAGCATATTGCAACAAACGCTGCTCGTTTAGTTTTTATTGCCGTTTCAAATATACCGGTCATTTTTGAAACACCCTGTATGATACTTATTAGAATTCTTCATACAAAAGTGTACACCTCCTCCCAATTGCTAATGAACATTGTTGGGCAGACAATGATGGACGACATGAAACACAGTAAATATGTAACTGAGGTGCTGTGGTAGTTTTATAACGAAAAATGGTACAGATATCAACACATGGGAAAGCTGAATAGCAGACGTAAATAACCTTCATGTCTGACAGAGGTCAGTTTCTCAAGACCGATGTGGGACTCTCAGTAAGGAACATGCCTTCCTCGAGCCCTAATGCACATTACGCATTGTTCATGCCGGCTACAAAACTATTGAGAAGCCCTTGGGGGATACTGTTCAGCTCCTCTCTGAAAGCTGTTTTCAGTACTTGCACGGACCGAGGACGGGGTGTTCGTTGAGAAACATGTCTCCTAACAGCATCCCAGGCAAGCTCTTTAGTGTTTAGGTCAAGGAAGTACGAAGACCACTCCACACGTTCAACATCTTCACTTTCCAGTGTACCCGATACCGCACTGTTGACTGTAAACAGAAATCTCAGGCCTACCGCACGGCTAAGCAGACGCACGTGATCCAGAATAAATTCCCTGCAATACCACTGTGCTCTGTTTGGCCACTGTGCAACAGCATAACGCCTAGGCCATACTGATGACCTTCATAAACACCCTGTGGTATGTAACGTGTTTCCCTCTCTCTCCGCACTAACTGGTGACCAGAATCACTTCCCACAGTGAAGGTAGATTTGTCGGAGAACATAACTCTGGACCACTGTTGCTGAAACCAGGCAACGTGCTCCCTACATCAAGGAAATCTTCCTCGGCGACGGCGTGATAAAAGTGGGAGGTATTTAATAGGCTTCCGAGCGTAGAAACCAGCCTGATATTGGTCCATCTGCGATCACCGGCATGATTTCGCATAGCATTTGCGCCTTCAGTGGTCTCTTTTAATCGCGAGATGACACTTTTGGACATTCATTACTGTGCCCACGGCAGTGACATTTTGACCAGCTTCGAGGTGTCCAGCTGCTCGTCCGCGATCGCAAGCATTCAAATAATGTTTTACAGCCACGTTGCCCCACCTCAGCGAATGTCGCAGTTATCAGTTCCATAACAACTTCCGTCACACACCGTACTGAATTAACTGTCGAATGCACACTGAGCTCTACAGTTAACACGACCCCTCCTCAACATTTCCCTTTACTATCAGTGGTGCGGTGTTCTGTAGCAGTTGTTGGTTGTCCCGTAGCAACTGGCAGTTGTCCAAATGGTTCAAATGGCTCTAAGCACTATGGGACTTAACATCCGAGGTCATAAGTCCCCTTGACTTAGAACTACTTAAACCTAACTAACCTAAGGACATCACACACATCCATGCCCGAGGCAGGGTTCGAACCTGCGACTGTAGCAGCAGCGCGATTCCAGACTGAAGCGCCTAGAACCGCTCGGCCACAGCGGCCAACGGCAGTTGTTCCTTAGCAAGTGTAAGTTGTTCCTTAGCAGTGTATTTTACATCTTAGGATAATGTGTGACACTGGTCGCTTTGGACCGCACTAGATGCTACAGAACTGGTACCATGCAGTAACGTGACCCTTCACCCATGACGTAAGGCACGGCAGTGGAATGGCATGCATATTCCACTCAGTTGTGATGATGAGGATGCCATGCCCGAGGCAGGATTCGAACCTGCGACCGTAGCAGTCCCGCAGTTCCGGACTGCAGCGTCTAGAATCGGGAAATTCCGACTCCCATGATAACAACATCAGCGTTCACAGAGAACAAACGTTCATTCCCACTGTGAAGAACATTCAAGCACTCTATAACAGCTCGACTGGCTCATTCGGACACACGATCCTAATCTCGTAAAAATGTCTTGGACTATTTACAACAGTGGAACGAAGGAATCAACATTCTCCAAATTTCAAAACTCCACGGGGTTTAATCGACAATGACTGGCGTTATCCGGATATGGAATGCCTGAGGAAATTTGTAGATGCACTTCCTCACCAAACTGAGGCTGTTTCCAAGGACAAAATTTGAGTATAAGCGTGACGGCTCCTGAGCGTGGTTAATTTGTTGACCGGTGTGCTTATTAACAATGTCGAAAAAAGATGCCGGTAAAACGGCTGAGAAGCTGTTTCATCTGATGCAATTTGACTCAACGAAGGCGATGGAGCTCCCACCATTCGAGGTTACAACAGACTGCTAAAGCAGTAGTTTCGTTTGGCACCAATGGTGTAGGGGTAATGTCTTTGATGAAATCAAAACGTCCTTGGCCGCATTCGAAACCCGCCACCGCTTGAAATTTGATTATTAACCAGCA
Source organism: Schistocerca serialis cubense (assembly GCF_023864345.2). Lineage (NCBI taxonomy): Eukaryota > Metazoa > Arthropoda > Insecta > Orthoptera > Acrididae > Schistocerca > Schistocerca serialis. Next base: position 268,706,228 of record NC_064643.1, read on the forward strand.
TTGGCTGCCGAAGACTTCCGGCATGAGAAGTCACCCTCATTCGGCCAATAGCCTTATCAAAGAGGGCGGAGGAGCGAACAGAGTTTCAGGGCACTCTCTTGTCCTTGGGGTGGGAAACTGCCCCTCAAGGTGGAAGAACCAGCGATGATCAACGGCATGAGACTGCGGAAGGCAATGGAAACTACTGTATTAAAGAAACATAACTTGTGTCCAAAGGATATGTGGACTGTAATTGAAAAAAAGTGTCCTGATGATCTCTCCACTGGCAAAAGATTCCAGAATAGTCCCCCCTTCGGATCTCTGGGAGGTCACCATGAAAAAATATGAAGTAACCAATAAAAGGATAACGTTCCACGAGTCGGGGTGTGGAATGTCAGAAGGTTAAACGTGGAAGGGAAGCTACAAAATCTGAAGACGGAAATACTAAAGCAGAATTTAGGTATAGTAGGGATCAGTGAAGTGAAATGGAAAGAAGTCAAGAATTTCTGGTCAGATGAGTGTAGGGTAATATAAACAGCAGCGGAAAGTGGCATAACGGGAGGATTCATTATGATTAGGAAGGATGGGCAGAGATTGTGAACAGTTCAGTGATAGGGTTGTTATTACCAGAGTCAACCACAAACCAGCACTGGCAACGATAGTTCAGGTATACATGCCGACAACGTAAGCTGAAGACGAAGAGATAGAGAATATATATGAGGATATTGGAAGGGTAATACAGTACATTAAGGGAGAAGAAAACCTAATAGTCATGGACTGGAATACTGCTGTAGGCGAAGGATCAGAAGAAACGGTTACAGGAGAATATGGGCTTGGAACAAAGAATGAGAGAGGACAAAGACTAATTGAGCTCGGTAAAAAATTTCAGTAATAGCGAATACTCTGTTCAAGAATCAAAAGAGGAGGAGGTATACTTGGAAAAGACGGGGTGAAACCGGAAGATTTCAGTTAGTTGACATCATAGTCAGACAGATATTCCGAAATCAGATACTGGATTATAAAAAATAGACTCAGTTCATAATATAGTAGTGATGAAGAGTAGGCTGAAGCTTAAGAGATTGGTCAGGAAGAATCAATAAGCGACGAGATACGCTTGAAGTTCTCTAAGGGTATAGATACAGCAATAAGGAATAGCTCAGTAGCAGTACAGTTGAAGAGGAATAGACATCTCTAGAAAGGGCAGTCACAGAAGTTGGAAAGAAAAACATAGGTGCGAAGAAACCATGGGGAACAGAAGAAATACTGCAGTTGTTCAATGAAACAAGGAAGTACAGAAATGCTCAGGGAAGTTCAGAAACACAAATTACTGAGGTATGAAATAAATAGGAAATGCAGGGAAGCCAAGACGAAAAGTTTGCATGAAAAATGTGAAGAAATCGAAAAAGAAATGATTGTCAGAAGGACTGACTCAGCACATAGAAAGATCAAAATAGTCTTCATTAAAAGCAAACGTGGCAACATTAAGAGCACAACGGGAGTTCCACTGTTAAATGCAGAGCAGAGAGGGGATATGTGGAAAAAGTACACTGGAGGCCTCTAAGAGGGAGAAGATTTGTGTGATGTGATAGAAAAAGAAACAGGCGTCGATATAGAAGAGGTAGGAAATCTAGTATTAGAATCAGAATGTAAGAGAGTTTTGGAGGACTTAAGATCAAATAAGGTAGAAGGATAGATAACATTCCATCAGAATTCCTAAAATCATTGGGCAGAAGTGGTAATAAAACGACTATTCACGTTGGTGTGTAGAATGTATGAATCTGGCGAAATACCACCAGATTCTCTGAAAAATATCATCCACACAATTCCGAATACTGTAACAGCTGACAAGTGCGAGCATTATCGCAGAATCAGCTTTACAGGACATGCATTCAAGCACGACAACCGAAAATGTCAGCGAGGGCGAAGATACCAGCAGCACCACGTCTTCAAATATTGGCATCTAAATACAGCCAAGGCAAAATAACCAATGAAAAATATGGAAAAGACAAGAATGTTGAACTACACTCCGTGCCGGACAGCATCAACATGGCGAGGAAACACACACACGCTATTCTCTGTCGCAACCGACCGACTGGCTACTCCAGTACGCAGGCAGCACTGATGTGCTCAGTGGAAATCACAGAAGCCACACACAGTTCCACGTAAACACTTGCACCAAGAACTCGACAATCCTAAAACCAATCACTGTGGAACAACAGGGAGAAATGACAGAAATGACAACTCACACGCACACAGAGTTTCCGTAAGCGGTCGGCGACTAAATATATGTCGTCCGATGAGACGACCAACCGAACGACCAACCACTTTCGTCCCCACTCAAGTTATGAGAGTCGGCAACGGTCGGGCGAGTCTTGGCTGTCCGGAGCTCACTGCAGCTCCAACCCGACTCAGCTCGATGTCCGTTCGGAACTCGGAGACACGGCGACGGGGCACACTGGCTCGGACCCCACCATGCAGAGGTATCTCTTGCCCTTGACCACGACATCTCTGCAGGAGGAAGGAACCGACCCAAGTCCGGCACGATGACCAACTCAGGAGGCCCAGAAACGGTCAAAAGACCAAATACACGTCGCCCGATGAGACGACCGACCGAACGACCAACCAACGGTCGTCCCGCTGCAATTTCCTTCCGTCGAACAGTTTATGTGTGTCGCCAGCGGTCGGCGAGTCCTGTCTGTCCGCACCTCACTGGCGGGCCGTCCCCGACTTAACTGCCGACAGACCACGACCCGGAAATACTAGCGGTCGCTCCAGAGACAGTACGACAGTACAAATGATTCAAATGCCTCTCACAAGGGAACCCCTCAGATTTAGTTATAAGTTGGCACAGTGGATAGGCCTTGAAAAAATGAACACAGATCAATCGAGAAAACAGGAAGAAGTTGTGTGGAACTATGAAAAAAATAAGCAAAATATACAAACTGAGTAGTCCATGCGAATGATAAGCAACATCAAGTATAGTGTGAGCTCACGAGCGCCGTGGTCCTGTGGTTAGCGTGAGCAGCTGTGGTACGAGAGGTCGTTGGTTCAAGTCTTCCCTCGAATGAAAAGTGTACTTTCTATTTTCGCAAAGTTATGATCTGTTCGTTCGTTCATTGACGTCTCTGTTCACTGTAATAAATTTAGTGTCTGTGTTTTGCGACCCGCACCGCAAAACCGTGCGATTAGTAGACGAAAGATCGTGCCTCTCCAATGGGAACCGAAAACATTTGATCGCAAGGTCATAGGTTAACCGATTCCTCCACAGGAAAACACGTTTGATATATTCTATACGACACTGGTGACGGCATGTGCGTCAAATGGTTCAAATGGCTCTGAGCACTATGGGACTTAACTTCTGTGGTCATCAGTCCCCTAGAACTTAGAACTACTTAAACCTAACTAACCTAAGGACATCACACACATCCATGCCCGAGGCAGGATTCGAACCTGCGACCGTAGCAGTCGCGCGGTTCCGGACTGAGCGCCTTAACCGCGAGACCACCGCGGCCGGCATGTGCGTCACATGACAGGAATATGTTGACGACCCACCTAACTTGTACACTTGGCGAATGGGTTCAAATGGCTCAAATGGCTCTGAGCACTATGGGACTCAACTGCTGTGGTCATAAGTCCCCTAGAACTTAGAACTACGTAAACCTAACTAACCTAAGGACAGCACACAACACCCAGCCATCACGAGGTAGAGAAAATCCCTGACCCCGCCGGGAATCGAACCCGGGAACCCGGGCGTGGGAAGCGAGAAAGCTACCGCACGACCACGAGATGCGGGCTTGGCGAATGGGTAAAAAGATTCTTCTACCTTACCCGATTTAGGTTTTCTTGTGGATGTGGTAATCACCCCCAAAAAAGTGTGTTTCGATGTTTGTTTAGGTGTAGCGTCCCCATACTACGGCGCAGTTACCTGGCATCGGACGGACGGACGGACAGATAATGTCTGAAAATCAAAAAGTTAAACTTTTCACTCGAGGGAAGACTTGAACCATAAACCTCTCGTTCCAGAGCAGCTCACACTAACCACGGGAACAGGGCGACCCTGAGCTTCCTGCTTCTTTGATGTTGCCTACCTTGACATGGACTACTCAGTTTGTATATTTTGCTTATTTTTTTCATAGTTCCACACAACTTCTTCCTGTTTTCTCGATTGATCTGTGTTCAGTTTTTCCAAGGCCTATCCACTGTGCCAACTCATAACTAAATCTAAGGGGGATGCGATGGGGAGGTTCCCTTGTCAGTACTGTGGGACTTAACATGTGAGGTCATCAGTCCCCTAGACTTAGAACTACGTACACCTAACTAATCTAAGGACATCACAACATCCATGCCCGAGGCAGGATTCGAACCTACGACCGTAGCAGCACAACAGTGCACTTAACGATAAGCGCTGCTGCTGCCACTCACGGGCAAGCAAACCAGCAACCTAATGACGCCAGTAAATCGAATAAGAAACGAGACGGCGGTACCGCAAAGCAAGGTGCCAAGTAATAAACGGCACGAACACGAGTCGCGCGCGGCTCAGTCACTTGGACTTTTTTGTAGTCGCTTCGCTCTAAATGATGATACATGCAAGCTATGTAAGAGGCCAGTGCCGTAGAGAAGTCTTTGTAAAATCAAACTGGGTTCAATCCGGACTTGGTGACTTCTTTGTTTTCAACTCTTCCAGTAGTTTCTCTAGGCCTGGGATGCTTATCAACTAACAACACAGAAGTCAAAATACAGGGTGGTCCATTGATCGTGATTGTGCCAAATATCTCGCGAAATAAGCGTAAAACGAAAAAACAACAAAGAACGAAACTCGTCAAGCTTGAAGGGGGAACCAGATGGCGCTATGGTTGGCCCGCTAGATGGCGCTACCATAGGTCAAGCGCATATCAACTGCGTATTTTTAAATAGGAACCCCCGTCTTTTATTGCATATTCGTGTAGTACGTAAAGAAATATGAATGTTTTAGGCGGACCACTATTTTCACTTTGTCATAGATGCCGCTGTAATAGTCACAAACATATGGCTCACAATTTTAGACGAACAGTTGGTAACATGTAGGTTTTTTAAAATTAAAATACAGAACGTAGGTACGTTTGAACATTTTATTTCGGTTGCTCCAATGTGATACATGTACCTTTGTGAACTTATCATTTCTGAGAACGCATGCTGTTACAACGTGATTATCTGTAGATAACACATTAATGCAATAAATGCTTAAAATGATGTCCGTCAACCTCAATGCACTTGGCAATACGTGTAACGACATTCCTCTCAACAGCGAGTAGTTCTCCTTCCGTAATGTTCGCATATGCATTGACAATACGCTGACGCATGTTGTCAGGCGTTGTCGGAGGATCACGATAGCAAATATCCTTCAACTTTCCCCACAGAAAGAAATCCGGGGACGTTAGATCCGGTGAACGTGCGGGCCATGGTATGGTGCTTCGACGACCAATCCACCTGTCATGAAATATGCTATTCAATACCGCTTCAACTGCACGCGAGCTATGTGCCGGACATCCATCATGTTGGAAGTACATCGCCATTCTGTCATGCAGTGAAACATCTTGTAGTACCATCGGTAGAACATTACGTAGGAAATCAGCATGCACTGCACCATTTAGATTGCCATCGATAAAATCGGGGCCAATTATCCTTCCTATCATAATGCCGCACAATACATTAACCCGCCAAGGTCGCTGATGTTCCACTTGTCGCAGCCATCGTGGATTTTCCGTTGCCCAATAGTGCATATTATGCCGGATTACGTTACCGCTCTTGGTGAATGATGCTTCGTTGCTAAATAGAACGCATGCAAAAAATCTGTCATTGTACCGTAAATTCTCTTGTGCCCAGCGGCAGAACTGTACACGACGTTCAAAGTTGTCGCCATGCAATCCCTGGTGCATAGACATATGGTACGGGTGCAATTGATGTTGATGTAGCATTCTCAACACCGACGTTTTTGAGATTCTCGATTCTCGCGCAATTTGTCTGCTACTCATGTGTGGATTAGCCGCGACAGCAGCTAAAACACCTACTTGGGCATCATCATTTGTTGCAGTCGTGGTAGACGTTTCTCATGTGGCTGCTGAACACTTCCTGTTTCCTTAAATAACGTAATTATCCGGCGAACGGTCCGGACACTTGGATGATGTCGTCGAGGATACCGACCAGCATACATAGTACACGCCCGTTGGGCATTTTGATCACAATAGCCATACATCAACACGATATCGACCTTTTCCGCAATTGGTAAACGGTCCATTTTAACACGGTTAATGTATCACGAAGCAAATACCGTCCGCACTGGTTGAATGTTACGTGATACCACGCACTTATACTTTTGTGACTATTACAGCGCCATCTATGACAAAGCGATAAAAGTGGTCCAACTAAAACATTCATATTTCTTTACGTACTACACGAACATGTAATAAAAATGGGGGTTCCTATTTAAAAAAACGCAGTTGATATCCGTTTGACCTATGGCAGCACCATCTAGCAGGCCAACCATAGCGCCATCTGGTTTCCCCCTTCAAGCTAGACGAGTTTCGTTCTTTGTAGTTTTTTCGTTTGATGCTTATTTCTTGAGCTATTTGGCCCGGTCACTATCAATGGACCACCCTGTATAATCAGTTTCGCCAAAGTGTAAAAACTCCATGTTATTAATAACGTTTTGTGGAGTACGTATTCACTTCCCGGAGAACACCAGAGTCCCGGGGAATACAGTTTAGGAAACCCCGTGCTGGACTGATGTAGAGCGAGGCACTCGTGACAGCGGGCCATCAACATCTCACTCTCGTGACGTGGTCACGCTCGGACGAGGGCTGACGTGTCAGTGCTGGCTGACCGCCTCGTCGCGCCAGTGGGAACGCCGGCGATTCTTGTGCAGACAGAGGGCCACCGCCTTCCAACCGGGGGCGTCGCCAGCGGCCGAGAGCAGTCAGGCAGACACGTGCTGGCCCCCGGGAGCTGGCGCCGCGTGTAACGCACGACCACGCCGGTGGATCGCGATCGGCCGACATCACGGCGCCGCGCCGGGTCCCCACAGATAGCGCGCACTGTCTTAACACGCTACGGAAATAAAAAATTTGAAGAACATTTTTGTTACTTCGAAACACGCTCATTTTCGCATGGGGTCAAACTGCAGGTCGTCTGTTACCAAAAGCGAAATCTGCAAATATATCGGTCTACCCTCGAGTTAAAGGCCCATGAAGTTTCCTCACGCTAGTTCGACGTCCATGAGCTTCCGCTGTACACGTTACCTTATACGGTCAGGTCTCTTTTACACAAAATACCAGAACACGGTGTTAAATCGCTCCCTAACATACTTAAAGCAATTACGAAATATCATCTAGAAACTCAAGCCACGATCTAGCTAGTATCTAATGGAGCCGGCCGGAGTGGCCGTGCGGTTCTAGGCGCTACAGTCTGGAGCCGAGCGACCGCTACGGTCGCAGGTTCGAATCCTGCCTCGGACATGGATGTGTGTGATGTCCTAGGCGACTGATGACCTCAGAAGTTAAGTCGCATAGTGCTCAGAGCCATTTGAATAATTTTTTGGAGCGGCTGTACCTGCTCTCCATACCACAAAGATCACGTTAGTATACCAGTAGTGGATGTTTTGCCAGCCTGGCAATGCTGTAAGGGACTGACATCCAGCTTCATTGTTGCTGTTGTTGTTGGTGGTGGTGGTATGCTCTTCAGCCGTAGGCTGGTCTGATGCAGCGCTCATTGCTAGTCTTTGCCCGCCGAGGTGGCCGAACGGTTCTAGGCGGTACAGTGCGGAGCCGCGCGACTGCTACGGTCGCAGGTTCGAATCCTGCATCGGGCATGGATGTGTATGATCTCCTTAGGTTAGTTAGATATAAGTAGTTCTAAGTTCTAGGGGACTGATGACGTCAGATGTTAAGTCCCATAGTGCTCAGAGCCATTTGAACCATTTTTTGCTAGTCTCTCCTGTGTGGGCTCTTCATCTCTGTATGACTACTATATCCTACATCCATTTGAACCTGCTGCATTCGAGCTTTGATCTCACGCTACAGTTTTTACCTGCCCTCTCCCTACCCCACATACACACACTTCCTTCCATCACCAAATTAACCATTCCTTGATATCTCGAGCTATGTCCTATCAACTGATCCCTTCTTTCAGTCAACTTGAACTAATTTGCAACATTCGTCTGCTGTCCCTGCCATTGTCTTCTGGTCTAAACAGCTTATAGTTCACATTTCACTTATATGCTGGACCACATCGATACAGATACCTTAAGGAAAGTCTTTTGAACATTTACATTGTGTTTAAATGTCAACAAGTTTCTCTTTTTTGAAAACACTTTTCTTGTTATTACCAGTCTACATTTTACACAGTGAGGTGACCAAATGACCAAAGTTATGTGATACTCCTAATATTGTTTCGGACCTCCTTTTACCTAGAGTAGTGCAGGAACTCGACGAGGCAAGGATTCAACAAGTCGTTCAAAGTCCCCGCCACAAATATTGAGCCACGCTGCCTCTACAGTGGTCCATGATTTTTAAAGTATTGTCAATGCAGGATTTTGTGCCAGAAACCCCGATTATGTCCCATAAACGTTCGATGGGACTCATGTCGGGCGCTTTGTGTGGCCAGTTCATTCAATCGAACTACCCTCAATGTTCTGTGCCCCGGTAACATAGCACATTGGCATCCATAAAAATTCCAGCATTGTTTGGGAACATGAATTCCATTGAACGGCTGTAGATTATCTCCCACTAGCCGAACATAACCATTTCCAGAAAATGATCAATTCAGTTGGACCAGAGAATCCAGTCCATTCCCTTTAAACACAGGCCACACGATTATGGAACCACCAGCACCTTGCACAGAGCTTTATCCGCAACCTTGGCTTCGTGAAATGTGCTCCACGCTCGAACCCTACTATCGGCTTTTACCAACTGAAATCTGGACTCATCTGATCAGGCCACGGTTTTCCAATCTTCTAGGGTCAAACCGATATGGTAACGTTGAGAGGCACCCACATGCCTTGCTCATACTGTGGCATCAAGCAGTCAGGCCTGCAAGATGAGTGGTCTGCCAAGCGAGTGGATTCATTCTTATTTATCGAGTAACATGAACTCTAGTACTCACACTTAAGTTACAAGTTATCCTCCTATATGATTAATACGCATCTGACTATCAGTAATTTACAGAACTATGACTGTACACTACGCACTGGCAATACCACATTTTCTTTCTTTTTTATTTAACGGCTTTTGTCAACACGTGGCCACCGCACTGAATATGAATGGCGCACACATTATAAATTCGGGACATTATGACAACATACAATTCGAAGGAAAAGTCCACCAATCTTTTTCTTTTCACTATCTTATTTATTCCGATAACCTAAACACACAAATTCTATAACCTACAACAATAAGACATGAGAAATTCCGCCCAGTGGGCATGACTTTATATTGGTGAATCTCTATATTATGGTCTCGTAATTATTTAACGCTACAGTGCACTTTCTGGATAGGATGGAGGATCTTTTATTATTTCTCACACTTCGACTCTCACAATCATCATCACTAAACTATCCTCCAGACCGAGCAGTACAGAAGGGACAAGTATAACCCACTAATCTTTTGAAACTACCTTGCTACTCTCCCATGCAAACCACACATACCCAAATTACATGACATACACCACACTACAATATGAAATACTACACAGAGAATAGTCACAACATTATCACTTTCAGCTTTCCCACTTTAATTAATATATATCCCAGTTTCACACGACACTGCCCCACTTCGTAATTCTACTTTCCTACTATGAACTCTGGAGATATATGCACGTCTTCCTGTGCAATGCAAGCCAAGTGTCGTTGCTGGATAGACGGCCTACTCACCTTGCTTCTCTCTCAGAGTTTGAATCTAGCGTCACACGGAATCATATCACCCAAAGTAATATTAAGAACGTATTCATCACACACGCGAGTCCTCAACTGATACCATGGACAAGTACTTCTCTTTATCCTTTGTCTCATACACAGTTTGAGACTCACACAGTACTCACCACGTGGAAGTACTCGTCTCTAATTTCAAGTCCTGCACACGCCATTTCTTAAATATTTCAACTTATGGTACACACGCTATTTCTTAAATATTTCAACTTATTGTACACACGCTAGTAATTCGCTTAACTTAAGCACACGGAAGTATTTCAACTTATTGCTACACGTGGTTTCATTGTGACCGTTGGTCACTTCCGAAGATTACTACAATCCCATTAATATTACCTGCCTGGCATTTAATTCTCCCCACAAAAGTTCCTGAAATAGAGAAATTATTATATCAAACTATTCTTAAATATTCCACACGCATACCATGTCTCCACTCTTTTGTGTTTACGGAGCACAACTAAAACAGGTCTTAACAGCACAAGATCCAGCGGCAGAGTGCTGAAACATGGCCGTTCTCGAGGTCCTCTCGCACCTCTGCTGAAGTGGGAGAGCACCTTGCTACCGTATTGGTCAGCCACATTACAGGCGCTCAAAGCTCAGGTAAATTTCATCTCTTTGGTCCCACCAAAGGTGGCCAAAGGATCGTCTCAAAGATGATCATATATTCACATTCACTATCTGCGGTTAGCAGACGACCATACATTCATTCATTTCACAGATCTCACCAAACTGGATGTAGGGATCTACTTTGTGGGAGTGCACATGTGATCAATTAAATAAATAAATTGTCATTCTTTCCCACACTGGTATCCGGCTTCGCTGTATTAATTGAAATAGAGGTATTTTACAAAAAAAAAAATGTGTTGTTCTGACAAAAATAATGAAGTATGCTGTACCCATTTTCAATGTCGGGCGGTACTGTACCCTTCCAACGTGTCGAAGAGAGGCGCTGCAGGTGATGCCGTGCTGTTAGCAAAGGTACTCACGTCAATCGTCTGCTGCTATAGCCCATTAGCACGAAAAATCTCAACTGCACTTCCAAGTCTTTGCTGTCTCTAACAGAATTACAATGTCTTCGGGAAAATGCAAATGTTATTTTTTTTCTTTGATTTCCCTTGTTGCTTGTTCACTGTACAAATTGAATAACATTAGGGAGAGACCGCAAATCTCGTCTGGTTGTTACTGCTTCCCTTTCGCATCCTTCGAATATTATAACTGCCGTTTGGTTTCTGTACACTTGTAAATAGCCTTGCACTCCCTTTATTGTACCCATGATACGTTCAAAATTTAAAAAAATGTATTGCAGTCAATATTATGCAAAGATCTAAATCTACGAATATGACAAACGTAAATTTGCTTCCTGCAACCTATCTTCCAAGATTTAATCTGTTCCCAGGTCGGCTTCAACCAGCATTTCATTTTTTTGTAAATAATTCGTGTCAGTATTTTGCAACAATGACTTATTAAACAGATGGTTCGGTAGTATACACACCTATGAGCACCAACCTTATTAAATTTTCCTCGAATTCTGAAGGATTTGATATTTTACACAAAAGGTGAAACAGTTTCGTCGTAACTGTTTCTCCAAAGGATGGCAATAATTCTGGGAAAATGTCATCTACTCTGAGGGACTTGTTTCGGCTTAGGTGCTTCAGAACTTTGCAAATTCTTCTCTCAGTATCATAGCTCCTATATCCTTCTTCTTTTTCTAGAATAGAAGTCTCCTTAAGGTAGAGCCCCTTTGTACATTCCATCCGCCTTTCAGTTCCTTCTTCTACTTTGCTTCGTACTGGTTTACCATCTGAGCTCCCTTCTCTAAAGGTCCCTTTAATCTAGCGGTAAACGGTACCTATATTTTCCGTGGTTATGCATGTTTCTACAGCCTTGCATTTGTCCTGTAGCCATTCCTGCTTAGCAAGTTAGCACTTTCTCTCAATCTCATTCTGTATTCACTTTCGCCTGCTTCATTTCCACCATTTTTATATGTTCTAATTCCGTCAATTAAACTCGATATCTGTTGTGGTACCGAAGGGCTTCTACAAGGCCTTGACGTGTTACGTATATGATCTTCTGCTACCTTCTCTATTTCATCTCTCAAAGCTACTCATTCATATTCCACCGTATTCCTTTTCCTTTGTTTCAGTCCAACGTTACCTACTTCTCTGTCTTAAACCCTAACCAACTCCTGGTTCCTTCAATGCAACCAGGTCCAATCTCCTTAATTTCGTACCTTTTGGCCTTTTCTTGAGTTTTAGTCTGCAGTTCATAACCAAGAAATTGTGGTCAGAGTTCGACATCTGCCACTAGAAATTTCTTACAGTTTAAAATATCGATTTCAAAAGTCTGCCTGATCATTATATAGGCAATCTGAAAGCTTCCTGTGTACTCTTCCATGCATGCAACCTTCCCACATGAATCCCAAACCAAGTTGTAAGAATGATTAAATTGTGTCCTGCGTAAGAGATTATTAAGCGAGTTACACTTCCACTCCCCTCTACCCCTTCTAATTTTCACTTACTGTTTAATTTCAATCAAAATTAAAATCAAATTTTCGTCTCCCTTAACTATCAGCATTATTTGCTTTAGATTATCATGCGTTCTTTCAATATCTGCTTCATCTGCGGTGCTAGATGGCATGTGAACCTGTACTTATGTGGTGGGTCTTGGCTAAGTGTCTATTTTGGAATCTATAACGCTTTCACTAAGCCGTTCATAGTAACTTACCCGCATTCCTGTTTTCTTATTCATCTTTGTCTGATACCTATGTTGTCGTTGTTTTATATTAGTAGCCCTTTAGTTACCTGACCAGAAGTCCTGTCCTTCCTGACACAGCACTTAACATGTTCCCACTACATCTAACTTCAAACATATGTCAGTTTTGTTTTTCCTAGTGATGACGTCATCCTTGTTGAATAAAGGAGATGTGTTTCACAATAGAAAAGATTAACAAGTGTTCATAACTCTTCAGGTACGTATTTTAGAGCCCTTATACACAGACATTTTTCTTGTTTTCGTTTAAGGAAGCTGTCCTCAAAGGCTGTGAAGGGAGTGAAGTTACAACCTGTATGGAGCAATGTTCGCTGTCATTTTCGATTTTCTACTGTTACTGATACCGATTAACAGCTAATGATCAACGTTTGCTGATCTCTTGTGTTAAATGATCCACTACACTGTCTGGTATCGTTAAATACTCTATTCACGTGCTTGAGCCGCTAGCAGTTCAGCATTTAGAGCTGAGCCAGAGCTGTACGCTTCCCACCAGCTGACTTCCACAGGGGTGTTTGCAGCGGGCTTCTGTCGGGATGGTTTTTTTGTCTCAGGCGAAAAGTTCTTTCGCGGAATGTCGGCAAAACTATTTCATTATTCTGGTCAATAGTTGTTTTTACTGTCGGACGTTCCTTCTCTACTTTCTTCTACTCTCCGTTTCTGGCGAGACACTTTCATTTTCTAATTGTCCTCCTACATTATGTAGCACTTCGTCGCAGTATCTCGTAGTCGTAGTACCTGGGGACTTCGTACAAAAGTTCCTCTGCCTTATGGGTAGGGATTTACGTATTTATAAACAGTGTTAATAATAATAATAATAATAATCTATGTAGAGATAAACGACACATATTTCAGTCTGAGCTTCCTCCAATTTCACGTGCTCAGACACGTATGGTCAGTTACAGTGAGGTGACAAAAGTCAAGGGATACCTCCTAATATCGCGTTGGAACTCGTTTTTCCCGACACAGTGTTACAACTCGACGTGGCATGGACTCAACAACTCGTTGAAAGTCCCCTGCAGAAATATTGAGACATGCAGCCTCTCTAGTCCTCCGTACTTGCGAAAGTGTTGCCACCCGTCAATGATCGGTGGAACTCTTGTCGGGTGACCTTGGTGACCAGTTCATTCGCTCGAATTGCCCTCAATATTCTGTGGCCCGCAGACATAGCTTATTGTCATCCATAAAAAAATCCATTACTCTTTGGAAACATGAAGACCATGAATGGCTGCAAATGATCTCCAGGTACGCGAACACAACCATTTCCAGTCATAAACACACCACCAGCTTGCGCAGTGCCTTATTCACAACTTAGGTCCATGGGTTCGTGAGGTGTGCTCCACACTCGAATCCTACTACAAGCTTTTACCAACTGAAACCAGGACTCATCTGACTAGGTCACAATTTTCCAGTCGTCTAGGGCCATGAGATCAGGAGATCCGATGCAGGTGACGTCGTGCTATTACTAAAGGCACTAGTGTCAGTCGCCTGATGTCACAGCCTATTAACAAGTTTCGGCGCACTGTTCTAACGGATACGCTCGTCGTTCTTACCACATTGATTTATGCGGTTATTTCACGCAGTTTTGCTTGTCTGTCAGCACTGATAACACTACGCAAAAGCCGCTGCTCTCCATCGGTAAGTGAAAGTCGTCGCCCACTGTGTTGTCCGCGATGAGAGGTAATGTCTGAAATTTCGTATTCTCGGCACACTCTTGACACTGTGTATATCGGAATATTGAATTTCCTAATGATTTCCGAAATGGAACGTCCCATGATGAAGCCATAGTCAAATTTTCGTCAGATTGAGACACTGAAAGCCGTAACGTCTTTTGTAGGAATGTTAAAACCGTTGTCGAAGGTTGAAGTGATAAATACCGCAAGAGGATCGGTTAGTTGTCGAAGTAAAAGAATGGAGAGGCCCGAGATTAGGTTGTGTGGAAAGCTCTAGTAGCGTAGGCATTCATAATTTTGAGCAAGCAAAATATTTCATTTAAATGATTTTCTAAGCTTATTTTTTGATTAATCTGCGAGAAAGAAGAGTTAACATCCTTACGTTATTCGTAATTTTGTTGACGGTGTATAAATTTACTTCTGATGAGAATAAGAACAAAAAGCTGTCAGGGTCTTTTGGAAATAACTCGCAGCTACTTATGAAAACCACGAATACCAAAATCAGGATTGGCTGATTGGGATCTGCGATCAGCTTATGGAGATCTGCTTCCGAGGTTGACAATATTAATTATTTTCTGATGTACGGAGAAAATGGAATTTAAAATCAAAAACAAGTTTGAATTAGGATACATTTCAGTACAAGAAATATAATTATCGAGAAGGAATGAAATTTCTAATGCAGATGTATGAAATAGATGCTTCCTTCTTAAGTTTATTTATATACGGCGTAGCAGCTAGCCAGGATTGATGCTGGTGCCAAGAACCAACTTGAAACGCTTACTGTGCAATATAATGTAGGTTAACTGAAGAAAGTGACAATATGTAAAGTCAGAACTGTTTGAAGAGGAGTTCCGCCAGCTGGCGAAGTTCCACCAAGAAGATGTATGATTTCTTAGTTACAAGCACCTCGCCTGATTCCTAAAGAAAAGGAAATCTGCATGAGGCGACCTAGCACGGCAGGCTGACGGAACACTGCGATAGAGCGCTTTGCACAGATCTCATCACGCGGGTAAAAGCATTTACTATTATGTTCCTAGCTCATGAGAATTTGCGAAGCGTTGACTTCAGTAAACCAACTTTTTGCCCATTGTAATCAACTTTTCCAGCTGCACGGTCCGAGAGACTGACTGATCCCAATGAACCCAAATACGAAAATGAATCTGTAGCACTAGCGATCGTATAATGGGAAAAACTGGCCTTCGTATGTGAGTTCTCGATGTTGGTTCTCACAAAATCATTAAGGTCTAGTAACTGGAAGCGGGACCAACTACCTTCTGAATTGAAAATCTTGGTCTAGATGAACTCCAAATTAATTTTTTCTTAGCCAGCACACATATGAAAAAAAGGGAAGCAACACATTAATATGAACAGGAAGAAAAAAAAAACGATAAAAATATTGATGATTGAAATAATCGGCTTGTCAATGCCATCAAGAAGTAGATAAGGTGAGAGTTACCATTAAATTAACAGGTCGTTAGCCGGCCGTTGTGGTCGAACGGTTCTAGGCGCTTCAGTCCAGAACCACGCGGCTGCTACGGTCGCAGGATGTGTGTGATGTCCTTAGGTTAGTTAGGTTTAAGTAGTTCTAAGTCCAGGGGACTGATGACCTCAGATGTTAAGTCCCATAGTGCTTAGAGCCATTTGAACCATCTGAACAGGTCGTTCTCTAAAAATATATAATCATTGCTGGAGTGCATTGATTGCTCCAATGGTACAAACAGTGAAACATGGTGTAAAATCCACAACCAAATGTCAAAACGCCATTTGGTCGTGGATGAGCCCTCCAGTACAAGATAAGATCCTGGATCATATCATGTAACAATATTTAAAAGAAGCGACTATAAGCACCTAATCATAATCCTCCCGCGACGGTCCACGCTGCAAGCTATTCTCATCAGAATGAACCGTGGCCTATGGGGATGTATACATTTTTTATTACCACGTCAGGTCGTAGCAGGCGGTTTGGAGTGTGCACTGCGTAAAGTGAATGCTCATGCTGCGCGTGTGTGGTGCGATGTCGTCAGCGTATGGTGCGAACTGCGCAAGTGGACTCCACGGCTGGGTACAGAGTGTACAGCAGGGGACCGAGTACCGAAACTGGAGCGACTTCACTAGGTTACGGTGCACTGGAGAGAGGCCATCTCCGATATGAAAGTTCTCCCTTCCAAGCAGCATTTCAGGAGACACATGTACGGGTCTGGAATCCCATAAACACAGATTTTGCACAAGGAGAAGTCGCACCGAAGTCAGTCGAGTGCCTCCATTGCTGCTCCAACGAGTCTCAGTAGTTGATAGGCATTGCCATGTCCTTTTCTGAGCTAATATTGCTCCCCAGGAAGCAGCCGCTCGGCTTCCACGTGGCGGAGGATGAGCTCGCGGTAGAGCCTCTCGAAAACATTCGACAGTGCTAGTAGACATTTACATCTACATTTATACTCCGCAAGCCACCCAACGGTATGTGGCGAAGGGCACTTTACGTGCCACTGTCATTACCTCCCTTTCCCGTTCCAGTCGCGTATGGTTCGCGGGAAGAACGACTGTCTGAAAGCCTCCGTGCGCGCTCTAATCTCTCTAATTTTACATTCGTGATCTCCTCGGGAGGTATAAGTAGGGGGAAGCAATATATTCGATACCTCATCCAGAAACGCACCCTCTCGAAACCTGGCGAGCAAACTACACCGCGATGCAGAGCGCCTCCCTTGCAGAGTCTGCCACTTGAGTTTATTAAAGATCTCCGTAACGCTATCACGGTTACCAAATAACCCTGTGACGAAACGCGCCGCTCTTCTTTGGATCTACTCTATCTCCTCCGTCAACCTGATCTGGTACGGATCCCACACTGATGAGCAATACTCAAGTATAGGTCGAACGAGTGTTTTGTAAGCCACCTCCTTTGTTGATGGACTACATTTTCTAAGCACTCTCCCAATGAATCTCAACCTGGTACCCGCCTTACCAACAATTAATTTTATATGATAATTCCACTTCAAATCGTTCCGCACGCATACTCCCAGATATTTTGCAGAAGTAACTGCTACCAGTGTTTGTTCCGCTATCATATAATCATACAATAAAGGATCCTTCTTTCTATGTATTCGCAATACATTACATTTGTCTATGTTAAGGGTCAGTTGCCACTCCCTGCACCAAGTGCCTATCCGCTGCAGATCTTCCTGCATTTCGCTACAATTTTCTAATGCTGCAACTTCTCTGTATACTACAGCATCATTCGCGAAAAGCTGCATGGAACTTCCGACACTATCTACTAGGTCATTTATATATATTGTGCAAAGCAATGGTCCCATAACTCTCCCCTGTGGCACGCCAGAGGTTACTTTAACGTCTGTAAACGTCTCTCCATTGATAACAACATGCTGTGTTCTGTTTGCTAAATACTCTTCAATCCAGCCACACAGCTGGTCTGATATTCCGTAGGCTCTTACTTTGTTTATCAGGCGACAGTGCGGAACTGTATCGAACGCCTTCCGGAAGTCAAGAAAAATAGCATCTACCTGGGATCCTGTATCTAATATTTTCTGGGTCTCATGAACAAATAAAGCGAGTTGGGTCTCACACGATCGCTGTTTCCGGAATCCATGTTGATTCCTACATAGTAGATTCTGAGTTTCCAAAAACGACATGATACTCGAGCAAAAAACATGTTCTAAAATTCTACAACAGATCGACGTCAGAGATATAGGCCTATAGTTTTGCGCATCTGCTCGACGACCCTTCTTGAAGACTGGGACTACCTGTGCTCTTTTCCAATCATTTGGAACCCTCCGTTCCTCTAGAGACTTGCGGTACACGGCTGTTAGAAGGGGGGCAAGTTCTTTCGCGTACTCTGTGTAGAATCGAATTGGTATCCCGTCAGGTCCAGTGGACTTTCCTCTATTGAGTGATTCCAGTTGCTTTTCTATTCCTTGGACACTTATTTCGATGTCAGCCATTTATTCGTTTGTGCGAGGATTTAGAGATGGAAGTGCAGTGCGGTCTTCCTCTGTGAAACAGCTTTGGAAAAAGGTGTTTAGTATTTCAGCTTTACGCATGTCATCCTCTGTTTCAATGCCATCATCATCCCGGAGTGTCTGGATATGCTGTTCGAGCCACTTACTGATTTAACGTAAGACCAGAACTTCCTAGGATTTTCTGTCAAGTCGGTACATAGAATTTTACTTTCGAATTCACTAATCGCTTCACGCATAGCCCTCCTTACGCTAACTTTGACATCGTTTAGCTTCTGTTTGTCTGAGAGGTTTTGGCTGCGTTTAAACTTGGAGTGAAGCTCTCTTTGCTTTCGCAGTAGTTTCCTAACTTTGTTGTTGTACCACGGTGGGTTTTTCCCGTCCCTCACAGTTTTACTCGGCACGTACCTGTCTAAAACGCATTTTACGATTGCCTTGAACTTTTTCCATAAACACTCAACGTTGTCAGTGTCGGAACAGAAATTTTCGTTTTGATCTGTTAGGTAGTCTGAAATCTGCCTTCTATTACTCTTGCTAAACAGATAAACCTTCCTCCCTTTTTTTATATTCCTATTAACTTCCATATTCAGGGATGCTGCAACGGCCTTATGATCACTGATTCCCTGTTCTGCACTTAAAGAGTCGAAAAGTTCGGGTCTGTTTGTTATCAGTAGGTCCAAGATGTTATCTCCACGAGTCGGTTCTTTGTTTAATTGCTCGAGGTAATTTTCGGATAGTGCACTCAGTATAATGTCACTCGATGCTCTGTCCCTACCACCCGTCCTAAACATCTGAGTGTCCCAGTCTATATCTGGTAAATTTAAATCTCCACCTAAGACTATAACATGCTGAGAAAATTTATGTGAAATGTATTCCAAATTTTCTCTCAGTTGTTCTGCCACTAATGCTGCTGAGTCGGGAGGTCGGTAAAAGGAGCCAATTATTAACCTAGCTCGGTTGTTGAGTGTAACCTCCACCCGTAATAATTCACAGGAACTATCCACTTCTACTTCACTACAGGATAAACTACTACTAACAGCGACGAACACTCCACCACCGGTTGCATGCAATCTATCCTTTCTAAACACCGTCTGTACCTTTGTAAAAATTTCGGCAGAATTTATCTCTGGCTTAAGCCAGCTTTCTGTACCTATAACGATTTCAGCTTCGGTGCTTTCTATCAGCGCTTGAAGTTCTGTTACTTTACCAACGCAGCTTCGACAGTTGACAATTACAATACCGATTGCTGCTTGGTCCCCGCATGTCCTGACTTTGCCCCGCACCCGTTGAGGCTGTTGCCCATTCTGTACTTGCCCAAGGCCATCTAACCTAAAAAACCGCCCAGCCCACGCCACACAACCCCTGCTACCCGTGTAGCCGCTTGTTGCGTGTAGTGGACCCCTGACCTATCCAGCGGAACCCGAAACCCCACCATCCTATGGCGCAAGTCGAGGAATCTGCAGCCCACACGGTCGCAGGACCGTCTCAGCCTCTGATTCAGACCCTCCACTCGGCTCTGTACCAAAGGTCCGATGTCAGTCCTGTCGACGATGCTGCAGATGGCGAGCTCTGCTTTCATCCCGCTAGCGAGACTGGCTGTCTTCACCAAATCAGATAGCCGCCGGAAGCCAGAGAGGATTTCCTCCGATCCATAGCGACACACATCATTGGTGCTGACATGAGCGACCACCTGCAGATGGGTGCATCCTGTACCCTTCATGGCATCCGGAAGGACCCTTTCCACATCTGGAATGACTCCCCCCGGTATGCACACGGAGTGCACATTGGTTTTCTTCCCCTCTCTTGCTGCCATTTCCCAAAGGGGCCCCATTACGCGCCTGACGTTGGAGCTCCCAACTACCAGTAAGCCCACCCTCTGTGACCGCCCGGATCTTGCAGACTGAGGGGCAACCACTGGAACAGGACAAGCAGCCATGTCAGGCTGAAGATCAGTATCAGCCTGAGACAGAGCCTGAAACCGGTTCGTCAGACAAACTGGAGAGGCCTTCCGTTTAGCCCTCCGGAATGTCTTTCGCCCCTGCCACACCTTGAGACGACCTCCCACTCTACCACAGGTGAAGGATCAGCTTCAATGCGGGTAGTATCCCGGGCAACCTCAGTCGTAGTCCGATCAGGGCATGCGTGGGACGAGCTGGCCGTCCCCAACAAACCCCCGTCCGGACCCCCACAGTGATGTCCATTGGCAACAGACTCAAGCTGTGTGACCGAAGCCAACACTGCCTGAAGCTGGGAGCGAAGGGATGCCAACTCAGCCTGCATCCGAACACAGCAGTTGCAGTCCCTACCCATGCTAAAAACTGTTTAGCAAAGAACGTCTGAACTAATCTACAGAGAGCGCAAACAAATCGACAAAATTTAAACGGTTATTAAAATACAAGATTGCCTAGTAAATGCAGTAATGCTGCTACTTGCGCACTGCTGACACTGCTCGGCGGCGGAAGGAGACTACGCGAATTTACACTATTCAGGTACTAAAACGCGATGCTACAACTCTCAAATACTATAATACGCCCGAAATTTATGAATTAAACAATGCAAATACCAAAAACACGCAAAGAAATTAAGAATTAAACTATATAACAAATGAGTGAGCTAGGAGTATACGACTTGCTGCTGCAGCTGCTTATCCAACGGCGGCAGGGAGCACACTGACTGTGACCAACCGACACTGGCCGTTCAAAACAAAAACAGAAGACAAACGACTACGCGAATTTACACTATTCAGGTACTAAAACGCGATGCTACAACTCTCAAATACTATAATACGCCCGAAATTTATGAATTAAACAATGCAAGTACCAAAAACACGCAAAGAAATTAAGAATTAAACTATGTAACAAATGAGTGAGCTAGGAGTATACGACTTGCTGCTGCAGCTGCTTATCCAACGGCGGCAGGGAGCACACTCAGGCTTATAGGGCGATAACTCTTTGACGAACAAAGATCTTTACCAGCCTTTGGCATGACTACTAGCTCAGCGCAATTCCATACTGACGGAATGATACCGGTGCGGATGATGCTGTTGAAAACATCTATCATACCGCCTAAGATATGGTGTGGCGTCTGCCGAAATATATCATCTTACCAGGTCAGGACCAGTGGCCTTCCTGGTATTCATTGTCTGAAGATGTGTCACTACTTCACCTGGTTTTATGGGATCGATGACTTCCTCCCCCTCGACCGATGCCGCCAAGGTTCTTCACGGAGTCGTGCTTAGTTCTCTGGCCATTTTCAGAATTCGAAATACACACATCAAAAAACTTTGCATCACCCCGGTTCCCAGAGCACCTGTATCATAGACACAGTCCATTTGACTGTTCAGAGATGTCACCAAACACGCCCAAAGATGTAAACATCCCATTCCATTTGACTGTTCAGAGACGCCACTAAACACGCCCAAAGATGTAAACATCCATGCATGAACAGCTTCTATTAGACGGAAGGAGTCCGACAGCCGATCAGCCCCAGTCATTCCACCTGGAAAGAGATACACGGCTCGTGTTGTCTGTAGTTCAACCATGCCTAGACAGTCAATACCGCGGTTCGATCGCGTCCGCATTGTTACTTTGTGCCAAGAAGGGCTCTCAACAAGGGTGAAACTTCCCCTTTGAACAATTATACAAGACTGTGCTTAACCTGACACACAATATTTTGTTAGCGCAACGCAATCTGACTTTCAAAATTCCCTACAAAAGAATGGCCCTGACTAACATTAAACTACACCTTTCACAAATCACTTACCTCACAAAAATCTTCGCTGCTCAAGCTACTGCAATACAGCGAGCGCCACTACTGCCAGCTAAATAAAAGTTTCAAACTACTGAAGGCACTAACTACTGATAGGGATAGTTAGCAAATGAAAGATATTAATAGAGAACAAACAATGTATTTACCTTGATATCATCATATATAAATATAGCAGTTCATGACAAATTTCAAAACTCCGCCATCTCTCTCCCCACATCCACCACTGCTGGCGGCTCACCTCCAACTGCGCAACGCTACGCGCTGTTCACATCCAGCTGCCGCTGCCCAACACTACAATGGCAGACAACAATGCAAACTAGCCGCAGACTGCACACAGCACAGCCAGTGATTTTCATATTGAGCACTACGTAACGTTGCCAATAAGAAAACCTATGTAAGTAGGCTGTTTAGGTTTTTTCATTGGTAACGCCACCTCTGTATGAAAATCACTGGCTGTGCTGTGGGCAGTCTGTGTCTGCTTTGCATTGTTGTAATACTCGCCATTGTAGTGTTGGGCAGCGGCAGCTGGCTGTGAACAGTGCGTAGCGTTGCGCAGTTGGAGGTGAGCCGCCAGCAGTGGTGGATGTGGAGAGAGAGATGGCGGAGTTTTGAAATTTGTCATGAACTGCTATATTTATATATGATGATATCAAGGTAAATACATTGTTTGTTCTCTATTAATATCTTTCATTTGCTAACTATCCCTATCAGTAGTTAGTGCCTTCAGTAGTTTGAAACTTTTATTTAGCTGGCAGTAGTGGCGCTCACTGTATTGCAGTAGCTTGAGCAGCGAAGATTTTTGTGAGGTAAGTGATTTGTGAAAGGTATAGTTTAATGTTAGTCAGGGCCATTCTTTTGTAGGGAATTTTGAAAGTCAGATTGTGTTGCGCTAACAAAATATTGTGTGTCAGGTTAAGCACAGTCTTGTATAATTGTTATAAGGGGAAGTTTCATATGGCGACCCTGCCAGGATACCTCACTGGAATCTTCTGATTTTTTTCTTGTAGTTTGTGTAATTAGTGTAGATTTTGTTTATTGCTAGCGCGTAATTATAGAGAGAATTTCCTTTGTAGTTGCAGTCTTTCATTGTTGTATAGTAAAACAGTTGTGGCATGCATGTAGATTTGCACCAAGTATTTCGCAGCTGCGCTTGCAATTAACTAGATATTATTTTCAGTGCTATGTTAATGTGTTCTCTTATTTTTGATCTTCAAATTGTGTTTTTCTGTGTTGTCGTGTGAAATACTGTGACAATAATGGCGTGTGAAAAACGTAATACTAGGCTCCAAAGTAAACTGAGAAATGACAGTGAAACTGAAAGCAGTGTGTTAGCGCCACCGAGTAATGAATTAACTGATGTTCAAAGTAGTAATTTGGTAATCGTGCATAGGGAAATGGAGCGGGTTGCAAACAATGGCACGGACAGTGAAACAATTAGTGAAGAGGGAAGCATTATCGACCGATCGGTTGGCAATAGCTCGCCTCAGGAAGCCGAAATGACACGACACGATCTCGCAAATACTGTAGATTCAGGTTTTGGATTCACACCGTTTTCTCAAATGAGTCAAGACACATTTTCCGCTTGTCAAAATGTGAATGTTGCCGGTGCAACTTCACTCCCGAAAAGCACTGAGGAACATGTTTCAGACACCAGTGCATTATTATTACAATTAATGCAACAAATGGGACAAAAGCTTGAAAAGTTAGACACAATGGAACAACACCAGAGACAAACACAGCAACAGTTAGACACAGTGGAACAAAATCTCAAAAAGTTAGACACAGTGGAACAAAATCTTAAAAAGTTAGACTCATTGAAACAAACTCTTGAACAAACACGTGAAGATTTAACTACTGAGTTACATAACATTGAATCGAAATGTCAAAAAGTCTGCAATGACGTAAAAACACAAATTTGTGAGCATTTTCAACCTATTTTTTCGCGGCATGAAAATGCATTACGGAATCACGAAGCAGCCATAAAAGAACTGCAAACTATTGTTCATGAAAATCATGAGACCTTGCAAGCTAAATTTGACTCAGTTGCATCTACCGATTCGGTTACGCAACTTGCAAAAACTCAGGAAAACTTAAAGGACACAGTAGATACTCTGAAACTTGGTTCAGAAAAACACACTGAGGAAATAAGTACACTATCGGATAAAGTAGCCGAACTTTCAGATCAGTTCACTAACTTATCTACAAAGGTAGATGATGATCTGAATGACACAACACCTGTAGCCTTCACTGACACAGCAGAGTATGAACAAATTAGGAAATTCAAACAAAATCAGAATCAAATTAATACGCAACACCAAAGAGAAATCCGGGAAGTACAAGATCAGCTGACACAGGTAATACAAGAATTACGTATTTCAGAGGACACTCGCGCTCCAACACGGGAAGAGGGACTTAGAAATACGGAAAAGCCGCAAAATAATAACACAGGGCATTTCGGAAGTTATGAAAGAAATTGGCAATGTGCACCGAATTTTGAGATGGAACGGCCGACACGACCTAACAATGACCGATATGCAACTCGCCGACATGATGATTTTGACTATAAGCTGTTCATTACTACACGTAAATTCAAAACATTTAAGAATTCTGGCAACGACATTCATCCACAAGCATGGCTCCATCAATTCTCTCATTGTTTTCCTCCCAACTGGTCGTTGGAACACAGATTAGAATTTATGTGTGGCTACTTAGAGAATGAACCAGCTGTAAGAATGCGATCGGTAATTCACGATTGCCACAGTGAAGGAGAGTTTTACCATGCCTTCCTCTCAGCATATTGGTCTCAAGCTACACAAGACCGTGTAAAACATAGCATCATGATGATGAAACACTTTGAACAATCTGAATTTTCCAGTCTTGTCAAATATTTAGAAGACATGTTGCATAAGAATCAGTATCTTTCAAACCCATACAGCCCCTCAGAACTCATCCGCATTTGCTTACTCAAATTGCCTGAAAATTTACGACATATTATTTTAGCAGGACGTTGCAAAGATGACATTGAAGCATTTCAGGGTCTGTTACAAGAACTGGAAATTGACACTGACAATCGGGGAACGCGGAAACAGGAGCACAACAATTACAGGTCACATCTGTCACAATTCCACGATGAAAGAAATAATAACTGGACACGACAAGGCTATTCTCACAACACATATCGTGTCCAAAACAGACACCACCCGTATGACAACCGTTGGCAGAGTAGTAATAATTACAGGGAAAGATCACCTCTCCATGGTAATGACTATCACAGAGACAATCAGAGAAACAGACAATATGGGAACCAAAATAATTATTATCAAGGGAGACAGAATAACTTCAGACGCAACAGTTCAGTGCGCAGGTACGATTCAGGGAGAAATTCTCCACCACATGACCGACAAACAAGAAACTATGTAAACTACCGACAAAACGACAGACGTGAATTTCATCAGAACTGGCGGGATTCAAACAGAGCTGGGTCCTCTCGGCAAGGCGAATTTGTGGAAGTTAGGCCTCCTAATCCCAATAACGACGCGCGCCAACAAAGGAACAGACAATGACTCGCACCGCAGGCAGCCGCGTGCGCCAGGTGGCTCAGAGAAAAATAACATAGACGCTAACCTTGAGAAAAATTCCAGTATTCTTTACCGACGTATACCGCATGACAATTGCATTCAAGTTCAAACTCTGCGTACTATGAAGAGTAAAGGTTTACACCACATTTCACATGTAAAACCGTTTATTGAAAGATAATCTGCTTTTTAACTTTGTCTTTGCCATATAACTTTTCACTTCACGTTACTAGTATGCTTAAGAAACTGTTAACATACAACAATGTTTGAAGTACAATATCCAGTCTAGAACCTAGGGAACATTTTAAACAGAAATTACGAATGCATTGTTATAGTGAACAGACGACACAGTATTGTATTTGTACATTCTTGCTTGTTTGTTGCACGATTACGTAACGACTATAAGGCTCACATACTTAGAACATTTACCAGTACTGCTAATGAGATTTTAAGGCAACATTTTGGTTGACCTGAAAATATATTCTGGATTTAAAGTACTTTCTGTGAGATACCAGATGACACAGTGTTAGTTTATGTGACAGTTACACAATTTTATCACGACGCTACTAATGAGTGACAATTTACAATGCTGCTTTTGCAGTGTTTCTGTTTTATATCCGCACAGTTTTTCTGAATTCTTCTGGAAAGCAAAACATGTTTTAGTAGTAAGCTACAATGTGAGGCCCTTTTCTTAGCACAACAATACTTTACAGTATAGTATTTTCTTGATCACAGTAATGTACATAATAATTATGATATCTATACACAAAGCATTTCACTTTCGTTTCTGATGGGGTAAGTACATTGACATCTGCAGAACTTAGCTTTCGGAGGACGATAATTACGACACTTCCACAGAATTATCTTACAGCAAGACGCACATTTAGCGCTACAGGACACGCATTTGAGTGATTAATTTTGTACTTAAAACATTTATTTTTAAAGATTTTTGAATTACAAAGAAAGTTTTCCATGATACATTTCATTCCATTGCTGTAATCTGTAACACCTGAGGGTATAATTACATTAATCCTCAGGGGGGTACACGCTTACTTTGTGTACCATGTGTGTGGCAACCACAAGGAACCCTAGCTAATATGGTATTTGCTTATACAACTTTACACATTGGTACCATATTTCTCTAACACACAAATTACACAGCTATCTGATCATGTAACTGAGAGATAAACTTTTTTTATTACATCTGTGACATATGTTTACGCAATTACACAGTTGGATAACTTCACACTTATGAAACTGTATTTTGTCTGTACTTTGTAAACTGTTCATATTTTTTTGGAACCATTGTGATACTATGAGAGCTTTGAATGATGTATTTGGTATGGATTCATGATTTTTAAAGTACGTTTGAGGCAGATGACACTTTTGACATGAGCAGAGAATTTTCTTTAGGTTTTGAAATTATTGGAGGAAGCTACGACGATTTTGAGATTTGACTGAGGTGTTATGATGTTATTTTTACGATGACGATGTGTATTATGCTGCTGAGGTATGTTTATGATTAATAGGCTGAGGCTATATGAGTTATTTGATTATGCTTCATATTTATAATGACGAAATATTGACGAGTGTCGATGGATACGTATATGTGTAATAAGGTAAGGAGTAATGAATAGTGGGTAGGGACTCTTGACTTATGGAAAAGGATGTTGGAAACCAAGAATCATACTTTAGAATTATGAAATGTGTGTACATGTGTGAATCATGTGTGAATGTATCACAATGCCACTGAAAATTTTTTTGGACACTGTTATATTCATAGGATTTTGTTTCTACACATTTGTAACGCAAATTTTCGACCTGTGAAATTTTTATATGAGTCTGTCACTGTAGCGAAAACTGCTGTCGTCGTAAATATTTCCGTAAGAAAGTTAAGTGACCACCTGCACGTAATGCGTCGTGGGCACGCAGCTGTGTCAGACGCCGGGAGAACAAGTCATTAGTGAGTGCCTCATCAGAAGCACAGGTAGAAAAAAAAAGAAAGGGAAGGCCATTGTCCGTGCTACTGACATTTCCTTGTTGAAAGCATACTGTGGAGCTCGTAATTTATGATATTTACTGAAATGCCTACTAAAGTGACAAGAAATCTTTTTACATCTGCACACCTGATTATGACAAGCGTCTTTCTATGAGAGTTGAGAGAATTTCTACTGACTTATGAAATGTCACATGACTTCTGAATGATATTTTTATACTTTGCTTTTCGTAGTTGCTTATTTCATTTGATATCTAGTTTCTAGCTGCACTGCAGCATTGGTTAAAATAAAATTTTATAGATGTACTAATATAAATATTTTCTGTCTACAGATCGAGTAAATAATAATTTTTTTCAAAAAAAATGAGGGGGCACAAAATGACATTTACCTTCACAGGAACTGCATTCATAATTTTCTTTTCAAGTAATTGGTAACTTTTTGGTAGAATAACTTCTTGTGGTGCACCACTTTAATTACATAGACATTAAGATGTGAATATACACTTCCCTTATCTGCATTGTTGTTTTTACTGTAATATCTTTTCTGCTTGAGCTATGTCATGTTTAGATATAAGTTATTTCTGCTGCTGTTTGGCAGGCATAGTGCTACTGAATTTTAAATTGTGTTACTCTGTTAAGCTAGTTTTACTACTGACTTATTTTTCTTGTTACTGTACATTGGCTCATATTAGTTGTAATGTTGAATTGCTTGGTACTTTAGATTTACTGTAGCTTGCTTTGCGATTTTCCATTTTTTTAAATTGCTGTTTATATTAATTGTTTTATGTACTGCTGCATTGCCTCGTTCCTTAGTTTAGCATCTGAGCTCAGTAGATTTAAGTTAGCTTAAGAGGAGGTAGACTATATAAGAAACTGACTATGGACAATATGAAAAAGATTTGGGCCAAAATAAGTTTTGTACACTGAGAAATAATTATTTTGAAAGAAATATGAATAGAATACAGAAAGCAGGTATAGATAGGACTCTTTGGGAATAATGACGAATGAAGGGAGATCTCCGAGAAATAATGCAAAATACTGCAGTACAACAAACCCTGTCCTTTCTTTTTGGTGTTATCCCACTATGTGTTTGTGTACCCTTGTGTATTTGTTTTCTTCCTGTCTCTGTGTAGTTTCATAGAATTTTTTCTTCTTTTAATATTACGCTACATTCACTATGATGAGGAATACTGTTATCCTCGAATATAATTAGCATTAATAATATGTTATTTACTTTGTAAAGATGTTAGACATTATTAATTCCGTTCTGTTTAATACTCATGTGTAAAGTTGATGTTCCAAAAGTTATTCTGATCTTTTATGTATTTACTTATGTCATAATTCCTGTAACACTGATGTATATGTCTATTTCTATTCTTTTGTAAAGCCTGTACTACAAATGTTATCTGTATTATTATGTTCTTTAATGATGTATTTTGTACCTTTGTAATTGTATTTTCATGTTGTAAATTTATAAAATTGTAATTGTCACCAGTTCATGATATTATTAACTTGTTAGTTACATTTCACTGCACACGTTTCTGTTGGTCATAGTATATGGACAATATGTGAGAAGTAGGGACTGTTAGTGTTTGCATGTGCGTTAATAATTCAGCAAGGGACTGGATAACAGCATTGCTGGTTCTAAGGACAATTCCAAAAACTTTGTGAGTGCACAAGTGGTGGTTTATGGACTTGCTATATTCTCCGCAAGACTCTTCGATGGTGAATGTGCACCTGCACAATCGCAACAGATGGCTGCTGTCCATCTCTACAAGGACTACAGTGGGTCTGCACCTCTGGTGGCCCACCAATACCATTATCTCTACAAGGACTACAGTGGGTCTACATCTTTGATGATCCATCAATACCATTATTTCTACAAGGACTGCAGTGGGTCTGCACCTCTGGTGGCCCACCAATACCATAATCTCTACCAGGACTACGGTGGGTCTGCTCTGTGATGACCTACCTACAATATTCTTCAAAACGTCGAATGAACTCTGCTGTGGGTTTGCTCTGTTGTGACCCAATACTTGTCTGCATGTCGAGAGTCAGCACTGTCTTTCCGTTGGAAGGACAACACTACTTCTTCAAGACTGCATGGAAATCCACTACTTCCGTGTGCATTTTCTTCTACTGCTCAGACTTTGAGAAAAACACTATATTTTACCGTAATGAATGATCAGAACTGTCTTTATGGACTGTGACAAAATTTTAGCTTTTGACCAACGTTGTATAAATAAGTGTGTGCATTTGATTTCTTTGTTATTGTAATTATGAAAAATTTTTTCAAATCATTATTGGCCACTGCCCAAAAATATTTTGTAAAATTTTTTTGTGGGGAGCATGGGGGCTATGTAAGTAGGCTGTTTAGGTTTTTTCATTGATAACGCCACCTCTGTATGAAAATCACTGGCTGTGCTGTGGGCAGTCTGTGTCTGCTTTGCATTGTTGTAATACTCGCCATTGTAGTGTTGGGCAGCGGCAGCTGGCTGTGAACAGCGCGTAGCGTTGCGCAGTTGGAGGTGAGCCGCCAGCAGTGGTGGATGTGGAGAGAGAGATGGCGGAGTTTTGAAATTTGTCATGAACTGCTATATTTATATATGATGATATCAAGGTAAATACATTGTTTGTTCTCTATTAATATCTTTCATTTGCTAACTATCCCTATCAGTAGCTAGTGCCTTCCATAGTTTGAATCTTTTATGTAGCTGGCAGTAGTGGTGCTCGCTGTATTGCAGTAGCTTGAGCAGCGAAGATTTTTGTGAGGTAAGTGATTTGTGAAAGGTATAGTTTAATGTTAGTCAGGGCCATTCTTTTGTAGGGAATTTTGAAAGTCAGATTGCGTTGCGCTAACAAAATATTGTGTGTCAGGTTAAGTACAGTCGTGTATAAATTGTTCAAAGGGGACGTTTCAAGGGAAGTATCCAGGAGTCTCAGAGTGAACCAAAGCGGACATGGAGGAGATACAGGGAGACAGGAACTGTCGATGACATGCCTCGCTCAGGCCACCCACTGGATACTACTGCAGTGGATGACCGCTACCTACGGATTATGGCTCGCAGGAACCCTGACAGCAACGCCACCATGTTGAATAATGTATTTCGTAGAGCCAAAGGAAGTTGTGTTATGACTCAAACGGTGCGGAACATGCTGTATGATGGGCAACTTCACTCCCGACGTCCATGGCGAGGTCCATCTTAGCAACCACGACACCATGCAGCGCGATGCAGATGGGCCCAACAACATGCCGAGTGGGCCGCTCAGGATTGACATCTAGTTCTCTTCACCGATGAGTGTCGCATATGCCTTCAACCAGACAATTGTCGGAGACGTATTTGGATGCAGCCCGGTCAGGCTGAACGCCTTAGACAACTGTCCAGCGAGTGCAGCAAGGTGGAGGTTCCTGATGTTTTGGGCTGGCATTATTTCGGGCCGTCGTTCGCCGCTGGTGGTCATGGAAGGCGCCGTAACGGCTGTACGATACGTGAATGCCATCCTCCGGTCGACACTGCGACCATATTGGCAGCATACTGGAGAGACATTCGTCTTCATGGACGAAAATTCGCGTCCCCATCGTGCACATCTTGTGAATGACTTCCTTCAGGATAACGAAACAGATGTGAACCCCATCGAACATGCCTGGGATAGATTGAAAAGGGCTGTTTATGAACGACGTGACTCACCAACCACTCCGAGAGATCTACGCCAAATCGCCGTTGGGGAGTGGGACAATCTGGACCAACTGTGCCTTGATGAACTTGTGGATAGTATGCCACGACTAATATAAACATGTATTATTGCAAGTGGACGTGCTAATGGATATTAGTGGTACTGGTGTGTACAACAATCTGAACCATCACCTCTGAAGGTCTCGCTGTATGGTGGTACAACATGCAATGTGTGGTTTTCATGAGCAATAAAAAGGGCAGAAATTATATTTATGTTGGTCTCTATTCCAATTTTCTGTACAGTTTCCGGAACTCTCGGAACCGAGGCGATGCAAAACTTTTTTTTTATGTGTGTATGTAAGCGTTACGTTGATTTTCCTTGTGTACAGTAGCTATGATGAGTAGCGAGCGGATGGTGCGTCTGGCACTCTTAATAACAGCCAAGACATGGCCCGGGAAGCGGGTGGCCCGTAAGCAGTATACCCGCGCGGAGCAACGCTTATTTTGAAACTTCCCTTTGAACAATTTATACACGACTGTGCTTAAACTGACACACAATATTTTGTTAGCGCAACGCAATCTGACTTTCAAAATTCCCTACAAAAGAATGGCCCTGACTAACATTAAACTATACCTTTCACAAATCACTTACCTCACAAAAATCTTCGCTGCTCAAGCTACTGCAACACAGCGAGCGCCACTACTGCCAGCTAAATAAAAGATTCAAACTATGGAAGGCACTAACTACTGATAGGGATAGTTAGCAAATGAAAGATATTAATAGAGAACAAACAATGTATTTACCTTGATATCATCATATATAAATATAGCAGTTCATGACAAATTTCAAAACTCCGCCCTCTCTCTCCCCACATCCACCATTGCTGGCGGCTCACCTCCAACTGCGCAACGCTACGCGCTGTTCACATCCAGCTGCCCAACACTACAATGGCGAGTATTACAACAATGCAAAGCAGCCACAGACTGCACACAGCACAGCCAGTGATTTTCATGCAGAGGTGGCGTTACCAATAAAAAAACCTAAACAGCCTAACAGCCTACTTACATAGCCCCCAAGCTCCCCACAAAAAATTTTACAATTTTTTTTTTGGGCAGTGGCCAATAATGATTTGATAAAATTTTTCACAATTACAATAACAAAGAAATCAAATGCACACACTTATTGATACAATGTTGGTCAAAAGCTAAAATTTTCTCACAGTCCATAAAGATAGTCCTGATCATTCATCATAACAGTAATTACAGGTTTTTTTTCACAAAGTCTCATTAGTAAAAGAAATTGCACACAGAAGTAGTGGATTCCATGCAGTCTTGAAGAAGTAGTGTTGTCCTTCCAACGGAAAGACAGTGCTGACTCTTGACATGCTGACAGGTAATGGGCCACAATGGAGCAAACCCACAGAAGATTCCAGGTTCGAATCCTGGCAGGGTCGCCATATGAAACTTCCCTTTGAACAATTTATACACGACTGTGCTTAAACTGACACACAATATTTTGTTAGCGCAACGCAATCTGACTTTCAAAATTCCCTACAAAAGAATGGCCCTGACTAACATTAAACTATACCTTTCACAAATCACTTACCTCACAAAAATCTTCGCTGCTCAAGCTACTGCAATACAGCGAGCGCCACTACTGCCAGCTAAATAAAAGATTCAAACTATGGAAGGCACTAGCTACTGATAGGGATAGTTAGCAAATGAAAGATATTAATAGAGAACAAACAATGTATTTACCTTGATATCATCATATATAAATATAGCAGTTCATGACAAATTTCAAAACTCCGCCCTCTCTCTCCCCACATCCACCACTGCTGGCGGCTCACCTCCAACTGCGCAATGCTACGCGCTGTTCACATCCAGCTGCCTAACACTACAATGGCGAGTATTACAACAATGCAAAGCAGCCACAGACTGCACAAAGCACAGCCAATGATTTTCATACAGAGGTGGCGTTACCAATAAAAAAACCTAAACAGCCTAACAGCCTACTTACATAGCCCCCATGCTCCCCATAAAAAATTTTACAATTTTTTTTTGGGCAGTGGCCAATAATGATTTGATAAAATTTTTCATAATTACAATAACAAAGAAATCAAATGCACACACTTATTGATACAATGTTGGTCAAAAGCTAAAATTTTCTCACAGTCCATAAAGATAGTCCTGATCATTCATCATAACAGTAATTACAGGTTTTTTTTCACAAAGTCTCATTAGTAAAAGAAATTGCACACAGAAGTAGTGGATTTCATGGCAGTCTTGAAGAAGTAGTGTTGTCCTTCCAACGGAAAGACAGTGCTGACTCTTGACATGCTGACAGGTAATGGGCCACAATGGAGCAAACCCACAGAAGATTCCAGGTTCGAATCCTGGCAGGGTCGCCATATGAAACTTCCCTTTGAACAATTTATACACGACTGTGCTTAAACTGACACACAATATTTTGTTAGCGCAACGCAATCTGACTTTCAAAATTCCCTACAAAAGAATGGCCCTGACTAACATTAAACTATACCTTTCACAAATCACTTACCTCACAAAAATGTTCGCTGCTCAAGCTACTGCAATACAGCGAGCGCCACTACTGCCAGCTACATAAAAGATTCAAACTATGGAAGGCACTAGCTACTGATAGGGATAGTTAGCAAATGAAAGATATTAATAGAGAACAAACAATGTATTTACCTTGATATCATCATATATAAATATAGCAGTTCATGACAAATTTCAAAACTCCGCCCTCTCTCTCCCCACATCCACCACTGCTGGCGGCTCACCTCCAACTGCGCAATGCTACGCGCTGTTCACATCCAGCTGCCGAACACTACAATGGCGAGTATTACAACAATGCAAAGCAGCCACAGACTGCACACAGCACAGCCAGTGATTTTCATACAGAGGTGGCGTTACCAATAAAAAAACCTAAACAGCCTAACAGCCTACTTACAATTTGCTGCGGATACAGCAGATTCGGGTCTGCACGAGTGGACACCCTGCCGCTTTGATGACCTCCTTCAGACCATAATGTCAACAGCGATGATTGTGATACAGTGAGACAATTCAACAGTTTGTCGATACATTCGAAATGTTGTCTTAGGCAAGTAAAAGATCAATCAGGAGAAACCACACCACGAAGGAACTGACGTGTGGTCCTACAGCGGCCATACCGCAAGTCAAAAGACCGCACTTCTTCCAGTTATTCACCGACACTGCGCCAGTCTGACAGATTATGAGCCCAGTAAACGATCGAATATGTCGCGCGTTTTATGCCCAAAGTATATGAACGGGAGAGCATAGTTCAGAACCGAGAGACAGAGGATTGTAACCTGTTCTCCGTATTCTTGTCTTTGCATAGCATTAACATAGGATACCAAGGAGAAACTCGTAATAGGAATTAAACCTCAGTATCAGTCTGTAAAAAAAATTAAAATTTGATATGAAAAATGATATTTTTTCTAATCTTCCGCAAATGTTATTTATCACAAACAGACATGTTACCTCTTAGGCCGCCGTCAAGCAACCAATGAACGTCGTTACAACAGTGAAATGAAATGCGACTTACATACGTAGGTTGGAACTTAAATAGTGGCAACAGTGCTGTGGAGACACTATGCAATGGAATCTACTATTGTTGCTAATAGCACACGTTGTTGACATACCTACCTTACCTCTGAGCAAATGGACTCCCCCGTCCCACGTCACCGGCGTGCGCACAGTCGAGGGAAACACAGTCACCTGTGAGCGAGCGGTCTAACGTAACGGTGTCACTATGTTTTCGAAACAGCAACAACGGAGTTGGATCAAGATTGACCGGCCCTCAATGTGCAGTATTATTTTTCGTTTTTGGAGCATCACCTGCGACCAGCTTTGCGAAAGAACACTTTCTGCGCAACGTACGACTCAATTTGCACGACAATGTGCGGGCGCATACAGCGCAAGCTGTAGCTGCTCTGTTCGGTCGATGGTACTGGAAAGTACTGTGCCATTCACCATACTCTACGATCTTAAGTCCTTGTGACTGATTTGATTCCGAAGATGAAGGAACCATTTCGTCGCATTCGCTTCAGAACTGTTCCAGAGACTCGACCGCTCCATTCGCACCATCAGCAGAACAGGCTCTGCTAACGATATACTACGCATTCCACATCGCTGGCATCGGGTTCTACCCAACGCTAGTGACTGTTTTGAAGGACAGTAACAGGTGCAAAAATGTAACTCTTTTGTATCGGTTGTGAATAAATATTTGCCACTATTTAAGTTCCAACCCTCGTACATATTACTGATGCTGATACAGATGACAAATAAAATGATGAAATTCACAATGGAATGTACGACTTTCTTTATAATATATGAATATCGTTAGATTTAACTGAAATAAAACTGGAAAGAATTTCAGTAAAAACAGTCTTGATCGCACATAAGTTATTTATTTGATTTGGTGACCGGCTTCGATTCGTGTAGGATCTTCATCAAACCATTTTACTCCTTGATGGCAACAGGATATGGTGGCATTGTTTTCTTCACGTCTCTCCGGAGCGGCCTGCTACACGCCACCGTCTCCTGCTGCCACCAAGGAGTAAAATGGTGCGATGATGGCCCTCTAAGAAATTGAAACCGGTCATCGAATCAAATAAATAACTGACATTCGATTAGGATTGCTTTTATTAAACCAATTTTGTTACATTTTTATCGGTTGCTTTTTTTCCCACGGATACCATTCCAAAGCGGGAAAAGAAAATTGTGTTTGTTCATTAAGTGTCACCCGTTTCCTTTTCCTTTCTGTTGAATAATGCAAAGTTTAGATTAAATTTTCAGTTTCATTTTCCATTTTATTGTTAAACTTAATAATTTTCTTATATATTCCTTTGCAAACACTCCGTACCTCATCATTTCACGCATTGTATCATTGATATCTGTGTATGTCGCACGCCGTTTCGTCTGTAGTTGTAGCTTTCGCTTGTAGCCTGATGGTGACGTAAGAACTCAAAGTGAGTTCGTTATAAAATTAATATTCGTCTAATACTGGAGGAAGTTTGAATGCAATTGTCATATTCTGTGAGGTACCAATGGAGAAAATAGATTTTACATTCGACCTTGAAGAACAGTTTAACGAAATGGATAGTGTTTTGGAAAGAGGCTATAAGACAAACGCTAGTTAAAAAATATAATGGTAATGAAATGTGGTGCAACAAAGTCATGTTATGCTGGAGTAATGAATTTAGGAAATGAAATACTGGCATTAGTAGATGGGATTTGCTGTTTGAAAAGCAATGTGACTTATGATAGCACAACTGAAGAGGATATAGACTCTAGATTGTCAATAGAAATGAAATAGAGCGTTTCTGAAAAAAAAAATCGTTATACGTTAAAACTAAATATACGTACACTGTTCAGCCACAACATTATTACCACCTGCGTAGTAGTGTGTTGGTCAACCTTCGGAACGCAATACAGCAGCTATTCTGCGTGACATGAATTGAAGTCCTTGGTTGGTTTGGTTGGTTGGTGGGTTTGGGGAGTAAAGGGAGTAAATTGCTGGGTTATCAGCCCCTTTTTCAGAGGTCACACAGGTCTCGGATGAAAACCACACCACAAATGAACTCTATCACTTAAAATAGGGGAAAGGAACAAGCTACGTAAAACGAACTGTGTAACCATACAGAGGGAGAATATGAAAGAAGTAAGTCAAAAGTCAAAACATTAACTGAAAGGAAAAAAGTGGTAGAAAATGGTAAAAGAATACAGCAGTTGATCTGAGCTGGCTGATCGCAAGGATGAAAAGGATGAGCCAGCCACTCTGCAACGAAATAGCATCCCCCGCTTAAAAGCGCAAGGCGAGAGATGCACAGATGGTAAAAAGACGAACACGAAGTCGAACAGAGAGAACGAAGAAGAGTTAAAATTTAGGTAGGTTTAAGGCCTGGGAGAGAAGGCCACACGCCCACCCTTAGACTGAGTGATAAAAAAAAACCCTCTCGAATAAAACGTAAAAATAGATAAGCCGTTGAAGCATGGTGCCTAACACCGTAGGTAGTGCGTTTGGAAGGTTGAACGCCAGCCGCAGGGCGACTGGATTGGGGCAGTCCAACAAAATGTGGACTACTATTAATCGAGAGCTGCAGCAACACTATGGTGGGTCCTCGCGACGGAGGAGGTGACCGTGAGTCAGCCAAGTGTGGCCGATGCGGAGCCGGCAAAGGATAACGGAGTTCCTGCGAGTGGCTCGCATGGATGACCACCACACATTCGTTGTTTCTTTGATAACAGTTAGTTTATTTGGTGTACTTAGGGTTCCATTCGGTATTCCAGATCCCTAAAACTTTACTACGTAAGACCGATCGGAAATCAGTCTCCGGTGTGCCGATCTCCAGAGTGGATTTTCCGGTAGCCTATCAGGAAGTTGATTTCCCGGGATTCTGGTATTTTCTAGGGTGCAGATGAGAGGGCCTGAACGTCCACGGTCTTCGAGAGAATAAACAGATCCCTGGATAGTCTTTACCAAAGAAGGCGAGGGAAGCACTAGTCGAGAGCTTGTAGGCTGCTTAAGGAGTCACTACAGTTGAGTAAAGACTCACCTGCCCAGGACCAAGTATGTTCAAGAGCGCGAGAGACTGGTACCAACTCTACAGTGAAAACACAGCATCCATCCGGCAAGGAGGGCTTTGGGCCTTGCAATAGGTCCAGACGCTGGTTTAGTAGGTTTCCGGAGACGCAGAACACCACATACAGGCCACGTAATTCAAATAAATTTTGAGGGCCGGTGGTTTGCGGTGGCGAAGGTGGGGCTTTCGGTTGCTACCACAGGGCCCATAGAAGCCCAGGTGAATTACAGCGTAATATTGCCTCACCGGGCTGTATCCGTTGCACGGAGCGTGTTTCGAACAACCGCTCGACTGGATGACAGCGTATCGGGGCCCATAGTCGGCAGGGATTCGTAAAATATTGTTCTCCTGCAACATGAAGTAATGAGTGGTATCGACAGGGACCTGAAATTGCTTCCATATTTCTATATATCCAAAAGGCTTTTGATATTTCGCACAAATAGGTTCTAATCAAAATGCTTGCATATGGAATATCGTCTCAGTTGTGCGATAGAACTGTCAGAACTGTCAGAAAGGTCACAGTTCGTAGTAACTGATGGAAAGTCATCGAGTAAAACAGAAGTGATATTTGGCGTTCCCCCCCAAGGAAGTGTTATATGACATCTTTTTTTGCTAGTCTACATAAATGTTTTAGGAAACAGTCTGAGCAGATATTTTAGACTTTGTACACTAACCTGGAATTAAATACACTATCCAATCAAAGTGCACTAATGAGTGATGTTGGAAGGCTCTGGACTGAGATCTCCGGCTCGATGTCACATTCCGAAACCTCCTACCAGGGCAGCGCAATTGAAGATACCTCTACTACTCAATCTATCCTATCCTCTCTTTTCCTCCTCTTCAATCATTTTTTTTTCTTTCATAACCTCCAGTTTGATGTATCATAGTTTTGCAAGTATAATACAGCTGACATCTACACAAAGAAGGAGAACGAGAGATCTACAGGAATCCCAAACTCTACGATGTGCTGTAAGGGCGACGGAGCCCGCGGCCTCAGCTGCGGGGCGGAGGCCGTTGGTTCCGGCTAAGTGGACTGAGTGGAACACAACGACCCGCCCAAAACTTGGCGGGCTGTAGTAGCACAAATATATCACGGGAAAAAGGTGCAGCATTTTGGCAGATGATACTGTTATTTACTGCCTAGTAAAGTCATCAGAAGATCAAAATCAGCTGCAAAATGGTTTAGACAAAGTATTTGTATGGAGACAGTAGCGCCAATTGAACGTAATTAATGAAAAGTATGAGGGCCTCCACACGAGTACTAATAGGAATTCCTTAAATTTCGGTTACACGAAGAGTAGCTGGAATCTAAAGGCTGTCAGTTCATTTAAATACCTAGGGGCAACGATTACGAACAAGTTAAAGTGAAACGAAGGCATAGATAATGTTGTGAGCAAGGCGAACCAAACAGTGCATTTTACTGGCAGAACACGTAGAAGATGCAACACGTCTACTAAAGAGACTGTCTACACTACGCTTGTCCGTCCTCTGCGGTATGAGATCCTTACTAAAATATATTTCTCGCGGAGGACATGGAAAAAATTCAAAGGAAGGTAGCTCGTTCTGTATTATTAAAGCGAAACAGCAGAGAGAGAGTCATCGATATGACACGCGACCTGGGACGGCATTCATTAAAACAAAGGCGTCTTTCGTTGCAACGAGGTCTTTTCACAAAATTTCAGTCACCGACTTTCGCCTCCGAAAGTGAAAATAACATTATTGGCGCACACAATAAATGGGGAAAAACGTTCAACGTAATGAAATAAGAGTAATCAGAGCTCGTGTGGAAAGATTTAAGTGTTCGTCTTTACCGTGCGCTGTTCGAGAGTGGGAGAACTATAGACAATAGCGTGATGAACCCTTTGCATGGCACGTAAGTGTGTGTTGTTGAGTAATAATGTAGATGTAGAGGTAGACTATATCGACCTGGAGCAACAAGAAACGTGATTCATCCGGCCAAATGACGTACTTAGATTGATCTGCGACCCAGTATCAACGATTCCGTGTTCAGAGTAATCGTAACTGACGTTTTCGTTGGTCGACACGGGGATACGTAGGCTTCGTCTGCTGTGGAACACGATGTTCAACAATGTATGCAAACAGCGTCGTCCGAAACCACTGTGCCAGCGCCAGAATTTTGCTCTGGCGTCAGATCTTCCACAATTCGCCTTCTTTCCTGCTTTACACAGCAGGCAAGCCTCCATTCTCCACGTTCTATGATGAATAGTGCACTTCCAGGACCTTGTCGCTTACTCATGATTTCATCGTTCTTTTGACCATTTTTCGTAGGTGCTCACGACAGAAGCACGCGAACAAGCAAGAATTTTCCCGTTATCCCAGATGCTTGTTTCCAGTTGCCGAGCTGTAATAAACTGTCCTTGGTCGATTTCGTTTATGTCAATGGCTTTCCACATTTCCCGTCCGCATCGCCGCTAGCCCCCCATGAACCATGGACCTTGCCGTTGGTAGGGAGGCTTGCGTGCCTCAGCGATACAGATGGCCGTACCGTAGGTGCAACCACAACGGAGGGGTATCTGTTGAGAGGCCAGACAAACAAGTGGTTCCTGAAGAGGGGCAGCAGCCTTTTCAGTAGTTGCAGGGGCAACAGTCTG
Source organism: Schistocerca serialis cubense (assembly GCF_023864345.2). Taxonomy (NCBI): domain Eukaryota; kingdom Metazoa; phylum Arthropoda; class Insecta; order Orthoptera; family Acrididae; genus Schistocerca; species Schistocerca serialis. Next base: position 268,746,820 of record NC_064643.1, read on the forward strand.
GATGATTGACTGATCTGGCCTTGTAACATTAACCAAAACGGCCTTGATGTGCTGGTACTGCGAACGGCTGAAAGCCAGGGGAAACTACAGCCGTAATTTTTCCCGAGGACATGCAGCTTTACTGTATGATTAAATGATGAAGGCGTTCTCTTGGGTAAAATATTCCGGAGGTAAAATAGTCCCCCATTCGGATCTCCGGGCGGGGACTACTCAAGAGGACGTCGTTATCAGGAGAAAGAAAACTGGCATTCTACGGATCGGAGCGTGGAATGTCAGATCCCTTAATCGGGCAGGTAGGTTAGAAAATTTAAAAAGGGAAATGGATAAGTTAAAGTTAGATATAGTGGGAATTAGTGAGGTTCGGTGGCAGGAGGAACAAGACTTTCGGTCAGGTGATTACAGGGCTATAAATACAAAATCAAATAGGGGTAATGCAGGAGTAGGTTTAATAATGAATAAAAAAATAGGAGTGCGGGTTAGCTACTACAAACAGCATAGTGAACGCATTATTGTGGCCAAGATAGACACAAAGCCCATGCCTACTACAGTAGTACAAGTTTATATGCCAACTAGCTCTACAGATGATGAAGAAATAGATGAAATGTATGACGAGATAAAAGAACTTATTCAGGTAGTGAAGGGAGACGAAAATTTAATAGTCATATGTGACTGGAATTCGTCAGTAGGAAAAGGGAGAGAAGGAAACATAGTAGGTGAATATGGATTGGGGGGAAGAAATGAAAGAGGAAGCCGCCTTGTAGAATTTTGCACAGAGCATAACTTAATCATAGCTAACACTTGGTTCAAGAATCATGAAAGAAGGTTGTATACCTGGAAGAATCCTGGAGATACTAAAAGGTATCGGATAGATTATATAATGGTAAGACAGAGATTTAGGAACCAGGTTTTAAACTGTAAGACATTTCCAGGGGCAGATGTGGATTCTGACCACAATCTATTGGTTATGAACTGCAGATTGAAACTGAAGAAACTGCAAAAAGGTGGGAATCTAAGAAGATGGGACCTGGATAAAGTGAAAGAACCAGAGGTTGTAGAGAGTTTCAGGGAGAGCATAAGGGAACAATTGACAGGAATGGGGGAAAGAAATACAGTAGAAGAAGAATGGGTAGCTTTGAGGGATGAAGTAGTGAAGGCAGCAGAGGATCAAGTAGGTAAGAAGACGAGGGCTAGTAGAAATCCTTGGGTAACAGAAGAAATATTGAATTTAATTGATTAAAGGAGAAAATATAAAAATGCAGTAAATGAAGCAGGCAAAAAGGAATACAAACGTCTCAAAAATGAGATAGACAGGAAGTGCAAAATGGCTAAGCAGGGATGGCTAGAGGCCAAATGTAAGGATGTAGAGGCTTGTCTCACTAGGGGTAAGATAGATACTGCCTACAGGAAAATTAAAGAGACCTTTGGAGAGAAGAGAACCACTTGTAAGAATATCAAGAGCTCAGATGGCAATCCAGTTCTAAGCAAAGAAGGGAAGGCAGAGAGGTGGAAGGAGTATATAGAGGGTATATACAAGGGCGATGTACTTGAGGACAATATTATGGAAATGGAAGAGGATGTAGATGAAGACGAAATGGGAGATATGATACTGCGTGAAGAGTTTGACAGAGCACTGAAAGACCTGAGTCGAAACAAGGCCCCGGGAGTAGACAACATTCCATTAGAACTACTGATGGCCTTGGGAGAGCCAGTCCTGCCAAAACTCTACCATCTGGTGAGCAAGATGTATGAGACAGGCGAAATACCCTCAGACTTCAAGAAGAATATAATAATTCCAATCCCAATGAAAGCAGGTGTTGACAGATGTGAAAATTACCGAACTATCAGTTTAATAAGTCACAGCTGCAAAATACTAACGCGAATTCTTTACAGACGAATGGAAAAACTGGCAGAAGCGGACCTCGGGGAAGATCAGGTGGATTCCGTAGAAATGTTGGAACACGTGTGGCAATACTAACCTTACGACTTATCTTAGAAGAAAGATTAAGAAAAGGCAAACCTACGTTTATAGCATTTGTAGACTTAGAGAAAGCTTTTGACAATGTTAGCTGGAATACTCTCTTTCAAATTCTGAAGGTGGCAGGTATAAAATTCAGGAAGCGAAAGGCTATTTACAATTTGTACAGAAATCAGATGGCAGTTATAAGAGTCGAGGGGCATGAAAGGGAAGCAGTGGTTGGAAAAGGAGTGAGACAGGGTTGTAGCCTCTCCCCGATGTTATTCAATCTGTATATTGAGCAAGCAGTAAAGGAAACAAAAGAAAAATTCGGAGTAGGTATTAAAATTCATGGAGAAGAAGTAAAAACTTTGAGGTTCGCCGATGACATTGAATTCTGTCAGAGACGGCAAAGGACTTGGAAGAGCAGTTGAACGGAATGGACAGTGTCTTGAAAGGAGGATATAAGATGAACATCAACAAAAGCAAAACGAGGATAATGGAATGTAGTCAAATTAAATCGGGTGATGCTGAGGGAATTAGATTAGGAAATGAGACACTTAAAGTAGTAAAGGAGTTTTGCTATTTAGGGAGTAAAATAACTGATGATGGTCGAAGTAGAGAGGATATAAAATGTAGACTGGCAATGGCAAGGAAATCGTTTCTGAAGAAGAGAAATTTGTTAACATCGAGTATAGATTTAAGTGTCAGGAAGTCGTTTCTGAAAGTATTTGTATGGAGTGTAGCCATGTATGGAAGTGAAACATGGACGATAAATAGTTTGGACAAGAAGAGAATAGAAGCTTTCGAAATGTGGTGCTACAGAAGAATGCTGAAGATAAGGTGGGTAGATCACGTAACTAATGAGGAGGTATTGAATAGGATTGGGGAGGAGAGAAGTTTGTGGGACAACTTAACTAGAAGAAGGGATCGGTTGGTAGGACATGTTTTGAGGCATCAAGGGATCACAAATTTAGCATTGGAGGGCAGCATGGAGGGTAAAAATCGTAGAGGGAGACCAAGAGATGAATACACTAAGCAGATTCAGAAGGATGTAGGTTGCAGTAGGTACTGGGAGATGAAAAAGCTTGCACAGGATAGAGTAGCATGGAGAGCTGCATCAGACCAGTCTCAGGACTGAAGACCACAACAACAACAACATCACCGCTATGACGTTTCCACGACCACCTCTGCTCTGCATATATAAAAAGTAAACTCCTCCTGAATAGGCCATGAAGGCCCAACGGTACTGACGGTCCGCCGTGTCATCCTCAGGTCATAGGCGTCACTGGATGCGGATATGGAGGGGCATGTCGTCAGCACACCGCTCTCCCGGCCGTATGTCAGTTTCCGAGACCGGAGCCGCTACTTATAATCAAGTAACTCATCAGTTTGCGTCACGAGGGCTGAGTGCACTCCGCTTGCCAAGAGAGCTCGGTAGACCGGATGATCACCCATCCAAGTGCTAGCCCAGGCCGACAGCGCTGAACTCCGCTGACCTGGCGGGAACAGGTGTTACGACTGCGGCAAGGCCATTGGCGCTCCGCATATTTCCAGGGTGGATATAATTAAACTTTCTCTGTTGGCGAGGGCCCCATTTAAAATAAGTGATCTTACGACAATGAAACTTTGTGGAGATATCTGCAAGGGCACGTGGAGGAGAAATAACGAACAAACCATAGAGAGAGACACATTATAATTTTTACTTCAGAGGGTAACGTTTGTTAATTGCATACCGTTTTTACATTCCAGGTTACAAACATTGCCTACGGGAGATAACATCTGCATCCACGACAGCCTGGAAGTCTGCACGGATACAATTTCACAATTGTTGGCATCTCTTAGGCTAGGCGCGCACAGGCGATTTTTCAGTCGGCGCGACTTATCAATCGCTGTCGCGGAAGTACATTGTGGCGCGCACACAGCGGCAGGAAAATCGCAACTACTCGCAGTACCAGTATGGATTTCATCGAAACAGCTTGTTTGGTGGCGCTTTTACTACGAAGAAGAGCGAGAAAACAGCGCAAATGTATTTACTGGGTGCATCCGATTGTAAGTCGAAGACTAGTGAAAGGGCAGTTTTACAAATTACACGAAGAGTTACAAAATCACCCAAATAAATTCTTTCAGTACTATCGAATGAGTAAGAATAATTTGGATACACTGCTTCAGACAGTAGGGCCGAATATAACAAAACAAGATACGACATGAAGGAAGTGTATACCACCTGAGGAGCGCTTATCAGTGACTTTGAGGTGAGCACACAGTATTTTATTCAACAGTTTTTATTGCCCTTTTACATTATTGATTAGATACATCAAGAAAATCACTACTGCAAGTCGAAATTGGCGAAACAGCGTGTTTTTGATTATAGACATTGTCGTGCTCGTAGAATGGTGGAATGTACTTTGGGGATTTTGGCTAACAAATGGAGAATATTTCATCGACTATTTCATCGACCTATGGATGTGGATGTTGGTTTTTCAGACATAATCATAAAAGCATGTTGTATTCGGCGCATAATTTCGTAAGACGAAATGACGGTGTACGAACTGAGGACAAGTCGTACGAATGCCTTCTGCAAGGCTGTGAGCCTGTAGGAATAAGAGCTGATGCGTGTGGTATGCAGATAAGGGATTATTTTGCAAACTACTTTGTGACTCCACAAGGATCAGTATCTTGGCAATATGAAAGAATTTAAATTGTTGTAACTGTGATGTCTACATGAATCAGTAATATAAGTGAACTATGAAATACCTTTGTTAGTCTTTTCTGGTCCAGGCAGTTCAGTCCAGTTCCGAATTAGGCTCAGCGTACTTCTCCCCATAGTTTCTCTTTCAAATTGCGATCACTGTATTCTTTTAATTTCCTGTTGTAGAGAGCTGGTCGCTTTTCTACTTCTGCAATTAGTCTTTCTTAATCGACAACACAACTTACAATGTCATCCGTAGCGCAACTCCCGTTATCAGACATGCTGCTGGCGCACTGAACTTGTCTGTATGCAACACAGAGCGAGAGCGACTGACTGAGAATTCACGTCGCTAGTGCGCGCGGGCCCATACCAGTGCCTGTGAATCATTCCATACATGCGACAATCGCGTCGCGCGTGAAATAGCGCCGGTTGCGTCTTTTAAATCGCCGCTACTTTTTTGTCGCACGTGCGCGCGCTCCTATTCGAGCCACTGTGTTTCATTCTTGCGACAAATAAATCGCGCGAAGGAAAATCGCCAGTGCGCGCCTAGCCTTACCGAGCGACAGACCGTGGTATGTACAGCTGTCTTAACACAACTTGTACACCACGTGAAGGTCGCACATTGTGTTCTGCATTCTCAGCCATGGAAATAAGAACATCTTCAACAATTTGTGGCCGTCGGCAAACAATTCACAATCCGCTAGCCAATTCCTATAACGTTAGGTGCCCATACGGTTGATAGCTTTCCGTCTGCAACGGTTCCCGGTTCAGCTAGCGACAGTTTAATTATAATCAAACTCTACTTTGATACCGTATCACGTACTCACATCGACACCAAGCGGCATTAAATTTCTTTGTGGGAAGTGATCTTTTGTACATCTGTTAAGAAGGAATTTGCTAAAGATTTGTCTTGAGTTTCGTATTAAATGGAGGTAAAATATGGACTTTAAGGGTTAGAAAAAAGAAGAGAATAGAAGTGTTTGAAACGTTGTGTTAGAGAAAAGATCTAAAGTCTCGATAACACCACTAAAGAAGAAGTATTGAGTAGGATGCAATAGTTAATATGATAATCGAAGTAAATGAAAGAATATTTTTGTGTTGTGGGGGTGGTTTGTAGTGGAAGCCACAGGTTGATACAGTAAGTAGGTTAAAATATACGCAGACTGCAGTAGTTATACAGTGGGAAATACGATTGCCCAAGATGAACAAGCCTGGAGAGCTGCATCAATCCGGTCTTTGGACTGCAGGCGACAACAACAATGGTTCAAATGGCTCTGAGCACTATGGGTCTTAACATCTGAGGTCATCGTTCCCCTAGAACTTACAAATACTTAAACCTAACTAACCTAAGGACATCACACACATCCATGCCCAAGGCTGGATTCGAAACTGCGCCTAGAACCGCTCGGACACAGCGGCCGGCCAACAACAACAACTGAGACATATGGTCGGTAGCGACGTGGCTTGGTACAGATTAAATGACTCAAGAGCTCAATTCCATTCCTAAGAAATAACTATGGGGAGACCTGGAAGACTGCTTGGTGGCAGCTAGGCGTCGCAAATCGATAGTGTACTTGAATACCTATCACATAAGGAGCCTAGTGAGCCAAAGCACCACGGTACAGAAGAAGATGAATTCCGGACTATCTGCACCTCTGAAGACCCATCTCGGTGAATCCAAATTAACATTATTTCTCCGACTACTACCGAAGATTGAAGTTTAATACGGCCATACATTATGCTTCCTTAGACGAGGGCCCCTTCAGATGTTTTTATTTAATTACTAATGTTTTTCTGTAATTAACTTGAAAAAAGAACAAAAAACAACTACTTATTTGAGTTCAACTATTACTTGTTTATTTACGAACTGGTTTCGGTTTCTTAGACCATCATCAGGTGACAACTTAATGCCTAAACCGAAATCAGTAAACATATCACACAGAATTTCCTTTTCCTCCTCTCTTTAGTCAAATAAGTATGATAAATTTTGTTATTCATTTTCAAAACTTAACGATTTCCTCAATAATAAACAAACGTATTTTTTTTTCCTTTGCAAGAACTGTGTTTCTGTATCAGTAACAAATCTGGAACTTTTACACAAGTTATCTGTTGTTGAGACATTAATTTGTGTTTTAATGATGTGAGAAGAATCCAAATTTCGATTTATGAGTAAATAAATAATAGGTGCTGGCCATAAATAAACTATTTCCTTGTTTCTTATTACTGTTAAGTTCTGCGAACTAATGACAGGGAATTCGGTTAATATTAAAATTTGATGAAAGTTAGACATGATACCAAGTGGATATACACCGACAAACTTCGAGGGGATGCAGAAGGTGTCTTGATGAACAAATTGAAAATAGGAACCCATGTCTGGAAACGCCGTCGCCTGTATATGTAAGTATAAACAGAGTGATTCCTTGACGTTATGAACTCTCAGAGATGATGGGGAAGGATACATGTATCAATTTGAGGTAAGAGACCCTGGTCCGGAAATGAACGAGAACGAAGTCATAAGCGAAAATCGTTCTGATACCACTGACAGTGGAATTCATGTACCGGTGCTGCTGCTTCGAAGGTTTTAGGCTAACCAACTTGTAGAGGGGTTATTTCCAGAATGAGATTTTCACTCTGCAGCGGAGTGTGCGCTGATATGAAACTTCCTGACAGATTAAAACTGTGTGTCGGACCGAGACTCGAACTCGGGACGTTTGCCTTTCGCGGGCAAGTGCTCTACCATCTAAGCTATCCAAGCACGACTCACGCCCCGTCCTCACAGCTTTACTTCTGCCAGTACCTTGTCTCCTACCTTCCAAGTTTCATTTTAGAGGGGTCTGGACGAAAGTAAGAAAATAAGCCCAGTAAACATGGCTTCTAAAAGGCGCACCTGGGAACCTATGAGCACGTGTTCGTCTTCGCTACCGTGAAGGACATGTCTATTGAACAAGTACTTATAGCTAGCCGGCCGTGGTGGCCGTGCGGTTCTAGGCGCTGCAGTCCGGAACCGCGGGACTGCTACGGTCGCAGGTTCGAATCCTGCCTCGGGCATGGATGTGTGTGATGTCCTTAGGTTAGTTAAGTTTAAGTAGTTCTAAGTTCTAGGGGACTGATGACCTCAGATGTTAAGTCCCATAGTGCTCAGAGCCATTTTTGAACTTATAGCTCTAAAGGCACCCATTCTTGAGCCCGTGTTTACTGGGCATTTTTTTCATGTTTCGGTCCATGCTACCACCTCTGAAAGTTGCCTACCCTGCAATCATACTCGAATTGGATCCCTTACCTCAAATTGGTATATTTATCCTTCTCCATCAGCGCTGAAATTTTGTAACATCATAATGGAATCACCCTGTTACAGGGTGTTCGGAAATTCCCGTTTCAAACTTGCAGTGAGGAGTGAGTACACAGTATTTTGAACAGGAACCTATGTCCGGAAACGTACTGTTTTCGTACTGGAGCAATTTAAAAACATGTTTGCTAGGTAGGTATGCTACAGGATAGTTATGGTGGGGGAGGTGGTTACGTCGGAGAGGATGATGTCATTTGATGTCTATCCTAGCTCCCTCACCTGTTTCGAGACTCATTCATGTGTATATGAGTGCCAGAGAAGCATGGTTAAGTAAATGTTCTTCTGAATAGCAAAGCTTTCGGTAACAGCCACAATTACACAACAGCTTCGAGAAATGGCACGTTCACCGTCAGCAGGCGTGATTGCGGTACTCAAAGCAGACGCCGCACACCTAAATTGGAAGAGGCTGTACTGCATCGCGTTGTAGAGAATAGGCCAACGAGTATACGAGCAGTTTCTTTGGCTATTAATGAGTATAAATGTGAAACAAGTGATGTACTGGGACATGCCTAATCAACTACTTGTAAACGTGGTCACGTTACCTACATATTTCCAAATGGCTGTAGCACGAAAATGGTACGTTTCCGAGCATGGATTCCAGTTCAAAACATTATCTACTCACTCCCCTCTACAAGCCCTATAAGTTTGTAATGGCAATTTCCGAACAGCACACGGGCACCGGCGCCGGCTATAACTTCGACGCTCTGTAGCGTCGTTGGATGACGTTTTCGGTCGCGTTTTCTATCTTCATTTTGTTTCTCGATGTTTGACGGTTAATGTTATATTTCAACTGTAAGATAGCTCCCTTTTGATGATGTTATTGGATTTGTTAGTATTTGTAGAGTGAAATGATATGTTTGGGGAGTTGTGGTCAGAGAATCAATTGTTAGGCAACAGTATCTCTGTCTGCGATGGCAGCACTGTGGAGTCGTAAAACCTTTGACAGTGAGTAGTGGATAGCTGCAGTGAGTAGCCGGTGGCGATTCGTTGACTGTACAGCGTAACGCATGGACGCACTTCTAGAACTATGCGAGTTGCATATTTATTACGAGGTGGGATGATGACTCAGAATAATGGATGGATAGCATATGGAAATAAAAAAATGGTTCTGAAATGAAGAACAAGGTATTATTTCATGAGGTAAAAAGTTTATTTTCATTTTTGTAGACTTGTATTGTTGGTCCACTTCACCCTCTTCACAGTCGAGTTTTTGATACTTATTCTATTGATTGATCATCTGAGTTAATTTACTGTACCATGGAAGTTATTAGATTAAATGAATTTTTATATTAGAGTCTATAATTGTATTCTTTATAAGTTCGTTCCTAACTGAAATTTCAGAACTTAAAAGTTGAGTCATGTGTTTCATTGGCGTTTTGTGTTAAGATTGTGAATTCCCCTGGACCAATTGTAATTAGCTTTAGCAGTATTTTTTAGCTGTTGCAAAGTCTTACTGTGTTGCTGTTTCTGCCAGTACTTCATTTTGCAGGTGAGATTCATAATAAGTGTTTGTGTCAGTTGCTTTATTTAATCAGGGCCATATTTCAGTGCAGAAATTTTTGTGTGTTTCAGGTTACATTCTTATGCGGGTCGATATTACAGTTTTTTTATGTATATATATATATATATATATATATATATATATATATATATATATATATATATATATACAGTTTCATTTTTTTTAACAGTTCGCACTGACCAAGTCTAGTAAGTGAGAAATTATTGATTTGCTCATTTATTTGCTTATGAATGAGATCGCTTTTCACACAGACAGGATTCTTTTCAGTTTCATATAAGTGATGTGACTTTCTACATCTACATCCACACTCCGCAAGCCAACTGACAGTGTGTGGCTGGGGGTACCTTGAGCACCCCTATCGGTTCTCCCTTCTATTCCAGTCTCGTATTGTTCGTGGAAAGAAGGATTGTCGGTATGCCTCTGTGTGGGCTCTAATTTCTCTGATTTTATCCTCATGGTCTCTTCGCGAGATATACGTAGGAGGGAGCAATATACTGCTTGACTTTGAGCTCAGTAGCACATTTAGGTTGTCAGCTCACATTTCCAGGTTTGTATTTACGATACCACACACACAAGTAAAGATTACTCATACAGTATATGACTCCAACATATAGAAAAATGTTATTTCATTAACAAATCTGATTCAATTAACGGAATTGTTATTATTGAGAACTATGTGGTTATTTGACTCGAAGAGAAACAAAAAAGATAACACAAAAAATGTATCTTGAATTTGTAGTTCGCAAGAACCAAAGTATAATAGTACGAATCTTTTAAACAGAACGATATTTAATGATTTATGTTAAATGTATATCAAAAATGAATGTCTGAGTTAGAATTATTTCAGAATTAGTAACAGCTTACTTATTTAGTAAGCACCTAAATGTGCTTAGAAGTAGATACCTTAGGGGTTGCGAAGCAACTCAAATCGCTCGATACGGGCAAGTCTTCAGGTCCAGATTGTATACCGATTAGGTTCCTTTCAGATTACGCTGATTGAATAGCTCCCTACTTAGCAATCATATACAACCGCTCGCTCACCGATAGATCTGTACCTACAGATTGGAAAATTGCGCAGGTCGCACCAGTGTTTAAGAAGGGTAGTAGGAGTTATCCATCGAACTATAGACCTATATCATTGACGTCGGTTTGCAGTAGGGTTTTAGAGCGTATACTGTATTCAAACATTATGAATCACCTCGAAGGGAACGATCTATTGATACGTAATCAGCATGGCTTCAGAAAACATCGTTCTTATGCAACGCAGCTAGCTCCTTATTCGCACGAAGTAATGGCCGCTATCGACAGGGGATCTCAACTTGATTCCGTATTTCTAGATTTCCGGAAAGCTTTTGACACAGTTCCTCACAAGCGACGTCTAATCAAGCTACGGGCCTACGGGGTATCGTCTCAGTTGTGCGACTGGATTCGTGATTTCCTGTCAGGAAGGCCGCAGTTCGTAGTAATAGACGGCAAGTCATCGAGTAAAACTGAACTGATATCAGGTGTTCCCCAGGGAAGCGTCCTGGGACCTCTGCTGTTCCTGATCTATATAAATGACCTGGGTGACAATCTGAGCAGTTCTCTTACGTTGTTCGGAGATGATGCTGTAATTTACCGTCTAGTAAGGTCATCCGAAGGCCAGTATCAGTTGCAAAGCGATTTAGAAAAGATTGCTGTATGGTGTGGCAGGTGGCAGTTGACGTTAAATAACGAAAAGTGTGAGATGATCCACATGAGTTCCAAAAGAAATCCGTTGGAATTCGATTACGCGATAAATAGTACAATTCTCAAGGCTGTCAATTCAACTAAGTACCTGGGTGTTAAAATTACGAACAACTTCAGTTGGAAAGACCACATAGATAATATTGTGGGGAAGGCGAGCCAAAAGTTGCGTTTCATTGGCAGAACACTTAGAAGATGCAACAAGTCCACTAAAGAGACAGCTTACACTACACTCGTTCGTACTCTGTTAGAATATTGCTGCGCGATGTGGGATCCTTACCTGGTGGGATTGACGGAGGACATCGAAAGGGTGCTAAAAAGGGCAGCTCGTTTTGTATTATCACGTAATAGGGGAGAGAGTGTGGCAGATATGATACGCGAGTTGGGATGGAAGTCATTAAAGCAAAGACCTTTTCGTCGCGGCGAGATCTATTTACGAAATTTCAGTCACCAGCTTTCTCTTCCGAATGCGAAAATATTTTGTTGAGCCCAACCTACATAGGTAGGAATGATCATCAAAGTAAAATAAGAGAAATCAGAGCTCGAACAGAAAGGTTTAGGTGTTCGTTTTTCCCGCGCGCTGTTCGGGAGTGGAATGGTAGAGAGATAGTATGACTGTGGTTCGATGAACCCTCTGCCAAGCACTTAAATGTAAATTGCAGAGTAATCATGTAGATGTAGATGTAAATTTATTCTCAGCGACTCATGCGACGTATGGTGGCTGTATACAGGACGTGCAACTGACGGGTTGTTCTGAAACTACAATAGATTTGAAGGTGTTCTGAACTGGAATGATGCCAGTAATCATTATCAACACAAGTGTGACTATCGACTTATATTAAAGCCAGCCGTTGTGGCCGAGTGGTTCTAGGCGCTTCAGTCTGAAACCGCGCGACTGCTACGGTCGCAGGTTCGAATCCTGCCTCAGGCATGGATGTGTGTGATGTCCATAGGTTAGTTAGGTTTAAGTAGTATTAAGTTGTAAGGGACTGATGACCTCAGATGTTAAGTCTCATAGTGCTCAGAGCCATTTGAACCATTTGAACTTAAATTAAAAATATTAAAATTTGATTTTGTTTCTTAATACGGTATGGCCTCCGAATAAAATGGATAGTTACAAAAGTAATGCCTCACGAGTTAAATCGCTTTCAGATGTTTCGTTGAGATATTACTGTCATGGAGAAATATTGATAGTTAAGTACAGTGTGAGCTCTCTTTTCCTCTTTCCATTTTCATATGCTACCGACAACACTCGACTTTGGCTCGCTATTGGGTTTTTACAAAGTTGCCCGAGCCACAACGCCTGCTGCCTAGAGCACGGCCAGGGTAGCAGCGCGAACAGTGCTCGTAGCAACGGGGTGACTAGTAAGTAACTGCCGAGACTATGCAGAGGCCGGGCGGGCAGTAAAGGCGGCTAGCGACAAGGAATGCGCCGCGGGAGCAGCGCTAGGCGCCCGCTGAATACCAACGCTGTCCGGCGGCTTGATTGGGCGTAACGGCTAATGGAAGCGCCGCCCCGTCTCCTTCGTTATGTAGTGGCTGCCAGTAACAGATGCAGTCAAAGCGCGCGTAAAACTGTCTCGCCAAGCACGCTGCGTTTCTTCCAAGACTGTAAATCTAACACAGTTACGGTACGAATTTTTCCAACTGCTGACTTGAAACGCCCTGAGTTTCGGTCAGCAGGAAACTGTACAGGACAGAAATGTGTTCAAATAGGTGTTGCTTGTAATTTAGTATGACACTAATGATCGATCAAAATCGAACGATCAGTCCACTGTAACTTCCAGTATTAAGGTCTGTATAGTCAAAATCCTCATTAAGACATGGGTATTTATAGGAAAATTAACATTGTCGGTAGGAATACTTGTGTACAGTGTGTATGCAACAGTATGAAATCCAGCTCACCAACATATTAAGTCAAATGATATCGCATTCGATGTCAGTAGTAGAGTATGTAACAATATATCGACCATTTAGATGGCACAGAGTGGAACTCGGTATAAAGGCAGTTGGAACTGTGCTGTGTTAGTGTGTGGGTCGGTGCCTTTATAGCAGATAGGAAACATACACCTTTAGTGACAGTGTATGTTGTGTACATAAACTACGATTGTGAGAGTGCCACGCGTGAAGCAGTCCCCATGTGATGAAAAGGCAAAAATTGATAGTTGCAAGCAAATGGGACACTCTAATCATCAAATCGCCAAAAAACTAGCCGGCCGGTGTTGCCGAGCGGTTCTAGGCGCTTCAGTCTGGAACTGCGCGACCGCTACGGTCGCAGGTTCGAATCCTGCCTCAGGCATGGATGTGTGTGATGTCCTTAGGTTAGTTAGGTTTAAGTAGTTCTAAGTTCTAGGGGACTGATGACCTCAGATGTTAAGTCCCATAGTGCCCAGAGCCATTTGAACCATTTTTTGAACCAAAAAGCTGAACCGTTCAAGTACACTGATTGATAGTGTCATCAGATTGGGTGCAAGACATCGACAGTACGTATAATGACGGTAAAGCAGAAAAATAAGGCATCGAAACGGTTACTTTTGCGCAAAACACGGCCACAAACCTTTGTTCTTCTCATCTTGTGACTGACTTACAGTTGCCAGTACCGGCCTGGCATGCAGAGCAAATTTTGCTATATGACAAACATATAGCATTCGAGAAACGACTGCAGAAACCTGCTCTAACACCAGATTCGAGTTTGCTGAAAAACATAAGTCATGGAGTTCAGAAGGGAATAAGTGATCTCCAACGATGAGAAGAAGTTTAATTTAGATAGGCTGGATGGGTTTCTATATTACTAGCCTGATCTGTGAACGGAGCAACAGGTAAGAATGAGCAGAGATTTTTGGTGATTGAAGTGTTATGATTCGGGCAACCTTCCGAGCTAAAAGAAAACTCATGCACTGCTTGGTAGAATACTAGAAAGAACCGTAGCGCGTACAGCGAGATGCTAGACACAGAACGGAGCAGAATGCATAAATTCTAATGGATAAAAGTCTAATGCTTGAACAAGATGATGCAGCTATGCATGTTTCTGCTACATCCAAAAAGTGGTTTGAAGATAAAGATATCATTGTCCAGCCCTGGCCTGCATATAGTCCGGATTTAAGCCCTATGGAAGACCTTTGGGGAATACTTCCAAGGCGTATTGATCACAATGGATGGCAATTTGAAGCCATATGAGAGTTGAAAAAGCGATACTACAAGAGTGGGCGGCAAATTCACTGCAAGAACTACAAACCCTAACAAAATCAATGCCGAAGAGAATTTTTGAGGTAATTAGGAAGAACAGTGGTCGGAGAAAGTACTAGCATAATAAATTCTAAAAATGTATGCTTCAGACATTGTACTATTACTTTCGAGGAATCTTGGCTTAACCGATTTCTAGTATCGTATGGAAATTAAATTTAATAGGTAGAGACAATGGACTTTTGAAATTGACACTCGGTGAATTATTTATTTGATTGTGCCGTCAATATTGTTTCTTAAATGCGAATAATACTCAGTGTAGCTCTATACATAGGTTTCCCATTTCACTTTTTCCGTATAGAAATCTGATGGAGCTAAGTCACAAAAGTAAGACCGGCTGTGGCGTCAGTGTTCGCCATAAATGGCCAATCATTTGATCTGTCATATGTATGCCATCCGGTCTTCCATTATAGTGATGCAACATTATATTCCATTCCCTTAGAGAGGTTGCAAAAATAAGGAAAGACCGCGATAAATGCATGCTTCAACATGAATGTGGATGCAAGCCAAGCCTGCGAGCTGCACTATTGTATGTTGTTGTGGTCTTCAGTCTTGATGCAGCTCTCCATGCTACTCTATCCTGTGCAAGCTTCTTCATCTCCCAGTACCTACTGCAACCTACATCCTTCTGAATCTGTTTGGTGTATTCATGTCTTGGTCTCCCTCTACGATTTTTACCCTCCACGCTTCCCTCCAATACTAAATTGGTGATCCCCTGATGTCTCAGAATATGCCCCACCAACCGATCCCTTCTTCTAGTTAAGTTCTGCCACAAACTCCTCTTCTCTCCAACTCAATTCAATACCTCCTCCTTAGTTATGTGATCTACCCATCTAATCTTCAGCATTTTTCTGTAACACCACATTTCGAAAGCATCTATTCTCTTCTTCTCTAAACTATTTATCATCCATGTTTCACTTCCATACAAGGCTACACGCCATACAAATACTTTCAGAAACGACTTCCTGACACTTAAATGTATACTCGATATTAACAGATTTCTCTTCTTCAGAAAAGCTTTCCTCGCTATTGCCAGTCTACATTTTATATCCTCTCTACTTCGACCATCATCAGTTATTTTGCTCCCCAAATAGCAAAACTCCTTTAATACTTTAAGCGTCTCATATCCTAATCTAATTCCCGTAGCATCTCCCAATTTAATTCGACTACATTCCATTATCCTCGTTTTGCTTTTGTTGATGTTCATTTTATATCCTCCTTTCAAGACACTGTCCATTCCGTTCAGCTGCTCCTCCAGCTCCTTTGCTGTCTCTGACAGAATCACAATGTCATCGTCAAAGCCTCAAAGTTTTTGTTTCTTCACCATGGATTTTAATTCCTACTATGAATTTTTCTTTTGTTTCCTTCACTGCTTGCTCAATATACAGATTGAATAACATCGAGGATAGGCTACAACTCTGTCTCACTCCCTTCCCAACCACTGCTTCCCTTTCATACCCCTCGATTCTTATAACTGCCATCTGGTTTCTGTACAAATTGTAAATAGCCATTCGCTCCCTGTATTTTACCCCTACCACCTTCAGAATTTGAAAGAGAGTATTCCAGTCAACATTGCCAAAAGCATTCTCTAAGTCTACAAATGCTAGAAAAGTAGGTTTGGCCGGTCGGAGTGGCCGAGCGGCTCTAGGCGCTACAGTCTGGAACTGGGCGACCGCTACGGTGCAGGTTCGAGTCCTGCCTCGGGCAAGGATGTATGTGATGTCCTTAGGTTAGTTAGGTTTAAGTAGTTCTAAGTTCTAGGGGACTGATGACCTCAGAAGTTAAGTCCCATAGTGGTCAGAGCCATTTTTGAAAGTAGGTTTGCCTTTCCTTAATCTATTTTCTAAGATAAGTCGTAGGGTCAGTATTGCCTATTGTATATCAGAACCAAAACAACACGAACGGAGCTCCATAAACAAGGGACTACAGTGCGAGCCGGAATTCCAAAACCACTCATCGGTGATGCAAGTGCTGATAACAGGATAACATGGTGTGCCAAAACCATAATCATACGCTATGGAGTAATTTTATCCCCAGTGGTGATGCTGTGTTCCAAGACAGAAGAATCCCTATTCACAAAGATCGCATCGTCCAGGACTGGCTTTGTAAGTACGAGAATGAAGTGTCGCATGTCCCCTGGTCACCACAATCTCCAGATCTCAATGTTGTGGAATCCTTGCGGTCTACTTTGGAGAGAAGGCTACGTGGTCACTGTCCACCTCCATCACCGTTATCTGGACTTTCTGCTGTTTAGCTGGAAGTAGAGTATAACATTCCCTCGAGAAACAAGCTCAAACACATATAATTTTACATATATTAGTCTACAAAATTCACATTTAACTTTCAGAAAATAAAGTAGCATGAAAATTAAAGGCCCGGAAACGGCAAGGAATTCCAGATTTTTCAAGCTACGTTTAACGCAGCGTAAAATTTAGTTGTTTGCTTGGGGACGTGCCCACGTAGATGGACTTCTGGCATGACGAGATTACTCTAGCCAGCTAAATACGCTTGTTTACATCCCGAACTACCAGCTACCAACAAATCCGCTACGATTTTTTAATCCACAGGTACAATAGACAAATCGTCGTAAGTTGAATGAGGCATGACGGAAGAAACACTCTCCAAAAGGGGAAAAACAGATAAAGTGATTTCCCGAAAGTAGGCTGAAAATACGGAAAGAAAAAGTGTTACCGTTATTTACACGCTCGTCTGGTGACACCTAGCTTTATTGTAGTGCACTCGTAGGCCTTGTACTGCCTTGTAAAC
The DNA here is from genome assembly GCF_023864345.2 of Schistocerca serialis cubense. Lineage (NCBI taxonomy): Eukaryota > Metazoa > Arthropoda > Insecta > Orthoptera > Acrididae > Schistocerca > Schistocerca serialis. The sequence goes on from NC_064643.1 coordinate 268,764,068, forward strand.
TATTAATTTCATACTTCCATGATGCTACAGCTGTACAGACCAGTCTGACATGTAATTTAATGTATCGTAAATGTGAAGGAGATCCTAAATCTCATAATGAAAATGCTCTGTCCAATGTGCTAAACCCAAATAATTGTTGTAATTTAAGGGAGCAGTTGATTCAGCTTTCACATTACATACTAACGCGACTTGTGTAAACATTGCTTCGCCGCCGGACGGTATCTCTTCTTCGTGTAGTTCATGTGACAGGTATAACTTACTTAAATCCTGAAGGACCTTCAGTTTTTAACGTACGAGAAAGCTCATAAGGTAAGTGTATCAGTTCTGCCAATTAAAATGACAGGAATACGATTTGTGTTGACATACGAGTGTTTCTTTCTTTGATACTAAACACAGAATCTGTGTGAGACGATGGAGGACTTCTTTAATTTCATTTCGTAATGATGAGCTGGTCGTAAAATGTTGTCCTTTCCCTTTATGGACACTACCAAATTTGATGTGATGTCACCAGTATCGTTTTCAAATATCTGTTTTGCTCGAATGAGGTACAAGATTATGCCCTGAATTATAAATACGTTGCATCTTAAACAGTTGTTAATTTCGAGCCAACAAAAGAAGGCTACTGGGGCGACAGATGAATATAATTTATGTCCATTTCGTCCTCTGAGTGGAATTCCTGTGCGACCCATTAGGAATGTCGTTCTTACTGATCCCTGAATGGGGCAATAAATATTGCACCTTAGCGCCACCCACGAAGCGGCCTGTCATACCGCGTGCAAACGGCGGCAGAGGACTGTCTGCGATTGACGGGTGGGCAATTTTTTGCAAGGTCAGGTCGACTGGTCAAGTGGTAGACATATCTTCGACAGTACTAGTTTTGGACTCATACCGGACTTAGATGAGTGTAGATAATTTTTGTTGTCCCTCCTCAGGATAAGTAAATGATTCATTTCCGGCAGAGATGTCTCTCACAGAACATATCAACAGGGAACGAAGCTTCCGGATACTGAATCTCGACTGCCTACTAGAAATAAAACTGTCTTACAAGAAACAAAACAAAAAATAATTGAAGATGGAATGAAACACAAGGCATTATAGGCGACCTTGTGACAGATTCGGCAAACTGGATACAGTTTTAGTATTCGTTATTATCTTGAACACTATTTAATTCATAATAACGATGAGTTCCACGTTCTAATTTTCCCAATTTCTTCGTATTCTTCTCATGTGTTATTTTGATTTTTCTATTTAACCCTATGATAGGTGTAAACCATCTCAGTCAACGTGGTTGTTCCTAATATTTTGAAGGTGGAGTGGATAAACCAAAACGGTAGTATTCACCTTTGGCATACCTATGTATAACATGTCATAAATTACGTCTGGGGAAAAAAGTGGATTCACATTTTTCATTCATCAGTTTTACTGCTTTCTGAACGAGTAACACGGCGTGGTTAAGAGAAATTTGTTTACAACTCTACAATTTAACGTCTTAAGGGCAAAATAAACATAACATTCGATACGCCTCACGGTCCTCGTCGGTTCGATATAGGATATATAGATTTCTGTATATCGTTATAAGGTGTAGTGCCATCCACTACCAGCAACGTAATCGATTTTGAAATCACATACCGCCCACATAGAGGCATGGAATAAGATAAGGAAGAAGAAGTAGAAGTTGTTATATAATGATGGTAAAGGTGGGACTTCAAGACGACAGTATGACAAAAACTAAGTACTTACTCTTCAGAGGTGGTGGTGGTGGTTAGTGTTTAACGTCCCGTCGACAACGAGGTCATTAGAGACGGAGCGCAAGCTCGGGTTAGGGAAGGATTGGGAAGGAAAGCGGCCGTGCCCTTTCAAAGGAACCATCCCGGCATTTGCCTGAAACGATTTAGGGAAATCACGGAAAACCTAAATCAGGATGGCCGGAGACGGGATTGAACCGTCGTCCTCCCGAATGCGAGTCCAGTGTGCTAACCACTGCGCCACCTCGCTCGGTACTCTTCAGAGGGAAACTTCGGATATACTTGAAGAAATAATAGAGGTCGAAGGGTAATGCAAATTTGCCGTGCACTATTACAGGGTGTTACAAAAAGGTAGGCCAAACTTTCAGGAGACATTCCTCACACACAAAGAAAGAAAATATGTTATGTGGACATGTGTCCGAAAACGCTTACTTTCCATGTTAGAGCTCATGTTATTACTTCTCTTCAAATCACATTAATCATGGAATGGAAATACACAGCAACAGAACATACCAGCGTGACGTCAAACACTTTGTTACAGGAAATGCTCAAAATGTCCTCCGTTAGCGAGGATAGATGCATCCACCCTCCGTCGCATGGAATCCCTGATGCGCTGATGCAGCCCTGGAGAATGGCGAATTGTATCATAGCCGTTCACAATACGAGCACGAAGAGTCTCTACATTTGGTACCGGGGTTACGCAGACGATAGCTTTCAAATGCCCCCATAAATGAAAGTCAAGAGGGTTGCGGTCAGGAGAGCGTGGTGGCCATGGAATTGGTCCGCCTCTACCAATCCATCGGTCACCGAATCTGTTGTTGAGAAGCGTACGAACACTTTGACTGAAATGTGCAGGAGCTCCATCGTGCATGAACCACATGTTTTGTCGTACTTGTAAAGGCACATGTTCTAGCAGCACAGGTAGAGTATCCCGTATGAAATCATGATAACGTGCTCCATTGGGCGTAGGTGGAAGAACATGGGGACCAATCAAGACATCACCAACAATGCCTGCCCAAACGTTCACAGTAAATCTGTGTTGATGACGTGATTGCACAATTGCGTGCGGATTCTCGTCAGCCCACACATGTTGAACGTGAAAATTTACAATTTGATCACGTTGGAATGAAGCCTCATCCGTAAAGAGAACATTTGCACTGAAATGAAGATTGACACATTGTTGGATGAACCATTCGCAGAAGTGTACCCGTGAAGACCAATCAGCTGCTGATAGTGCCTGCACACGCTGCACATTGTACGGAAACAACTGGTTCTCCCGTAGCACTCTCCATACAGTGACGTGGTCAACGTTACCTTGTACAGCAGCAACTTCTCTGACGCTGACATTAAGGTTATCGTCAACTGCACGAAGAATTGCCTCGTCCATTGCAGGTGTCCTCGTCGTTCTAGGTCTTCCCCAGTCGCGAGTCAGAGGCTGGAATGTTCCATGCTGCCTAAGGCGCCGATCAATTGCTTCGAACGTCTTCCTGTCGGGACACCTTCGTTCTGGAAATCCGTCTCAATACAAACGTACCGCGCCACGGCTATTGCCCCGTGCTAATCCATACATCAAATGGGCATCTGCCAACTCCGCATTTGTAAACATTACACTGACTGCAAAACCACGTTCGTGATGAACACTAACCTGTTGATGCTACGTACTGATGTGCTTGATGCTAGTATTGTAGAGCAATGAGTCGCATGTCAACACAAGCACCGAAGTCAACATTACCTTCCTTCAATTGGGCCAACTGGCGGTGAATCGAGGAAGTACAGTACATACTGACGAAACTAAAATGAGCTCTAACATGGAAATTAAGCGTTTCCGGACACATGTCCACATAACATCTTTTCTTTACTTGTGTGTGAGGAATGTTTCATGAAAGTTTGGCCGTACCTTTTTGTGACACCCTGTATACGTATGTCCTTAATCTACAGCATGCTTGTCCTTAAAATATTCTTTTAGAAGATAACAAACAGAAAATGGACTTGCAAAGTAACAAACGGAACCAAAAATGAAACAGCTATCCTTCATCAGACAATAAAATATTACGTAAGATTGATGGTTCTAAAACATTTTAAAATTTTAAGTGATCGGAGACACATCCAGTGTAGAACAATAACAGGAAAAAGAAACCGAATAGTTCAAAAATGGTTCAAATGGCTCTGAACACTATGGGACTCAACTGCTGAGGTCATTAGTCCCCTAGAACTTAGAACTAGTTAAACCTAACTAACCTAAGGACATCACAAACATCCATGCCCGAGGCAGGATTCGAACCTGCGACCGTAGCGGTCTTGCGGTTCCAGACTGCAGCGCCTTTAACCGCACGGCCACTTCGGCCGGCCCGAATAGTCAGACAGCAATTCACAAATATATATTACGTGAAGTAATTTATTTATAGGGGGTACATCATCTTCAGCTAAGTAGCAAGTTCAGCATCTCACCGAGTGAAGCTATACCAGGGTGTATACGTGGACAAGGAAAAAAAATTCCCGGATTTTTCCCGGATTTCCCGGTTGAAAATACACCTTTTCCGTGTTAAATGACAGTATACTTTTCCACGGCACTGTAAAACTTATCAATCCTTAGAATGTTTATGGTTTTCTACACAGACGTAGAATTTGCCGGCACTTTAGAAAACGAAACCCTGGGGGGGGGGGGGGGGGGGGGGGGGGACACGTTTTGGAAAGATCTTTGGTGTGCAGCGACATGTACGCTGCATGTCTTCGTTTTACGGAGGTATAAATTCGAATTCCACCAAACACTGCATGTTACTTTCCGAAGCAATGAAATCAAGATTGCGACGCGCTTTTGTAAGCCAGTCATAGCTCATGTCACGTGGTCTCAGCAGCTGACGACAGCACAGGAGACGTAGTGTAGTCAACCAATAGAATAGCACAAAAAGAAAATTTAATGGTTTAAATTAATATACATAGTTTTGCTAGAAGAAAAACAAAGCTTTCACAAATAATATTGGTCTCGAAGATTAATAAGCTGCAAGAGAAGCTAAGCTTCCACATACAATGTTGATCATTTTGCGTGTGTTACATTTTCAGATACATCACACAAATGTGCCAGTAAAATTTTTAATAACGACGTAAATGTCTGATCTGCTGGGCTCGAAATTCTTCTAGATGGTCGTCCTCAAAAAGTTGTATTTTAAATTAGAGTCAAACGCTCTGTGATTTAAGAAATTCATCGCACATTCTCGCACATAGTTCATCTTGCGTAAAAGGGAATTTACTTTGAAAGTAACACTTTTCAAACCACCATTCGCAAAATTTTCCCGTGACCTGTCAGCAGTCGCCAGAGAGCACCAGGTAACAGATGTCACTGCGCCTGCGCAGCTACGATGACGCAGAAAGCCCGCATGTTCGTACGTGTAAAATATTAAAAGATCTTGCATTACGTCATAAAAGAAACAAGACATCACAGGATACTTCAGGAGCATCGGAATTTCGTGAACTAAAGTAAAATGTATAATTCGGCTTAACGTGCACAATCGTATGTCCAGATTCGGATGTAAATTTTCTTGAGTACCAGTACAGTATTATCTCATGTTTCGCTCTTTATTATGGCATAATGCCATACGAGCTAGAAGATGGAAAACGTGCACTTGAAATGCAGCGAACAGTTGAAACTAGCCAACAGTGTGAAATTAAACATTTCGTTTCAAATAAATTGACTGCCTCAGCGCAAAATATTAATAAAAGCCAAATCTCTTTAGCAAACCGACAAAAATTACTTCATTGTTCTGCAAGGTGATTAATGCTTGACAGTCACAAAGGTGGAAATAAAACCAGAAACTATCAACATATTTTAGCCTTCCGTAATTATGTGAACGTATTTTAATTCATTTGGTAGCTCCCGGCCACAGAAATCAGTTTTACTTTCATTTAATGTGAGAGCAATAAACGAAGAGGAAACGGCAAAATCACTAAACGTAAACACAGGTCACGTGGAGACTACCCACCTCCCCACTACAACTCAGACTGCTCTGTGCATCAGCCCTGGATCTACGATATTTCCGAACCGGAGCAATTTAGATAGTGGCGCCCACCCACACATCTGTAGCCAGAAGCGGGAGAAGGTACTACCCATAAGCGATTCAACTGCGCATGCGCAAGAGCCCGCCTTCAACTGCTCAAATGAATCAAATGTCTGCTACGATCGCAGGTTCGAATCCTGCCTCGGGCATGGATGTGTGTGATGCCATTAGGTTAGTTAGGTTTAAGTAGTTCTAAGTTCTAGGTGACTGATGACCACAGATGTTAAGTCCCATAGTGCTCAGAGCCATTTGAACCATTTTTTTAAATCAAATGTAAACAGCTGTCATGTCACGCTCATCGGAGGCAATTTGTTGTTAGGAAGCACTGCATATTCTTCCTAAAGCCTTTGACACACTTTGGTTAGCAGACGCATGTATGAGCACTGTGTTTTGTTGTTGCATATGGCGCATTTCCTTTGCGACTTAAGTTTTATTTTCGTTTTCTTTTCTCTCGTTCATGTTTTTTGTTGCAGCATTATTCTGCAGAAGCGAGATACAGTAATATCCTTCGTCAGAGCACTGGTTGTTAGCAGTCAAAATCACAAAAATTTAACAGGTAACTAAAACAAGGAAAAGTTCCCGGAATTCTAAAAAATTCCCGGGTTTTTCCCGGTTTTCTCCCGGGCGAGAAAATTCCCGGGTTTTTCCCGGATCTCCCGGATGTCTCTGGTTGTATACACCCTGTATACAGTCATAGATAAAACAGAAATCCTCTTTTTTTTAAAAAAGAAAAAAGAGAAGATGTACTTGTCCTAATAGCAAATGTTTCAGGAACGAATAAAGCAAATATGGACCAAAGCAATTTTTAAAGAAAGGGAAGATTTTCGAGCAAACGACAGTTGGAACAGGACAGACTTCTCTGACCAAAATAGACAATCCAGAGATATCTTAGAGAGTATATGATGAGACATATCTACAACTTAACAAGAGAAAGAATAGAAAATACCCTACCGTTACGTAGAAAAAAACAGAATCATATGATGGACAGACAACACATTTCTTCAGCTAAAGAGATTGCAAACGTCATAGTTATAGGAACAGAGAAAAAAATTAAAAATTATTAAATTTTTTTAAGGTTTGTAAGCTTCAATAGAGCATTCCGAAACGCAATTTATTATAATACGGGCTCAGTACATTTCATTAACAAATTTCTAAAAAAAATGGGTCTAAAATACCGAACAGAGTATTTAAGGAAGAAACGAAAAATGAATTAAAATGGAAAGAAAAAAATATGGATATTAGATCAACGTAAGTGATGAGGGCCGTGGACTTGCGAGGTGGGGGTGGCTTGTGTGCCCTGACAATACACATAGCTGCAAAGACAACGGAGGGGCAACTGTGGAGAGGCTAGACAAAAATGTGATTCGTGAAGAGAGGCAGTCTGGACGAGGCAAAGATCTGGTCTTGTAAGGTTAGCGACCATGGATTTCCTGTGCTGGTACCGTGAACGGCTGACTGCAACGGGAAATTACAGCCTTCATTTTCCCTGAGGGCATGCTGCTCTTTTTTATTGTGAGAAGGAACACCTAACTTTTCATTTAACTTGCAACAATGCGGTGAAACGGGAGTAGTGCGGGAAAAACACTAGCTAGCTGTTAGAGACCAGAGGGTTAGGAGCTCCGGAAATTTTATCAGGAATTACTGAACGTCACGCGAAATACTCAGTAATTTTGAATGTATGGCGGCGGGGTGTCCAGACGACACTGACCGCAAACGGTTAAGCCTGGTCTAGGACCAAGTAACCCCTCCAAGAGTCGCACGAGACAAGGAGACTGACTAGACAGTCACAATAAGAGTCAGCCCTGGTTGACGCTCGAACGTTCAATGAGGGCAAAATTCCTTTCGAATCATAATTCAATGTTTTCGAAGTCCAAACGAGAGGCAGCTGGTCGCTGGACAGTGCACCTTCATCTTGTCCCCGAGGAGGCAGTACACCGTCCTATACTCAGCCATTTCGTGATGGACTGAGCTGGGAGGCGGACCCGATTTAGCAGAACTCAATGGCAGTGTATGTGGTTGGTAGGCGGTGGATCAGAAAGTCACATTAACTGTAGATGACGATTTACAAACCTGTATATAGTGGAGCAATGTTTACTACGCTTAGATCCGTAGATATTAATTCATTAATATTTATGTTATTATGTTACATGTTAAGAAATCACTGTTAGTTCATCGCTTGGATCGACAGAATAAACTTACAACCAATAACTTCATTTGTAATTATAGCAAAGAACCTAGCCTTATTAAGGTTCTTTGATGACATTTCCAGAAAAAGCCTGCTGGGGAGCCGCTACTGTTATCATATGCTGATGTGTGTAGTAGTGCTTGAGATGACACACCTGAAGCCAATGACAAACGTACTAAAATAACAACAGACGAGAGACACACTACCCCCTACAGAGATCACTCTCATTAATGTGATCGCAGCCAATGTTCGACGTCAAGGTGCAATAACCACTCACAGACGGCAGTTCGCAGCACTAGTAGTGGAGTGTATATAAACTGTGTCGAGGGCCGCGGGAAAAAGTGCAGTCGTTGTCATTACGCCGAAACGGAGCGATTTATGTGACTTCCAAAAGGGCATGCTCAATGGCTCTTAGGTCGAGGGTGGAAGCATTTCCGCAACGGTTAAATTTGTAAACTATTTGCGTGCCGCTGTGGTCGGAGTGTACAGTTTATGGCAAAAGAGCACTATCGAAATCAGCGTCGAGAGGACTGTGGTGCATCATGGGAAGTGGGTGAAAGGGGTGATCAACGGCTGTGGAGATGTGTAATGCGAATAGACGCCCCGTTGTTGAGCAGCTGACCGCCCGCGTGAGCCAGCGGGCTACCAACAGTCTCCTGCAAGACCGTTCCGCGAACGTTTCTGAGTATGGGTCTCGGCAGCAGGCGCCTTGTTCTTACACTCATGCAAATTGCTGTTCATCGGTGACGATGGATGGAATTTGCACGCCAATATCGCAATTGTTTTCCAACGAGTGGCGACAGGTCGCCTTTCCAAATCAATCACGTTCTATGCTCCATTGGGCAGATGACCGTTTACGTGTACGGCGTGAAACGTTTGAAAACGAACACCCTGTAACAATCGTCTGAAGTGTCCAGGACGGAGGGCATTCCCTGGGTGATCTGGTTGTTATGGAGGGGACAGTGGATCAACACAAGTATGCATCTATCCTTGGAGACCATGTTCACCCGAAGTTTGCTCTCCCTCGGCACAATGGCATGTACCAGCAGGACAATGCAACGTGTCACAGAGCTCGCAGTGTGCTTGTGTGGTTCAAGGAACACCAGTATGAGTTTACTGTGTTCCCGTAGCCACCAAATCCCCTGATTTAAAGCCACCTGAGAATCTGTGGGACCATGTCGATCGGGCTGTTCGCGCCATGGGACCTCAAGAGAGAAACATACCGCATCTGGCCACGGCACTGGAATCGCGGTATGGCTGCACATCCCTCTTGGTACATTCTACACCCTCATTGACAGACACTCTGGTTGCACAACTTGCAGCAGTCCGCGTGTTTATCCAGGCTCTTGACAATGGTGTGTATCTTTTCGCCAGAAGACATCTTACAGTGTGAGATGATGAGTACTTCGCGTGACACTAACATTTCCCAATATATTATGATAGTAGAGATCGTGCCTGGAGGGGCACGTGGGTCAGAGAAGCGTGGTAGAGGCCATGCATAGTCCACAGGCTACAGAATACAGTACTAAACTGCAAATTCGTTTAAGTGACTGGCGCTATGATTTCCCATGTGTTCGTTAAGCTGCTGGCTATGAGTAGTTTGCTGAACTCCTGGCATTTGGCAACCGGTAATAACCCCAACTTGTAGGCATGGGGTTTCGTTCGGGTACATGACCGTGGCTGGGCTATTTACTCAGCAGGAGGTTCAAAATGGCTCTGAGCACTATGGGACTTAACATCTGAGGTCATCAGTCCCCTAGAACTTAGAACTACTTAAACCTAACTAACCGAAGGACATCACACACATCCATGCCCGAGGCAGGATTCGAACCTGCGACCGTAGCAGTCGCGCGGTTCCGAACTGAAGCGCCTAGAACCGCTCGGCCACCACGGCCGGCCCAGCAGGAGGTAAGAGAGGATGAGGATAGGGGATTTTTGCTAAAACGCTCTTATTTATAATGTCTCCTACTTACAGGCATGGAGTTGCGTTCCAACATACGACGGCTACTGGATTAAGTAAGGGAGGACCTGGCTAGCGGATCCAACAAACATAACAAGAAGAGATACATGTTGATAAATGGCATAGCAGTATTGATTAAAACTGATGAGAATTACACAGAAAGTAAATCACTGATAAAATATTTGCTGTCCACTGTACAGAATTTGCAGTGCTTCATATGATTCTTGGGAACGTTCTAAATGAAACTTAACCAAACACACAGCACAAGGACTGACTTATCGCAGGTGAGGTAGCGAGCACCACAATCGTGGTTTCTGGCACTATCCTGCTACTAACTTGAAGGGCATAATTTAATCCACTTTGAGATTAATATTCTGAACCAAAGGATAAAGAAAACGTTAAGAAGATCAAGGGGGCTTTGCGAAGTTACCCTTGTAAAGAACCGGAGACACGACATACATTGTTACCTATCTACACTGCGGGTGCTCGACAGAAGGAAGCAGCTTCTCGCGAACACTTGCTAATCATAATTGTATTTAAAAAAATTAGAAACGAATGCCCTGTCCACCTCCTTTACCCTATACAGGAGGGCTGAAATTTACGACGATCTGATCCGGATTCAAGTAGCACCCATTGTGCAGCGGAGTTTTAACGAACTAACCACGTTCACACTTGGCAAGCACGTAGTGGAGAGAAGATACTAAAGAAATAGCCGCTTTATAACCGGGCAACGGTCGCTCCTCATTTGTCGCTATATTGCTGATTTTAATTAAATAATTAATGGCTAATGGTCCCAATTTAAAACCTTAGGTACAATAATGGTGGTACCTCTTCTTGCTCTTTTCCGTATAACTGATCATATAAGACTCGCCGATAAAATTGTAGAACATCTAAACTAGGGCCGCACAAGGTGCATGCGCCGGTGCACCGCACAGTGCAGAGTGCAGAAGACGGCTGCGCTATGTTGACGACGGTGCAGACCCCCCACTCCTCGGCTTTGCGCAACAGCGCTGCCTCACACTTCCTTAGCTTGTGTCGCTCGCGCCGCCTGTCTCGACCTGTTTCAAAGCTTTTACCCTGTTGTCTTCCTCATTGCCAAATACTAATGTACACTAGGTGGAGAGCTTAGTTTGGTGTACCCGTACAAAGGAGATTTATATAACAACTGTAATGGTAACAATTTTAAATTTGGTTTCAACACAAATGTATCTTCCTATGTGCTCTTTATTTTATTTGCAATTATGCTACTAAGATCTGGAACAAGAGATTGGCTGACAGCAATTCGGATAGAATTTTTTAAATTACTGTTAGAAATACTCGCACGCAATCTAGTTTTTTTACAAGACAAAACAGAAAAAAACCTTTCACATACACAAGTGGAACCAAACATAGAAATAATCTTCGCTGCTTCTCTGTGTAACTTGGGAAATTCTTCCTTCGACAAATTTTGGTAGAATTGGAGCAAGCCTTTTGTATTATAAAACACATCCTTTCGGTGAACATCGCTTTGCAAATCAATTAGTTCGAAATGTAAATCTGAAGGCGCACTTTCAATATCCATCGAAAAAGGTTTCACAAAAATATCGAGAATTGGCTGCAGGTAGGTAATTTCCTGAAACAATAACAAAGCCAATGCTAATAAATGAAAGTAATGTAAGCCGTTGTTTCGAAGTACTAAAATGCGATAGATTTTAATAAATACGTAATGTGTACTATTGGTTATAACATAATGGTGCACTTGCATATGTAACGCAATCTCCTTTATTTAGCTGTAAGTCATACACCGGCACATTACCTGGAATCGGTCGTTAAACGCATTTTCAAGGGACTGTAGCACCTCGACGTATTTTTCAAAGCGCGCTCCTTCTTGCACAGATGCTGTCAAACAAAAACATAGTACCGTTTTGATTAGAGCGGTTATAAAAATCAGGCTGTTTTAATAAAGGTACAATTTATATCTCGCTTACCTAGTTCAGGAAAGTGTTGCGTATTTTTCTCTTAAAGGTTGTTTTTGAGGAGCTTCAGTTTATACTGGAAAGCGTTTATTTTGCTGATCATATCGTTGATGAGATTGTTTTCTTTGTGGAGTTTCAGACTTAAATCATTTAGGAGAGCCATAATATCTGCTAAAAATCCTAAATAAGCTACCCATTCAGGGTCATGAAAAAGTGGCTCCCGACGTCCTTTGCTCTTCAAAAACTGAGCCACAGTGTGGCGTAGTCAACAAATTCGGGAAATCACTTTCCCTTTGCTCAGCCAGCGCACCTCAGCGTGGTAGGGAATATCTGGACACTCCTCTTGAAAGGAAATCAAAAATTCTTTGAATTGACGATGAGTGAGTCCATGAGAACGAATGTGGTTCACGATACGCATCTCTACCTTTATCACATCTTGAAGACCTATAACTTTCGCACAAAGAGCCTCTTGGTGTGCAAAACAATGAACGGAAGGTAAATTCGGCATGTTAAGTTTTTTCCGCAGTAGGCCAGTAAACCCTTTTGCTTTACCGCATATTGCTGGTGTCCTGTCCGTGGTTACGGAAAACAGCTTTTCCCAAGGGAGTCCTATTCCTTCAGCTACCATTTCAACAGCTGCTAAAATATCCGCCCCTGTAACAGTGTCCTTCAACGAAATCATATCAAGGAGCTCTTCCGTTACATGAAGGTCGTCGTCCACGCCACGCAAAAATATTGCTAACTGAGCCGTGTCGTTAATATCCGTGGACTCATCAAGTGCGATGGAGTACGCTAGGAAGTTTTCAATTTTGGCTGCCAGTTGTTCATGCAAATTCTCAGCAATGTCGTTGATTCTCCGATGTATTGTCATTCTAGAAAGTGGTATTCTGCTGTACGCGGGAGCTAATGTGGGATTCATTGTCTCTACTACGTCCAACATAATGTTTTTTTATTAATGGCCCGTCCATAAATGGCCTCCCAGCTCATGCTAAACGTAGAGCAACTTTGTAACTAGCTCTGAGAGTCCTTTCGCAACACCCCTCATCTTCTTCAACCTAAAGTAGAGAAAAAAAGATATGTTAGAAATAATTTATGCAAAAATGAAAACTAAGGAATCTAAACAAATGTTGTTTCGTTTCGCATGACCTTTAACCAAAATATACATGCTAAAGTACTTGCAACAAACCTCGTTTGTAGATACAGAATTCTCTTCTGCAAGAGTTTGCAACTTCCGTAATTCTTCCTCTCTGGCATCCCCTGCAATATCACTATACCTTTCTGAATGCAATTTGCTGTAGTGCTCTTCAATAGACGATTTTCTGACACACGTAATTAGTGTACCGCAGATTAGACATTTGGCTTTATCGTCACAACGCACAAAAAAGTAGGAGAGTTCCCATTCCGGCTTAAATTGACTTTCGGCAGTTTTCCCTTTTTTTGGAGCGGATGGTTCCATTATTCTGGTAATTGTCTTGCGCTTACGTATTCCAATGTTGACTAAGCCGTCTGGCAGCGCATTCAGCAGCGCACAGCGTCGGCCTCACCTATCAAGCCGAGCTGAGGCGAAGTATGCCGAGTTGAACCGATGCACTGTGCAGGCACTCGCTGCACCTCAATTTGCACGCGTGCGGCTTTCCGTGTTTGTGCGGCCCTGATCTAAACTAATAACACAAATAAACAGCCATTTAGTATCTGGAACGTGATATATCAATTAGTATGTATTTTGGTATGCAGAATCCGCATCTACACTGTGTCATCAAAAGTATCCGGACACATGGCTGAAAATAAAAGTTCGTAGCGCCCTCCATCGGTAATGCTGGAATTCAACATGGTGTTGGCCCACCCTTAGCCTTAATGTTAGCTTCCACTCTCGCACGCATACGTTCAATCAGGTAGTGGAAGGTTTCTTGGGAAATGGCAGCCCATTCTTCACGGAGTGCTGCACTGAGCAGAGGTATCGATGTCGCTCGGTGAGGCCTGGCACGAAGTTCCAAAACATCCCAAAGGTGTTCAAAAAGATTTCGGGCTTGCAGCTAGTCGTCGTAAATTTCATTGCAATATGGAGCGAACAACGTCTTCGTCAGTCCTGGTTCGGCTCACCTGAAGATGGCTGGCAGTTGTCCAGCCGAAATATCGTGCAATGAAGTTTGCGACGACCGGCTGTAAGCCCGAAATCTTTTTGAACAGTTGATTCACCGGGAAAATTTCAAATTTCACATCCCAAATGTGTTCTATAGGATTCAGGTCAGGACTCTGTGAAGGCTAGTTCTTTACAGGGATGGTACTGTCGTGTAACCATCCACCATAGTTCGTGTATTATGAACAGGTGCTCGATCGTGTTGAAAGATGCAATTGCCATCCCCGAATGGCGACCCTCTTCAACAGACGAAGTCGGCCTGTACGCTTTTGTGCTGTACGTTTCCCTTCACGTTTCCAAATCACTATGACATCGGAAACAGCGAACCTAGGGATTTTTAGGAGTGTGGAAATCTCACGTACAGACATATGACAACAAGTGATACCCAATCACCTGACCACGTTCATAGTCTGTGAATTCAGCGGAGTGCCCCATTCTGATCTCTCACGATGTCTAATGACTGCTGAGGTCGCTGATATGGAATATCTGGCAGTTGGTGGCAGCACAATGCACCTAATATGAAAAACGTACTGTTGATCACATAGTGTACCATTCAAAATGTTCTATCACGTAGGAGTTTTGTATTACTGTTTTTACTGTCGGGCTTTCTGTCATTTGAAAGAAATTTTTTCCTAAACTGAGTGAAGTAAAGCTGGATGAAAGTATATTTGTACAACCACAAATAAGAAATTGATGAACTATCGAACTTTGGCACCAGAGTCACTAATATAGAGTAAGCTGCTGGTCCTCTTTCAAAGCCAATGAAGAAGACCTTTTGGGCATGAGAAGAGATGATAACTATTTTTCCACTATAGGAGATCTGGTCGGCATCTACAAGAGCATGAGGTGCAGAATCACGCCTACAATCACGTTTCACATTTCTACCTTGATTTCTTTCCGGAAAATTTGTGAGTCGTAGGCGATGAGCAGGGTCAACGCTTTCACTGAGGCAACCTTTGGATGATGAGCGGCCACTTCTGGGGTCTTGGCAGGGAGAGTGATGAAATGGTAGAGCAGTATTCGCATTTTTCGATTACCAAAGAAAATATGTTGAGAACTAATTTAGACTCCTATCGGCGTCATGTCCATATGTACACACAAAATAGTATTCAGTTCAGAATTTCTGACATATACACTGAAGAGCCAAAGAAACTGCTACTGGCATGCGTATTCAAATACAGACACATGTAAACGGGCAGAATACGGCGCTGCGGTCGGCAACGCCTATGTAAGACAACAAGTGTTTGGCGCAGTTGTTAGATCAGGTATTGCTGCTAAAATGGCAGGTTATCAGGATTTAGGACAGTCTGACCGTGGTGTTACAGTCGGCGCACGAGCGATGGGTCACAGCATCTCCGAGATAGTGGAGATTTTCCCGTACGACCATTTCTAGAGTGTACAATGAATATCAGGAACCCGATAAACCATCAAATCTGTGCGGCCGGACAAAGATCCTGCAAGGTCGGGACCAACGACGACTGAAACTGACAGAACTGCAATCCTTCCGCAAATTGTAGCAGATTTCAATGCCGGTTCATCAACAAGTGTCAGCGTGCGAACCATTCAACGAAACATCATCGATATGGGCTTTCGGAGCCGAAGGCTCACTCGTGTATCCTTGATGACTGCACGACACAAAGCTTTGCGCCTCACCTGGGCCCGTCAACATCGACGTTGGACTATTGATGACCGGGAACATGTTGCCCGGTCGGACGAGTCCCGTTTCAAATTGTATCGAGCGGATGGACGTCTACGGGTATGAAGACAACCTCATGAATCCATGGACCCTGCACGCCGGCAGGGGACTGTTCAAGCTGGTGGAGGCTCTGTAATGGTGTGGGGCATGTGCTGCTGGAGTGATATGGGACCCCTGATACGCCTGGATACGACTCTGACACGTGACACGTACGTACGCATCCTGCCTGATCACCTGCATCCATTCATATCCATTGTGCATTTCGACGTACTTTGACAGTTCCAGCAGGACATAACAACACCCAAAACGTCCAGAATTTGCTAGACAGTGGCTACAGGATTAATCTCCTGAGTTTAAACACTTTCGCTGGCCACCAAACCCCCCACACTTGAACATTATAGAGCATATCTGAGATGCCTTGCAACGTGCTATTAAGAAGGGATCTCCACCCCTCGTACTCTTACGGATGTATGGACAGCCCTGCAGTATTCAAGGTGTCAATGCCCTCTAGCACTAATTCAGATTTAGTCGAGCCCATGCCACTTCATGCTGCTGCACTTCTGCTTGCTCACGCGGGCTCCACACGATATTATTCAGCTTTATCAGTTTCTTTGGTTCTTCAGTGTACTTCTTGTTTGTTCTGATTTTGCCAATGCTCGGCAGTTCTTTTGTTGATTCTGCTGTGTACATAGGAGAAGTGACGCGCTACTGATTTTAGCAGTGACTTCTGCTCTCCATAATTTGGTAAATCTTCCCATTTAAAAATCATAAGCAGATAAAAAGCTATAATTGGTTGCCTAGTGTTACTGAATCACTTGATAGTATATGCACAACTGTCTTGAAAACTTTCACAGTGCGATGCGTTTTCCTTAGTCACAGCTATACTTGTTTACTGTAATGTCATCAGGTGCTCCCGATAACCGCCACATGAGGGTACGATAATAAAGTGGTTGCCTGGTATTACTGATTTTGGTTCGTTGGTTGGTTTGGTGCAGGAGACCACACAGCAAGGTTATCAGGTCCCATCGGATTAGGGAAGGGTGGGGAAGGAAGTCGGCCGTGCCCTTTCAAAGGAATCAACTCAGGATTTGCCCGAAGTGATTGAGGGAAATCACGGAAAACCTACATCAGATGGCAGGACCCGGGTTTGAACCGTCATTCTTCCGGACACGAGTCCAGTGAACCACTGTTACGATGTGGTAATTTTCGATGTGGTTATTTACGGGAAGCTCTCGGTACCTGACGTGCTTCAAGAGCACTGCAGGTGCGGCCAGACCCAAGTGGAATTAACTGCGTTGTGGCTGCGAGGAGGCCCAATACACTTCGCACAGCATGACGGAAGCTGCCGAAGATGACCGACACTACGTCACCTAACGACACAGCTACCTGTGCAGTTGCGTAGCCATGCGCAAAGCAGAATGAAGCAAACAGTCCGCG
This sequence comes from Schistocerca serialis cubense, assembly GCF_023864345.2. Taxonomy (NCBI): domain Eukaryota; kingdom Metazoa; phylum Arthropoda; class Insecta; order Orthoptera; family Acrididae; genus Schistocerca; species Schistocerca serialis. Next base: position 268,781,235 of record NC_064643.1, read on the forward strand.
AAGCTGCTGTGTGCGCAGACTGGCTGCCCAGTGTCTACGCCTCACACTTTTTAAAAAATGGTTCAAATGGCTCTGAGCACTATGGGACTTAACATCGGAGGTCATCAGTCCCCTAGAACTTAGAACTACTTAAACCTAACTAACCTAAGGACATCACACACATCCATGCCCGAGGCAGGATTCGAACATGCGACCGTAGCAGTCGCGCCGTTCCGCACTGAAGCACCTAGAACCCCTCGGCCACCGCGGCCGGCTCTCACACTTGTGTTGTGACGTAGCTAAGCACCATGTTTCCGCAAGGGTGGGAAGGGGCGACGCGCTGCTGAGACGCAGTCGACGAGTACTCGCCCGTGTGAAAATTAACAAGAACTAACTCTGTGGTTAGGGAACGACTGCTGCTCATACAACTTCAGCACGTGAATGCATTGCTCGCATATAGAGCGAGCGACTACTGACGAGTAGCTCATATGACATTACAGAACATCACGGCGAGTGCAGCATGAAATGTTGCTATAACCTTGGAAACCCCCAAATCATACGACCGATTACACTCCCATAGACTATGGTTGTGATGCAAGACGTTAGAAATTCTGAGAAAAATATGGGTATGCAGTAGGGGAAGATGGGCGACAATATGCGGAAGAACCAAGAAGGAACAATAAGGGAGCAAGAGGAAGAACTAAGAGCCCGGGTTCAATGGGTTGTAAGATAGGGATGCAATCTTTCGCCCCTTCTCTTCAGTCCACACATCAAAGAAGCAATGACGAAAATAAAAAGAAGGTCCAAGAGTGAGATAATATCCTACGTGAAGGATTATCTAGTGAAAAGGTTCGCTGATGGCATTGCTATCCTGAGTGAAAGTGAAGAAGAACTACAGAACTTGTTGAGTGGGATGGTATGCTGAGTACATTGTATGACTGTGGGAAAATCGAAGAAAGAAGAGAGTAATGAGAAGTGGCAGAAATGAAAACAACGAGAAACTTAACATTAAAATTGATCGTCACGAAGTAGATGAAGAAATTCTGCTACCTAGCAGCAAAGTAACCAATGACGGACGGATCAAGCAGGATGTAAAAAGCTGATTAACAGAGGCAAAAGGGCATTCCTTGGCAAGAGAAGTCTAGCAGAATCAAAATAGGCCTTAATTTGATAAAGAAATTTCTGAGAATGCATGTGTGGACACAGCATTGTATGGTAGAGAAACTTGGACAGTGAGAAAACCGGAACATAAGAGAATCGACGCATTTGAGGTGTGGTGATACAGATTAATGTTGAAAATTAGGTGGACTTATAAGGAACGAGGAGGTTCTCCGCAGGACGAAAGTTACGGGAGAATATGGGCTTGGTAGTAGGAATGAGAGTGGAAGAAGACTAATTAAGCTCTGGAATAAATATCAGTTAATAATAGCGAATAGGGCTACACTGTTCTAAAATCACAAGATGAGAAGGTATACTTACAAAAGCCCGGGAAATAGGGGAAGATTTCAGTTAGAATACATTATGATTCCAGAATCAGTTATTGAGTTCTACCCAGGAGCAGGTAGACTTAGATCACAATGTAGTAATGATGAAGAGTAGGTCGAAGTTTGAGAGACTTGTCAAGAAGAATCAAGACGCAAAGGAATACTACGAAAATAATAAGGTATGAAGAGATACGCTCGATGTTCTCTGAGGCAATAGATACTGCATTATTGAATAGCTCTGTAGGCAGTTCAGCTAAGAGGAATGGACATTTCTGAAATGGGCAGTCACAAAATTTGGGAAGAAAAACGTAGGTACAAGCAGGGTAACAGCGAAGAAACCATAGATCAGTTGATCGACGAAAAAAGGATGTACAAAAAACGGGGAGAGAAATTCAGGAATACAGAAATACAAGTCAGTTAGGAACGAAATAAATGGGAAATGCAGGAAAGGTAAGGCGAAACGGCTGCATGAAAAATGTGAAGAAATCGAAACAGAAATGACTGTCGGACTCAGCATGCAGAAAAAGAACCTTCAGTGAAATTAAAACCAAGGACAATAACATTAACAGTGCAATGGGGACTCCTCTGTTAAATACAAAATAGAGAGCGGAAAGTGTACATTAAAGGAGTCTGTGATGGGAAGGACGTGTCTGATGACAGAAGAATAAACAGAAGTTGTCACAGAAGAGATAAGTTGATACAGAGAAGAAAGGAATATGTAGAAAACACTGAAAAGTCGAAGGGACAGAATGATAATATATCTGTCAAGACATCAGGGAATAACTTCCAGCCGGCCGCGGTGGTCTAGCGGTTCTAGGCGCGCAGTCTGGAACCGCGCGACTGCTACGGTCGCAGGTTCGAATCCTGCCTCGGGCATGGATGTGTGTGATGTCCTTAGGTTAGTTAGGTTTAAGTAGTTCTAAGTTCTAGGGGACTAATGACCACAGATGTTAAGTCCCATAGTGCTCAGAGCCATTTGAATAACTTCCACGGAACTACAGGGAGCTGCAGAGGGTAAAACTGTAGAGGAAGACAGAGATTGGCGCACGTAGCTTGCAAGTGCTACTCTAAGATGGAACGGCTGCCGCAGGAGAGGAATTGAAAAGGAGTTGTGGGCTCGATGCTTATTCTTCAGAAGATTGTTGGCTCCATGGTTACTCTCCAGGAGACTGAAATACTGGCTGATATGGAATATGCCATTTTATATGCCATAATAACAGAATTAGACGCTCATTATTTCAACTTCTTTGGGGTGACCGCCTAGTAAATAGCAGTAGACGGAAGATTTCAAATTACACTATGTTATCAAAAGTATCCGGATATCCCAAAAACGTACGTTTTTCATATTAGGTGCATTGTGCTACCACCTACTACCACTTACTCCATACCAGCGACCTCAGTATTCACTACACATTGTGAGAGAGCAGAATGGGGCGCTCCGCCGGACTCAACGGACTTTGAACGTGGTAAGGTGATTGGGTGTCACTTGTGTCATACGTTGTACGCGAGATTTCCACACTCCAGAACATCCCTAGGTCCACTGCTTCCGACGTGATAGTGAAGTGGACACGTGAAGGGACACGTACAGCACAATAGCGGACAGGCCGACCTCGTATGTTGACTTACAGGGACCGCCGACAGTTGAAGAGGATCGTAATGTGTAACAGGCAGACATCTATCCAGACCATCACACAGGAATTCCAAACGGCATCAGGATCCACTGCAAGTACTATGACAGCTAGGCAGGAGGTGAGAAAACTTGGATTTCATAGTCGAGCGGCTGCTAATAAGCCACACATCGCGCCGGTAAATGACAAATGAAACCTCGCTTGGTGTAAGGAGCGTAAACATCGGACGACTGAACAGTGGAAAAACGTTGTTTGGATTGACGAATCACGGTACACAAGGTGGCGATACGAAGGCAGGCTGTGGGTATGGCGAATGCCCGGTGAACGTTATCTGCCAGCGTGTGTAGTGCCAACAGTAAAATTCGGAGGCGGTGGTGTTATGGTGTGGTCGTGTTTTCATGGAGGGGGCTTGCACCCTTGTTGTTTTGCGAGGCACTATCATAGCACAGACCTACACTGATGTTTTAAGCACCTTCTTACTTCCCACTGTTGAAGAGCAGTTCGAAGATGGCGATTGCATCTTTGAACACGATCGAGCACCTGTTCATAATGCACGGCCTGTGGCCGAATAGTTACTCGACAGTAACATGCCTGTAAAGAACTAGCCCGCACAGAGTCCTGACCTGAATCTTACAGAACAGCTTTGGGATGTTTTGGAACGCCGACTTCGTGCCAGGCTTCACCGACCGACACCGATACCTGTCCTCGGTGCAGCAGTCAGTGAAGAATGGGCTGCTATTCCCCAAGAAAACTTCCAACACCTGATTGAACGTATGCCTGCGTGAGTGGAAGCTATCATCAAGGCTAAGGGTGGGACAACACCATGTTGAATTCCAGCATTACCGATGGAGGGCGCCACGAACTTGTAAGTCATTTTTAGCCAGGTGTCCGGGTACTTTTGATCACATAGTGTAACTGCAGATATCTGTAGAGACGTGTCTTTTACTTACAAGTTGTGTCCGCTGATTGTTTTTTGTTCTGTTCTATGTGAGCTATCCCAATCTCACTCATACAATCTGAGAAGAACAAACTACCCTTGGACCCATATCTGATCCAAAACCACTCTGCATTCAAGAGAAGATTAGAGTCATATCCGTTCTTTTTTTCTTTTTTCTTTTCAGTATCTTCCCTCTCGGCATAACCCAGCTGTTTTCTTTGAGCCCATCAGGGAACCAGTACCGCTGTGACTGTAAACTTTATAATCTTTTCTCATACTCTTCATTAACATTTATCTTCCCTCAGTTTCAGCTGCTAATTTTAATCTATTAATTTTCATTCTTTCTCTGAGCAGTGAACATCTTATCCCACTTTGGTTCCTCCTGTACAATGGCCACATGTTTCTGTCAGATGTCACTCACTTTTGACAGGAACATAATTTGGTGTTAATAAGACTAATGTTTCCGTGAATCTTATTCATTATTATACATATTATTATTATTGATATTATTGTTACTGTTATTATACATTGGTCCTGTACTAAATTCACAACATATGCGACGCACAACGAAGGAGTTATCCGAATGGAATGAAAATCGGTAGATATAATGTAGATATAGTAGCAAACAAATGGTAACAATTTCAGAATAATTGGATCATTTATTCAAGAGAAAGATCATCACAAACATAGCAAGTCAGTAACGCGTTGGTGCACCTCTGGCCATTGAGAAAGAGTTTTTAGGCATAGCGTTAATTGGTATTAGGGTTGTTAGATGTCCTCGAGAGAGATATCGTGTCAAATTATGTCCAGTTGGACCGTTTGATCGTCAGAATTCCTGAAATCATTTGGTCGGAAGGGGGGTGGGGGAATGTCAACAAAACGAATATTCACGTGTAGAACGTATGAGTTCATACCATCTCACTTTCAGGAAAATATCATTCACAAAATTCCGAAGACTGCCAAGGCCAACAAGTGCGAGAATTATCGCACAATCAGCTTAGCAACTCACGCATTCAAGTTGCTGATAAAAATAATATACAGAAGAATGATAAAGAAAATTGTGAATGTGTCAGACGACGACCAGCTTCACTTTAGGAAAGGTAAAGGAACCCAAAAGGTAGCTCTGACGTTGCGGTTGATAATGGAAGTGAGACTAAAGAAAAATCAATACACGTTTGTAGGATTTGTTGATGTGGAGAAACCGTTCGGCAATGTAAAATGATACAAAATTTTTGGGATTTCTCAGAAAAATCGGGGCAAGCTATAGGGAAAGACTGGTGAAATATAATATGTTCAAGAACCAAGAAGAATCAATAAGAGTGTCAGACGAAGATCGTAGTGCTCTGATTAAAAAGGGACTAAGACAAGGATGTAGCCGTTTTCTGTACATCGAGAAAGCAATGATGGAGGTTCAAAAGTGGAATTAAAATTCAAGGTAACAGGATATCAAAGATAAAATTTGCTGATGACATTGCTATCCTCAGTGAAAGTGAAGAAGAATTACAGGGTCTACTGAATGGAATGAACAGTCTAATGAGTACAGAATACGGTCTGAGAATAAATCGAAGAAAGAGATGCGAAATATCAGAAATGAGAACAGCGATAAACTTACCAGAATTGTTGATCACGAAGTAGATCAGGTTAAGGAATTCTTTTACTAGACCACAAAATAACATACGACGGTCGGAGCAAGAAGAACATCAAAAGTGACTAGGACTGGCAAAAAGTGCATTCATGGCCAAGAGAAGTCTACTAGTACCAAACAAGGGCCTTAATTACATAAAAAATTCTTATGAATTTACATTTCTCAGCGCAGAATTATGAGGTAGTGAAACATGGTCAGTGGACAGCGAAAAAGGAAGAGAATCGAAGCATTTGAAGTGTGATGTTAAAGAAGAATGTTGAAATTAGGTGGATTGATAAGGTAAGGAATGAGGAGGTTCTCTGGAGAATCAGCGAGGAAAGGAATGTATGGAAACCACTAACAACAAGAAGGTACAGGATGGTAGGACATCTGTAAAACATCAGGGAATATCTTCCATGGTACTGGAGTGAGCTGTAGAAGGTAAAAACTGTAGAGCAAAAGAGATACTGGAATACATCCAGCAAATAATTGAGGACGGGCGGTGGCACAAGGGAGGAACTCGTGGCAGGCCTCATCAAAAACAATAAACGAAACAAAAAATCGTCAAAATCCCGAGCTAGTTGGACGGCCCTGCATAGAATGCTGCAAACATTTTTAATTGGGGAGAGGTCCGATGTTCTTTCCTTCCAAGGTGAGATTTGCCAAGCACCAAGACAAACAGTAGAAACTCTCCCAGTATGTGAGGTGGTGTTCTCGTGCTCAAACGTAAGCTCCGGATGGCTTGCCATGAAGGGCCACTAAACGGGGCGTAGAAAATCGACGACTGACCATTTTGCAGGGTCCTTCAATTAGTTAGGGATTCTGACGATCTAATGCGCCTATTGGACAGAATTTGGCACGATCTCCCTCAGGACGACATCCAACAACTCTATCAATGAATGTCAAGCCGAATAACTGCTTGCACAAGAACCCAAGGTGCACCAACGCATTACTGACTTGCTCAATTTGTGAATCTCCTTCCTTTTGAATAAATCATCCAATTTTTTCTGAAATTGTTATCATTTGTTTGTCTGTAGCATGTACATCACATACACAGATTTTTGACCCATTCGCGTAATTCCTTCGTGATGGGTCGCTTTCTTTCTTCTTAAAGTCTCCATAACCATACAAAACGTTTATTAACTGCTAGACAGAAAAATAATCAGTTTACATTCGCTCGTAAGTACAATAGGAACAAATATTTTAACTATGAGGGCTACTAGCTCTCATGAGAGAAATGGCGGGAGAGGAAGAGAATGAGATGCATGATTAAGAATAACGAATCAGGGTACAAGACCGGGACGCGACTAATAGAGAAATGAACAGAGCATGAAGCGTAAATGGAAGCCTTTACTGTTTCACGGTGGAAAACTGCCTACAAAGGTTAACGTTTGGGAAAACGTTATGAGGGCGACAGAAAGCAAGGGGTTCAGCTTTTTCCAAAAAGGAGCAGGCCGTCAGATTTGGTGCGGTAGCTTGTTCCACATGGTTACGAATGTTTTTGCTTTTATGGATTGGCTCAGCTGTGATAAAGTGAGACCCTGTGTTTCGATTATGATGCGTAGGCAGGTACTGAGCGTCTGATTCGAGGTACTAGCGTGCATGTACTCTGAGGAGCCGATGAAGTACACATATCGTGTGGTAGTCACGTAACTTGTCTGGCCACAGTGAACATAACTGATCTTATGAAGTACAAGCATGGACAATAGTTCTAACGGTGTCCTCACTACTGGTGCGGAGTTAGATTACACTGAAATAATGGAGGTCCATCTACATGTGTTGGGTTGGGAGAAGAACCAACACCGTGTTACTAGAGGAGGCCGAAACGCACGCGTATGGCTCACGCAGGTTGGCGTGAGGGGGGAAGGGCTACACTGACGTGAGGTCTGGAACATGACAAGGAATTAGAATTCAGAAAGCGAACGGAAGTAGTTTGATAGTTAACTTTAATCCATTAATGATGAACGTCGCTCTTGACGGTACATGAGTCACAATATTATCTCTTCAGAAGACATGGTAACTGAATATGGCGCCTTGCTAGGTCGTAGCAAATGACGTAGCTGAAGGCTAAACTGTCGTCTCTGCAAATGAGAGCGTAAGTAGTCAGTGAACCATCGCTAACAGAGTGCTAGGGAGTCTGTCTAGACTATACCTGCCGTGTGGCGGCGCTCGGTCTGCAATCACTGACAGTGGCGACACGCGGGTCCGACGTATACTAACGGACAGCGGCCGATTTAAAGGCTACCACCTAGCAGGTGTGGTGTCTGCCGGTGACACTACAACATGTACAGCTACATGATTACTCTGCAGTTCACAGTTGAGTGTCTAGCAGAGAGTTCCTCGAGACAAGTTCAAGCTGTTTTTCTACAGTTCCACTGTTGAATACCGCGGGAAAAAAAACTCTTAAGAGTTTCCGTGCCAGCTCCAATTTCCCTTATTTATTAATACGACGATTATTTCTTTCTATGTAGGTGGGCGCCAATAAAATATTTTCCCATACGGAGGAGAAAGTTAGTGGTTGTAATTTCGTGAAAAGATCTCCCTTCAACGCAAAACGCTGTTGTGTTAATTATTGCCACCCCAACTCGCGTATCTTGTCTGTGACACTCTTACCCTAATTCGTGATAGTACAAAACGAGCTGCCCTTCTTAGAACTTTTGCGATGACCTCCGTTAATCCTACTTGATGCGGATCCGACACCGCATGGCATTTTTCCCAGAAGAGGACGGACAAGCGTAGTGTAGGCAGTCTCTTTATGAGACTTGTAGCACCTTCTAAGTGTTCTGCCAGTAAAATGCAATATTTGGCTTGTCTTCCCCACAACATTCCCTGTGTGATCGTTGTACTAAATAATTTCGTAAATGTAATTCCTAGGTGTTTAACTGTACTGATAGCCTTTATATTTGTGTGATCTATAGTGCAACCGAAATTTAGCCAACTTCTTCTAGTAAGCATGCGCATGAGTTCACACTATTCATTATTTAGAATCACTGCCACTTTTCGCACTCTGCAGGTATCTTGTCTGAATCGTTTTCGTTTCATAAAAGACAGCATCATCTCTTGTAAACCATTTATATAGAGTACGAACAGCAGAGTACGTATAACGATTCCTTGGAGTACCCCATATATTAATTCTGTTTTAGTCGTTGATTTTTTGCTAAGAAATGCGTCCTTTCTGACAGGAAATCACGAATTCATTCACGTAACACAGACGTTACTCCGTAGGCACGTAATTTGATTAAAAGTGGCATGGGAGGTTCAAGTGGTTGCGTCTACATTTACATCTACATCATGCTCCGCAAGCTACCTAATGGTGTGTAGTGGAGAATATTTCGAGACCACTATCTGATACCTCCAACCCTGTTCCATTCACGAATAGTGCGTGGGAAGAATGATTGCCGGTAAGCCTCTGTATTGGCTCTAATTTCTCGAATTTTCTACTCGTGGTCAATAGGCGAGATGTATGTGGGGTGAAGTAATATGTTGTCTGACTCCTGAAAAGTGTTGTCCCGAAATTTCTGAAGTAAATCCCTCCGCGATGCACACCGCCTCTTTTGTATCGTCTGCCAGTGGAGTTTGTTTAGCATACCGTAACGCTCTCTCGCCAGCTAAACGATCCCGTGACGAAACGCGCTACTCTTCGTTGGATGTTCTTTATCTCCTCTATCAGTCCTACTTGATAGGCATCCCAGATAGATGAACAGTACTCAAGAACGGGGCGAACAAGTGCCTTATAAGCCACTTCCCTCGTGGGTGAGTTACATTTCCTTAAGATAATTCCGATGAAACTGAGTCTTGTGTCTGCATTTCCCACTATCTATTTTACGAGGGCAGTTCAAAAAGTAATGCAACACATTTTTTTTCTGAAACAGGGGTTGTTTTATTCAGCATTGAAATACACCAGGTTATTCCCCAATCTTTTAGCTACACAACACTATTTTTCAACGTAATCTCCATTCAGTGCTACGGCCTTACGCCACCTTTAAATGAGGGCCTGTATGCCTGCACGGTATCATTCCACTGGTCGATGTCGGAGCCAACGTCGTACTGCATCAATAACTTCTTCATCATCCGCGTAGTGCCTCCCACGGATTGCGTCCTTCATTGGACCAAACATATGGAAATCCGACGGTGCGAGATCGGGGCTGTAGGGTGCATGAGGAAGAACAGTCCACTGAAGTTTTGTGAGCTCCTCTCGGGTGCGAAGACTTGTGTGAGGTCTTGCGTTGTCATGAAGAAGGAGAAGTTCGTTCAGATTTTTGTGCCTACGAACACGCTGAAGTCGTTTCTTCAATTTCTGAAGAGTAGCACAATACACTTCAGAGTTGATCGTTTGACCATGGGGAAGGACATCGAACAGAATAACCCCTTCAGCGTCCCAGAAGACTGTAACCATGACTTTACCGGCTGAGGGTATGGCTTTAAACTTTTTCTTGGTAGAGGAGTGGGTGTGGCGCCACTCCATTGATTGCCGTTTTGTTTCAGGTTCGAAGTGATGAACCCATGTTTCATCGCCTATAACAATCTTTGACAAGAAATTGTCACCCTCAGCCACATGACGAGCAAGCAATTCCGCACAGATGGTTCTCCTTTGCTCTTTATGGTGTTCGGTTAGACAACGAGGGACCCAGCGGGAACAAACCTTTGAATATCCCAACTGGTGAACAATTGTGACAGCACTACCAACAGAGATGTCAAGTTGAGCACTGAGTTGTTTGATGGTGATCCGTCGATCATCTCGAACGAGTGTGTTCGCACGCTCCGCCATTGCAGGAGTCACAGCTGTGCACGGCCGGCCCGCACGCGGGAGATCAGACAGTCTTGCTTGACCTTGCGGCGATGATGACACACGCTTTGCCCAACGACTCACCGTGCTTTTGTCCACTGCCAGATCACCGTAGACATTCTGCAAGCGCCTGTGAATATCCGAGATGCCCTGGTTTTCCGCCAAAAGAAACTCGATCACTGCCCGTTGTTTGCAACGCACATCCGTTACAGACGCCATTTTAACAGCTCCGTACAGTGCTGCCACCTGTCGGAAGTCAATGAAACTATACGAGACGAAGCGGGAATGTTTGAAAATATTCCACAAGAAATTTCCGGTTTTTTCAACCAAAATTGGCCGAGAATAAAAATGTGTTGCATTACTTATTGAACTGCCCTCGTATATGGTCATTCCGATTAAGGTCGCTCTGGATAGTTACGGCTAGATATTTTACAGCAGACGCTGTCTCCAGCTGTTTGTCACCAATAGTGTAGCTGTACAGTAGTGGATTTCTTTTCCTATGCATGGGCAATATGTTACATTTATTTTCGTTCAGGGTCAACTGCCAGAGTCTGCAAATTCTTACTATCTTCTGGCGTTGCTACTTTGGTATAAACAACTGCATCATCAGCGAATATCCTTAGCATCAGACTCTTTCTTCTAGATCGTTTATATATATATTGTGAACAGCAACGGTCCTATAAGCTTCCCTGTGGTACTCCAGATACTACCTTTACATCTGCCGATTTAGTTTCGTTAAGAGTGACGTGTTGAGTTCTATCTGCAAGAAAGTCCTGAATCCAATCGCAGGTCTGCTCCGATACTCTGTAAGCTCGTAATTTTTTCATTAAACGGCACTGCGGGACGGTGTCAAATGCCTTACTGAAGTCAAGGAACACGGCATCAACCCGAGCGCCGTGGTCCGCTACGCTGTGGATCTCATGGAGGAACAGAGCAAGCTGAGTTTCGCAAGATCCCTGTTTACGGAATCCAGGTTGATTTTTATAGAGGAGCTGTTCATTTTCCATGAACGTCATAATTCTTGAGCATAAGTTTATGTTTCACATCCTGATGCAATATGTCCCGAAACATTTTAGAGGCATAGAAAGGATAAGTATTCCTGCTATCATCCATTTGAATGTTGGTTTCAGTACTATACTTCGTGACTAGGCTTAGTCTTACTAGACGTGGTACGCCGTGGCCTTGCTCCGACCTACGACTTCCCCAACTAGTCGCAGGGGGTCCTACAGTTTAGCGGGTTCTCCGAGACGCGCTTTAACTGAGCCATTTTCATCATGCAGATATTAAACAAGAAGCTTCAGGTATTATGGCATTGCTCGGAGCCACAGCCGCTTGTAATTAGAGGACGACATTTTTTCCAGGCGACTGTATAGACCTCCAGAAGACCTGCGATTCGGTGCACAGACAAACGGTATGGAAAAGAGTTGCAGAATACAGAATCCCCAAGAAACTCATGAGTGAACCGTGGCGCTCAATGCAAGGGAACGCTCCCATTCGGCAAGAAGATGTTTGCGAGAATTTTGAGATGTCGAGGAGAGAAACTAGCCATGAGAGGCCGGGGCTGGGCCATGAACGGAGCGACGCGTGCGGACGGCGATTGCGAGGAGGAGTTTGGAGGACTGCGGTGGGTCCTGACGGGTGTGTGCAGACTGGCCCGTCCGTAGTCAGTCGGCTGCTGCTGCCTTGGTCGGCTACGACTGTCTTTCGCTGAGGTGGTCCATGGAGCTGTGAAGTGGTGGCCACCTGTCTATTGACACCACTGTGTACGCTACATGATGGGAGTAATTCCGGCGATAGCCATGAGAGGCCGGGGCTGGGCCATGAACGGAGCGACGCGTGCGGACGGCGATTGCGAGGAGGAGTTTGGAGGACTGCGGTGGGTCCTGACGGGTGTGTGCAGACTGGCCCGTCCGTAGTCAGTCGGCTGCTGCTGCCTTGGTCGGCTACGACTGTCTTTCGCTGAGGTGGTCCATGGAGCTGTGAAGTGGTGGCCACCTGTCTATTGACACCACTGTGTACGCTACATGATGGGAGTAATTCCGGCGAATGAAAACGGTGACCTTGCTGCCTTTCGGGCATATCTGAGTGTAACTAATGTTCGTGAAGTGGCGAGTCGGATCACTGGGTGGATGGAACGTTTCTGTGGAATCGAGCTTAATGCTTGGAACTGTGTACGCTGATTAAAGATCGTCACAAGTGTAGTAGCCTCAAGTATACGCTTATGTGTGACTTGTGGCATAGCTTGGTTAGCCGAATTACACGGGGTGGCTTGTTAAGATTCACAACTGTAAAAACTCCCTTGCCATGTAATTACATACATTGAACCGTATTAGTGGATAATGGCAGCAACTTGGTACATTCAGCTATAATTCTAGTCAGATAATGGAGGAGTCTTGTGTCAATGCCCTTTTGCCAAGCGCCCCTTTAAACAAAATAAGATTTCGGTGTAGCCAAGCTCCTTAGCAATGTTGTAAACTTCGTCTGTTATAGTGCACTGCTACTTGGCTTCTGTAATTGGTCGCATTTTCCCTCCTTGTTGTTGGGAGAGCAACTCAATTTATGTATGTAGGTGAAGGTAGTATCTGTTCCCGAAAGAATAGATACCTTTGATGACCGTGCCGCTTCTCTAGAATGAAATGATAATTAATACGACACCCTTGCTGCAAACAGTCGTTGATATACTTCATTGGGGACACGACGAAAATGTGTGCCCCGATCGTGACTCGAACCAGGGATCTCCTGCTTACATGTCCCCAATTATGTTTTTCAACGCCTGTTTGATGCTCGGATGTCGATTTAATTATCATTTCATTATAGAGAAGCTGCACGGCCATCAAAGGTATCTGTTTTTTCGGGAACAGATATTATCTTCATATATAGTTAAAAAATAGCTACCTGGCCACTGACCTTGTGCGAACGTACACGCTATGCCCCAACACGTACGGGACTTGTTACATTAAATGGTTCAAATGGCTCTGGCTCTATGGGACTTAACTTTGAGGTCACCAGTCCCCTAGAACTTAGAACTACTTAAACCTAACTAACCTAAGGACATCACACACATCCACGCCCGAGGCAGCATTCAAACCTGCGACCGTAGCGGTCGCGCAGTTCCAGACTGTAGCGCCTAGAACCACTCGGCCACCAAGGCCGGCTTGGTAGATTGATTTGCCACGAGTAATGAGTGTGATGGGCAAACATCTATGAGGCGCACTACGAATGTAGTGGTGTGGACATGTTGGGAATGTGGGTCTCACGGGAAGCGTGAAAGTGATAAGTCTCACGCCGGCACGGTAGTTCAGCGTGTTCGGTCATACGGTTATCTGCCCTCTGTAATAAAAAAAAAAGACCCGAGTTAATTGATCAACAACGAACTTAAACGGGTGTCTTACGACGTCCACCCCCAGCAGATGCAACGAACGAAACAGATCAAAATGAGAATTTTTTTTTTTAAAAAAAAAGGTGGATAGAGCGTCTGATCTGTAAGCGGGAGATCCCGGGTTCGAGCCCTGGTCGGGGCACACATTTCCAACATGTCCCCAATGATGTATATCAACGCCTGTTTGCAGCTAGGGTGTCGATTTAATTATCAATTACACTACTGGCCATTAAAATTGCATGAAGGTGACGTGCTACAGACGCGAAATTTAACCGACAGGAAGAAGATGCTGGGATATGCAAATGATTAACTTTTCAGAGCATTCACACAAGGTTGGCACCGATGGCGACACTTACAACGTGCTGACATGACGAAAGTTTCCAACTGATTTCTCACACACACAGCAGTTGACCGGCGTTGCCTGGTGAAACGTTGTTTTGATGCCTCGTGTAAGGAGGAGAAATGCGAACCATCACGTTTCCGACTTTGATAAAGATCGGATTGTTGCCTATCGCGATTGCGGTTTATCGTATCGCGACACTGCTCCTAGCGTGGTTCGAGATCCAATGAGAATATGGAGTCGGTCAAAGCTGGGCGATCAACAAGTGTCAGCGTGCGAACAGTTCAACGAAACATCATCGATATGGGCTTTCAAAGCCGAAGGTCAACGCGTGCAACCTTGATGACCACACGACACGAAGCTTTACGTCTCCGGCCAGTCAACACCGACATTGGACTGTGGTGACTGGAAACATGTTGCCTGGTCGGACGAGTCTCATTTCAAATCGTATAGAGCGGATGGACGTGTACGGGTAGTGAGACAACCTCATGAATCCGTGGACCCTGCCCGTCAGCAATGCAGTTCAAGCTGCTGGAGGCCCTGTAATGATGTGGGGGGCGTGCAGTTGGAGTGATAGTGGACCGCTGGTACGTTTAGATACGACTGAAAAGTGACACGTACGTACGCATTCTGTCTGATCACCTGCAGCCATTCATGTCCATTGTGCATTTCGACGGACTTAGGCAATTCCTGCCGGCCGGTGTGGCCGTGCGGTTAAAGGCGCTTCAGTCTGGAAACGCGTGACCGCTACGGTCGCAGGTTCGAATCCTGCTTCGGGCATGGATGTGTGTGATGTCCTTAGGTTAGTTAGGTTTAAGTAGTTCTAAGGTCTAGGGGACTGATGACCACAGAAGTTTAGTCCCATAGTGCTCAGAGCCATTTGAACCATTTAGGCAATTCCAGAACGACAATACGACACCCCACACGTCCAGAATTGCAACAGCGTGGCTCCAGGAACACTATTCTGAGTTTAAACACTTCCTCTGGCCACCAAACTCCCCACACATGAACTTTATTCAGCACAACTGGTATGCCTTACAACATGCCGTTCAGAAGACATCTCTACCCCCTCGTACTTTTACGGGTTTATGGACAGCCCTGCAGGATTCATGGTGCCAGTTCCCTCCAGCACTACTTTAGACATTAGTCGAATCCATGCCACGTCGTGTAGCGGCACTTCTGCGTGCTAGTGGGTGCCCTACACAATATTAGGCATGTGTGCCAATTTCTTTGACTCTTCAGTGTAGTTTTAATAGGAAATAACAGTGGTGGAACTGAAACACTGTTGAAGAATCTAAATGAAACCGGCATGAAAATAGGTTTAAAAGTTAATGAAAAAGAGGAAAAAAAGGATAAATGATCATACGCAGGGAAAATATGACTAGAGGACCCCGTGACAACCTTCACATGGAAAACTATATGTTCAAGAACACTCCCACTTCGAATATCTTGGTGTAAATATAAATGACTTCAACACAAGACAAGCAGAATACCAAACTAGACTACGAAACGCAAACATCATTTACTTTTACCTCCAAAAATTTCTGTCCTCCAAACTTTAGACTAGGAAAACCCAGCTGAAACTTTACAACACAATCACCAGGCCAGTACTCCAATACGGACCCAAAGCATGGATCATGACGAAATAGGGCACCAGTTCTCAGTCTTCGAAAATAAAATGTACAGAATAATCTTTGGGCCAACTTTTAACCAAGCAACACAAAGATGGCTTTGGTGCTCCAACGAAGAACTATTCAAGGCAGCCGACCAGCCCACGTAGTCGACATCGCCAAAGCGAGACGTTCGCAATAGGCACACCATGTTGTCAGAATAGACCAAGACAGAATAGTTCAATAATTTATTCGTAACGTGGGGCCACAATCATAATATATTTCTTTAAAGTCAGTACCGCCATTAGACTGTTTTTTACTTGCAGTATTACATTTATACGATCATGTTTTCGGCTTCAAAGTGCCATTATCAAGTGTTTTAATGTTATACAGTGCCTAATATGGCAGAAATCATGGTCGTGTAAATGTAACACTGCAAATAAAAAACAGTCTAATGGCGGTACTGACTTTAAAGAAAGACAGAATAGTTCCTCAGGTACACGACAAACAGATGGAGGGCTCATGACCCCCTGGAAGACGAAGAAGCAAATGGCAAGACGAGGTGACCTCAGACTGCAGAGTGCTGAATGGGAGGAAGCGGCACAAGAAAGGAAGAACTCGAGGCAGACAGTGACAGCAGCGCGGGATCATCACTGACCAAAGAAGCCAACAGAGTGAGTGAGTGACTGTATGAGATACGGTAGTTTATTCCAATATCGATTACTGCCTGGCAGAAATTTTTAAAGGGCTATTAAGCGCCATAGCGCAAGTTACGGTTAAATTTTTACGAGTTAAATGAATATACGTAAATTCATTTCGTATTTTTTTTTAAAATAAGCGCGCTATAATCGTGTTACGTGCAATTGCAGAGTGTTACGACAAAAAAGCCACTATTTTGCCTAAAGGAAAGATGAAGCTGCTTAAGGCAGTAGATAAAAAATGGAGATCGGAAACGAAAATCTGTAAAGAGTTTGGCCTTGCTAAGTCCTCACAGTATACGGTAAATAGACGCCAAATTACAAAAATGTTTGTTTCGAGCCAGATAGGAAACGGATGACATCGGCTAAGCACGAAGAAGTAGAGACTGCATTTCTTGTTTGGTTCAAACAAGTTAGGTCTCAAAATGCTCCCACACAAGGACCTTCATTGCTGGATGGAGCTGATGAACCTGCGAAACCAATGTGTACTGATTTTTATGCAAATCCAGACTGATTGGAACGTTTCAAGAAAAAGCAAAGAACGTCTTCTCACTGTAAGTACGGATAGACTGCAGTCGCAATTACCTTCAATACTTGAACAATGTTACACGAAAGACGTATACAACATCGACGCGACTGATTTATTTTATCACTGGGTGTCCAGTGCCACTTTAGCGTGTAAGTGACGATCGTGTTTAAGGAGGGGGTGAGGGTGGGGGGGGGGGGGAAGGGAGAGGAGAGGCGAGAGGATATCTCTAAGGGAAAAGGTTCAAATGGTTCAAATGGCTCTTAGCACTATAGGACTTAGCATATGAGGTCATCAATCCCGTAGTACTTAGAACTACTTAAACCTAACTAACCTAAGGACATCACACACATCCATGCCCGAGGCAGGATTCGAACCTGCGACCGTAGCGGTCGCGCGGTTCCTGACTGCAGCGCCTAGAACTGATCTGCCACACCTGCCGGCAAAGGAAAAGGAAAGGATACAATTCGGATGAATCGGACCGGATAAATTATTCTTGTTTGTCATTGGGAAAAGCTTAAACCTGTATTGAAATATCTTAGAACATTAGCAGTTGAATATAAGGTGAACAAAAAAATATGGATAGTGACCGTCATGTTCTACGTTTGGATTCTCAATTTACATAAACGATAACAGATTTTAAACATCCTGAGAGATTAAAATTGTGTGACGAACCGGTATTCCAAACTGGGGTCTTTGCCTGTGGAAGGCAAGTGCCCTACCGATTGAGCTATCCAAGCACAACACACGACACGCCCTTACCGTTTAACTTCAGCAGGTACCTCATCTCCTACCATGAAAACTTCACGGAAGATCTCCCGCGAAACTCGCGGGATTAGGACTCTTGGAAGAAAATATATTGCGGAGACATGGCTTAGTTGCAGCCTGCGGGTTGTTTATAAAATGAGTTTTCGCTTTGCAGCGGAGTGTACGCTGATATGAACCTCCCTATCAGATTAAAGGCAGAGGTCCCAAGTTCGATTCTCAGTCCGCACACAGTTTTAATGTGCTAGGAAGTTTCATATCAACACGCATTCCGCAACAGAGTGAAAACTCATACTGAATAACGGACTTATTTCCCTAAAAAGCGTAAAATGGAGTGTATAGACTTTCAGTGTACAGTATACATCTAAAAAAATAAATTTTAGTAGGAAATCGAATTAGTGTAATGTAATAAAATTTGATAGGATCGAAAATAACGGTACTTTTTCGCAGGCATCGCTTAAGATGAAATTCTGTTAAGACGTAAAAAAAAAAAAAAAAAAAAAAAAAAATCTCGTTCCCCTCAGATTCGTGTTAAACTTTTGTCACTGTACATTTTATAATACATCTTCTCACTGTAAAATGTAGTTAAGTGACGCATGTTCTAAATCTATCATTCACCTACTTCTCACAAAGCACGAATAGTAAGTCCAACCGTATTTCACGCTCTCGTCTTGTCCCTTTAAAACACGTAAGAGAATAAATCCAATTATTTCTGCTCTTAGCAGTAACAGAAAGTGTGAGTAAATCAGAGCAAGTTGTGCCTGCTATCTTGATGCACACCTCCCGCGACAGGACGAAAAATGTCACAGTACCTCACGGAGCACGATCTACCGCGCAATAATCAATCAGCAGGAACATTTCGCGCGGCGATAAACCGACTTTCTGCGCCATGTTATTGGCAAGCAGACGCAGAGGAATAGATATAAGCCACAAACTTCGTCCTTAGTGAAACCGCTAAGACAGGAGATATATATTTGCTCCATCGACTTTCACACGCGGACGTACAGATGTAGAACATCTTATCGAGGCCAGTGCTGCGTCGACGGGGTTTCTTATCTATAGGGAGGCGTCATAAAACAGCCGCTTTGCATGCGCGTATAAATTTCCACTTTTTCTACCTGCCAGTGCCAGCTGCCAATCTTGTCCTTATTTGTTGGTCTGAGCTTCGGTACCGCTGTACTCCGCGCGATCCATCATTGGGAACCTCCGCGTGCAGGGAACACATAAAGTAAACACAGAAGGTCAGGAGCCTACGATTTAAATCAAGGTATTTTTTTCTCACATAATGAGTTACCGGTCAGATGGAATCTAACGATAGAATTTGATGCCTACATGTTTAATGATTTGCATTGTAAATGCCACGGTTACAAATCAGGCACGACAAAAGATATTTCATTTGATTGTCTGTTGTCTTGGGAGCACAAACTGAAGGAATTGAGGTTTGCTCAGCCGTTGCTCATTATCCAGGCAGCATAAAACAAGCCGCACGACCAATATCTGAGGGTCTTATTTTCCGAATGATGCATGCAGGATGTCCCTTAGTAAGAAGGCAACTTTATTTCACCAAAGAAATGCGAGGACACTGATCGGAAACCGGGTCAAAGAAGAGTCTCTGAAATCATTCGCTTTTATAACTATGTCATAGGTGCAACAAACTATGTCAACGAAATCCAATACGAAACAACTGCAGGACACCACCTTTAGGAATCAAAGTCTATGGTTTTTTCTTGTTTGTCTTTTTGTATTTGTAATATCAGCTAGATATACTTAAATGTTGTTGTACCGTCGTCAGTGGAGTTGCTTTTAATACCTAGTTCCGTATTTAGCTATCCGCCTTAGTTGATACTCTCAAATTTGATCCAGCAGAATTGATTGCAAAATGTTGTTTCACTGCTCCAGCCTTCAGACGTGTGTACCAATATCTAATTTTTCCCGAATGTAATTGATTTGCAATGACGCTCTGTTTTGTTGCTGTGTCTTAATTCTGGCAAGATTTCTAACTGTTGCACTACACACAGAATCACAGTCTTCCAGTTTATGCAGTAAAGCAACAGACGATACAGGATTGAAACTACAGTGGTCTTCAGCATTAAATGCGAAAAATACTCAAGAAATGTCCAAGAATAATTTGACACAATTTGTTATAAACTAGAAGGAGCTTCCAGGCAGAATTGTCGCGGAGATCATGGTCGTTCGTGTAAATGATTAATCGCCTAGACTGAAAAATACTTAAAATTAAAATTTGTACTCGTCTAAGCTCCCTGTGTCGAATGCGTCATAAGACATAGTATACAGTATTATGCTACGAGATCAAGACACTGCTGTGTTCGATTATAATAATATTTAAAATCACGAAAAACTGACAAAAACTATTTCAGCTGTAGGTAAAGCGTACTTTTCAGAAGTGAATTATGCATTGCATTGTGGCTGTCAGTCCACAGCCTGTTTGGCTCAGATTATTAGAGCAAAATAAAGATACTGTTTTGAGGAAGTGTTATAGACTTCTTTTTTAGCTCAGCTAAAGCGTTCTCATCGATAGTATAACTGCACCCATCACAGATAACTTATCGGTTAAGTAACTAATCCTCTAATTTTATTTTGTATTACTACCAGTGCATCTGCAAACAACACTGGATGTTGTCCTGACGTTATAGACGGACAAGCTCACCTTCGAGTAAATTATTACTGCTGTCCATAGTTGTTGGACGCAATATTTTTCTGTAATTTTTTAAAGTTGTTCGGTCATCTGATGTTGTACGTATATTATGTAACACCCCACCCGTCACTTATTTGGTTTTGGCGTGTGTTCACCCCAGCTAATTGACTAACAGATCAACAGAGAGTGCAAAACAGCCACAATATCAGATAACACAAAGAACATAATAAGGCCCCGTGACTCCTGATTGAACTGTGGTGGCAGTGTTGACATTAATTGATTCAGAATTGATCCCTTTTAATTAAAAAGGGGTGCACATTGATGTTATACTCAGCTATTGAACACTAGATGTAAATGTTGAACATAAAATTAATTAAGAAAGTGACCTGGGATTTCAACTACTTGATTCAAAACAGATGCAGTCGAATAGCACAAATTTATTTTAACTCATGACCTTCAATCATCACATCACATGACTCTCCTAACAGGCAGTGGAAATAAATTGCGTTTATGTGGAGTAAAGTGTGATAAATAAAAATTAATTCCTATTGACTGACCTACACGTAATGCCAAGTGCGAGAAGAATTCTACAATACACAGCCCATGAAACCCTCGTGGAAACTTTGCCGACGTGATCCAACAAATTAATCAGTGGCCTAACTCAAGCTGGAGCAGGTGCAATATCACCAAATTCAGCGTGGCTGGGGATCGTAGTTGTGCGGACGTCGGCCGGCCTCGTGGTGCTGCAAGGCTGTGCTCATCTATTCACTCCTAGCTATCTTGCTCAGTACATAGCTGAACGAAAACTTTCTATCTCCAAGCTCAATCGTTCCGTTTGCTAAGCCCTAAACTGCAGAGATGCTCACTCTCTCTCAGGCAAGGTGAGTAAAGAACGCCACTTCCACACTCTAGGCAAGCTGGGAACGGAAGACCTCTATGGAGGCTTCTGCCAGTCCGCTCTTTGCCTCGGTTTCCCCTCCAGCAAAATCACTTACGCCGATTGCAACGCAAGACGCGTTAATTATGTGTTGCTTCCCAGTGCTGACCAGTGCCTGCTCTGGGAAGTGAACAAATTCCCACAAAATTTCCCTTCCTCTCAACTTCTGCTATTTAGCTCCTCCCAGGCCACACATCAAGGTTAGCATCTGCACAAAACACCAATTTTTCCAGAATTCTGACTCCCAGGAGAGTACTTCAAATTCCTTGGTCCTACGTTCCCACCAGAGGCCAGCGTATTTCATTCTGTCGCTCTTCACCTGATTTACTTCAGACTCTGCGGACCGTGAATTCAGCGTGAAGTTGCTACAGTCATGAACACGCATATTTTGGCCTCTGTTCACTGCTCCACCATAGCTTTGCACGGTTTTCTCGCATGTTTCACTGAAAATGGGACGATGGACATTTATCAATAGGCGTACAAGTTCTCCATCTGCTTGCCGGTACACCAGCATGGGGTCAACTACCCCTTCACTGTCACTCATCTTAAGGCAGCTGGAGGCCGCACCCCGTTACCGCTTTCTCAGAGTTTGAGCCATCCTAAGCTGCCTATTATCGCTTCCCTTCGCCACTCCCCAGCCCGGCCGAGGTCAACTCTGAATACTTCCTTGGTATAAACCAACCTCTGGTAAATCGACGCATTTCCACAAAGTTTTCATGTCATGTGAACTACTTTAAAACCATCACCCAACATTAATTATTCCAATGCGTCCATACTATACCCTCTACAAGATGCATTGTGCCCTGTCAGTCATTTTTGTTCAGCCCTACTGTTCACTCAACGTGAGTTCGGTTATCTTTAATGACTTCATGTAAGGGGCATAGCTCTTGCCATCTTACAATAATAATACTCCTTTTATTATTCTGACAGTCGTAGAAATTCCAGTGTGACAGCTAATTTAATTATATCTGTGTTGCAGCCGGTCGTGTATCTGTGGAACCGTTATTGATGTGTTTGTAATCTCTGGTGTTTTGGTTCTCTGTTATCCCCATATAAAATTTCAAGCACACACATTTTTAAAAAAAAATATGTCATTGAAATTTTATGTGGGGATTATGTAGTGATAACGGATAACCAAAACACCAGAGATAACAAACACATCAACATTTCCATAGATACATGACTCGCAACAACATTTCTTTGAGGAAACAACTAGCTGTCAAACCTGGGTTTCTAAAACTGTCAAAATGATAAGAAACGTATTATAATATACTTGCAACATCAAATCATCGAACAACTGTAAAACGCACTGAAAAATATTACATCCAGCCACTACAGACAACTTAATTTACTCAGAGTTGACATATATCCGTCTAAAACGTCAGGACTTGAGTATAACATCCAGTGTAAAAAACCCTTATAAGTTACACATTATGTAAAATATTAATAAATGCGATTGTTTTCAGACGTGCTGATGAAGGCAATGAAGCCGAAATAAGCTTATATGCAACAATAAAAAGCACCGGACTCTCTAATTCTCTGCGTAATGTGCTGATATGAGATAGCTTTTAATGCTTTCGGAATTTTTTCTCTTTTCCATCAAAGTAATAAATATGAAAGTAACAAGGATTTAATGATATGGCACCACGAATCTTGCGGTAGACTTCCGAAATGCAATCCTTACATATATTTCTCATGGTACATTACAACATCTTCACGTGAAAGGTGACTTTATTACAATTAGAGCAAGGCAGTATGGTTCCTGAGCAAG
Source organism: Schistocerca serialis cubense (assembly GCF_023864345.2). NCBI lineage: Eukaryota > Metazoa > Arthropoda > Insecta > Orthoptera > Acrididae > Schistocerca > Schistocerca serialis. The sequence goes on from NC_064643.1 coordinate 268,804,355, forward strand.
AGAGTTTCCTCTAATGGTTCGCTGTCTGAATGTAGTTGAAACTTAACCAAAAGTGTGGCAGCTGACTTCTGTGCATTGCCATTTTGAACATCTTTGCCATTATGTCCTATTTGTTTCACTGTATTAAATGTTAAATTATACCCTTTGGGTATTTTGCTCTAGGATGATAGCTGTTTATTACTGCTATCTTCATCTTCTCGTCCGAGAGTAGTGTTTCTTACCGGGTCTCGTTACCAAACAGGATTCTGGAACACGATAGTCTCTAGCCGAAATCCAGACACTTTCCAACAACTTTGACTTATATGTGGTGACGCATGGTAAAAGCAATGAATGCAGTAGTTGCACAAATGCTCGCAAGAGGATGAGGCAAGTTTCACTATGGTCTGTAAGTTTGTTGTGTGTCCATAAGAGGACACATTGAACATGCGTGAAAGAAAGATAAATGAAAAATTTGACCCTAATGTAACTGTAACGAAACTTGAAGGTTATATGTCCATACAAGTAAAAGATGTGTCCTCGTAAAATTGGATGGTTCTTTTGAAAACCTGTGCGCAAAAAACACTAAGTGGTTTCCAGGCATTACTATTACGGAGAAGCAACTTTGATCACTAGCCATTTGACTGACGTTCTGCCACAACACTACCGATGCAGAATGTCGCTGACAAAAAGTATAAGTGCGCCAATTTCCGAACTTTTAGAGCGGATACAGAGCACAACTCACACAACTATGCGTTTTAAACATGCAGTGGTCCAACGACGAAACTTTAGCGAAGGCGAAACGGTAATTTCTTTTGTTAGTCTGTGACAGACAAGAGCATGTATGACGGTGGTCTCCTGCGGATAAGAGTTTGTTTAGGAATTGTGTGAGACGCTTGTAATACTACAAGTAGTTCACAAGTGCTGACAGATGAACAACATAGCTGAATAATATTATAAATGGGAGTTATTTTTAAAATATCAACTTTTGTATTGATTTGATGCCGTCGTCTGTCTCTTCCCATCGGTTGCTATCTGTACATGCATACTGCTTAACACAGTCTATATTTCACCTGTATCTACAATTTTTCCCTCTGCTATTTCTTCCAGAGCCGAATTACCTGCTCTAAGATGTCTTACCTAATGTATATCCTAACATCCTAGGTTTCCCACAGAATTGTATTACATCTAGAAAACACTATACCTACGTGGCTTCTGAAGTTGCCACGTGCTCAAATGGCTCTGAGCACTAAGGGACTTAACTGCTGAAATCATCAGTCCCCTAGAAGTTAGAACTACTTAAACCTAACTAACCTCAGGACATCACACACACCCATGCCCGAGGCAGGATTCGAACCTGCGACCGTAGCGGTCGCGCGGTTCCAGACTGTAGCGCCTAGAACCGCTCGGCCACCCCTGCCGGCCGTTTATAAAAAATAACCAGTTGTGAATGTGTAGATTTCATTTGGAGGCGTAGTCGAGTTTCTTGGCATAGATTGATTTGTGCTACAGTAGGCTTGTCATACTCTTATGTGGAGAAGCATATGGTTAACTTTGTAGTCTGCACAACCGATGATTTGTCTTCATAGGTTCTGCTGATCAATCTCTGAATTATGTCATTTCTGCCTTCAGCTTAATGTAAATTGGTGAGTGAATGTGTTAATGTAGACAGTCGTTATGATGGAAATGATAGTGCAAAGAGTAGTCGTAGTTGCGGTCATAATGGGGTAGATCACATAACTAATGAGGAAGTATTGAATAGGATTGGGGAGAAGAGAAGTTTGTGGCACAACTTGACCAGAAGAAGGGATCGGTTGGTAGGACATGTTCTGAGGGATCAAGGGATCACCAGTTTAGTATTGGAAGGCAGCGTGGAGGGTAAAAATCGTAGAGGGAGACCAAGAGATGAATACACTAAGCAGATTCAGAAGGATGTAGGTTGCAGTAGGTACTGGGAGATGAAAAAGCTTGCACAGGATAGAGTAGCATGGAGAGCTGCATCAAACCAGTCTCAGGACTGAAGACCACAACAACAACAACAACAAGTTCTAAGGGACTGATGACCTCAGAAGTTTTTGCACTTGGGTCACCGATTTTGTCTCGGCATATCACCAGACCACTTGTGCACGCTCCTTCATATCCTCCATTTTGCTAAAACAATTGATTGCAGTTCCACTACGGCCACTTGGCGTTTCAAATTTGCACACCACAAACTTGTAGAGTTGCTCTGTCTGCCCCTTCAAGATTCACAGCTCCGCCATCTGAAATGAGAAAGATATAGGACATTAAAATGTTGGAGGCTCATTGTGGACACCCTGTACATCGCAGAAACTGGCTGCTCAGTAAAATAACAATTTGAAATTAGACGACTGAAAGGTGTTTGAATCGACATCAGAGACTATCGTGAAGTCTTGGTCATCGTGTGTACGACGTTTGCTGCAATGTCCGTAATGATGGACACGAATTTTCGTCAAAGCTTAAAAACCGCAAAGACAGCGGCCGGCGTTCCAGGTTTTTCCTCGCGCGGTATCTGTGAACGCAGGCGCGTCCGACCCTGTCTCGCGCTCGCCAGATCGCCCGGCCTGTGCGGCAATAAAGCGGGCGCCAGAGTTGCCGTTCCCGCTGCGCGGAAGCAGCCGCGCCAGCCGCCAGCCAGCAGCCGGCAGCGCCAATCCAATTTGGGGCCGCAATAAAACTGCCAAAGTTAAAGCTCCCGGCGATGCCGCTAAGTGACGTGAATTATCCGCCCCCGCTGCTCGCAGATTAGGACATGTCGGCTAATGACCGCGCGCGCGCGCGCGCGCGCTGTTTCATTTTATTATGTCCCCCAGGCGCGGCGCGGCGCTGGCCATTATGCCGCCCGCTGCGAGGTGCGCGCCTAATCTCTGCCGCTGACAAGGTCGCACGCCCCACGCCCCAGCTGCGGTAGCCGCCGCGGGGGGGGGGGGGGGGGGCGACGGCGCCAACGCCTCGACTGGCCCTCCCTGTCCCCTGCCCCCGGTCACCGCGCTGTTCTCCGCCTGCCACTACCTTATCTGCACGAGCTGTGCGTGTCTCTGGATGCCGATGTGCCAGTGTTTTTATCCTCTAGCTTATGACAACAGAAGAACAGACTACGCGTAACATTCCATTCTGACACAAACTCCCTTTTTAAAAAATTTTATTGTTGTTGTGGTCTTCAGTCCTGAGACTGGTTTGATGCAGCTCTCCATGCTACTCTATCCTGTGCAAGCTTCATCTCCCAGTACCTACTGCAGCCTACATCCTTCTGAATCTGCTTAGTGTATTCATCTCTTGGTTTCCCTCTACGATTTTTACCCTCCACGCTGCCCTCCAATGCTAAATTTGTGATCCCTTGATGCCTCAAAACATGTCCTACCAATCGATCCCTTCTTCTAGTTAACTTGTGCCACAAACTCCTCTTCTCCCAAATTCTATTCGATACCTCCTCATTAGTTATGTGATCTACCCATCTAATCTCCAGCATTCTCCTGTAGCACCACATTCCGAAAGCTTCTATTCTCTTCTCGTCCAAACTATTTATCATCCATGCTTCACTTTCATACATGGTTACACTCCATACAAATACTTTCAGAAACGACTTCCTGACATTTAAATCTATACTCGATGTTAACAAATTTCTCTTCTTCAGAAACGCTTTCCTTGCCATTGACAGTCTACATTTTATATCCTCTCTACTTCGACCATCATCAGTTATTTTGCTCCACAAATAGCAAAACTCCTTTACTACTTTAAGTGTCTCATTTCCTAATCTAATTCCCTCAGCATCACCCGATTTAATTCGACTACATTCCATTATCCACGATTTTCTTTTGTTGATGTTCATCTTATACCCTTCTATCAAGACACTGTCTATTCCGTTCAACTGCTCTTCCAAGTCCTTTGCTGTCTCATGCAGAATTACAATGTCATCGGCGAACCTCAAAGTTTTTATTTCTTCTCCATGGATTTTAATACCTACTCCGAACTTTTCTTTTGTTTCCTTTATTGCTTGCCCAATATGCAGATTGAATAACATCGGGGATAGGCTAAAACCCTGTCTCACTCGCTTGCCGACCACTGATTCCCTTTCATACCCCTCGACTCCTATAACTGCCATCTGGTTTTTGTACAAATTGTAAATAGCCTTTCGCTCAATGTATTTTACCCCTGCCACCTTCATAATTTGAAAGAGAGTATTCCAATTAACATTGTCAAAAGCTTTCCCTAAGTCTACAAATGCTACAAACGTAGGTCTGCCTTTCCTCAATCTATTTTCTAAGATAAGTCGTAGGGTCAGTATTGCCTCACGTGTTCCAACATTTCTGCGGAAACTGATCTTCCCCGAGGTCGGCTTCTACCAGTTTTTCCATTCGTCTGTAAAGAATTCGCGTTAATATTTTGCAGCTGTGACTTATTAAACTGATAGTTCGGTAATTTTCACATCTGTCAACACCTGCTTTCTTTGGGATTGGGATTGTTTTTTTATTATTTTTTTAAAATTTTACCAGCATTCTGACTGCTTTGATGTCGTCCGCTGCCATTTCTTCTCTTGTGCGAAACTGTTCACCTCCGAGTAAAGGCTCACATTTGACGGAACAGACCTTGACTGCATGAACGTCAAGACATATCACAATGTATTTCAAATAGTGGCCTTCACAAAGACGGTCAAGAGGATGTTAGAATCAAAGTTTCTTGGGAAGGAAGTTTTGGCACTGCAACTGTGTCGTCATCTGCTAACATGGAAAATTAACATAGAGGTTTATTCATACAATGAGGTGACAAAAGTCATGGGAAACTTTTAATATCATGTCGGACCTCATTTTCATAGTGCAGCAGCTCGACGTGGCATGGACTCAACAAGTCGTTGGACGTCCCATGGAGAAATGCGGAGCCATGCTGCTACTATAACCGTCCATAATTGCGAAAGTGTGGCTGGTGAGGGATTCTGTGCTCGAGATGACCTCTCCATTATGCCCCATAAATGTTCGATGAGATTCATGTCGGGCGATCTGAGTGGCCAAATCATTCGCTCGAAGAGCCCAGAATATTCTTAAAACCAATCACGAATAATTGAGGCCCGGTGACATAGCGCACTGTCATGCACAAAAAATGATTGTAAATAGTCTCCAATTACATGAACATAACCATGTCCAGTCAACGGTCGATTAAGTGGGACGAGGGGATACAGTCCATTCCATGTTAACACAGCCCACACCATTGTGGAGCTATCACCAGCTTACACAGTGCCCTTTTGGCAACTTGTGTCCATTGCTTTTGGAGTATGCATCGCACTCGAGCCATACAATCCCTTTTACCAACTCAGATCGGGAGTCATCTGGCTAGGCCACAGTTTTTCAGTCGACTAGGGTCCAACCGATATGGTCACGTGTCCAGGAGAGGCGATGCCGACAATGCTTTGCTGTGAGCAAAGACACTCGCGTCGGTCATCTCCTGCCATAGCCCATTAACGCGAAATTCGACAGCATTGTCTTAACGGATACGTTCGTCGTACGTCCCAAAATAGTTTCTGCGGTTTTTTCATGGAGTGTTGCTTGTATGTTAGCACTGACAACTCCATGCAAACGCCACTGTTCTCGGTCAATAAGTGAAGGCCGTCGGCCACTGCATTGTCCGTGGTGAGGGGTAAAGCGTGAAATGTCATATTCTAGACACATTCTTGACACTGTTGATCGCGGAATACTGAATTCCTTTACGATTTCCGAAACGGAATCACCCATGCGTCGACCTCCAACAATCATTCCTCGTTCAAAGTCTGTTATTCCCGTTGTGCGTTCATAATCACGTTGGCAATATTTTCAAGTGAATCACCTGAGTACAAATGACAGCCCCGCCAATGCACTGCCCTATTATACTTCGTGTACGTGATACTACCGCCATCTGTAAACGTGCGGTCTGAATGAAGCTCATTGCCCCAAGTAGTCAACAAATGGTTCAAATGGCTCTGAGCACTATGGGACTTAACATCTGATGTCATCAGTCCCCTAGAACTTAGAGCTACTTAAACCTAACTAACCTAAGGACATCACACACATCCATGCCCGAGGCAGGATTCGAACCTGCGACCGTAGCGGTCGCGCGGTTCCAGACTGAAGCGCCTAGAACCGCTCGGAAACTACGGCCGGCAAATAGTCAACACATGCTACTGCAGCCGCTATGGTTTTTCATGCAGACGTTTCCATAGAATGCGCCAGACATTAGTTGACTGCTGTATCTGCAGTATGGCGTGTTCCCCCACAAGCTCCATCTTCTATGTTGTCAGCCCTGGTTCCCTTGTTTTCAGCTCATCACTTCAGCAGCCAGTCTCAGGGAATGAATTGTACCACCCACGGATTGTTTTGTCTGTTGGGCCTTTTACCTGGTACGTCATGACATTGTTGCTGCAGTGTAACAACTGACTTACATTTAGCTCATTCAAGGATACAAAACCACACACATCGTTGTATTACACACCATTTTCTCAAACGCACTCTGTAACTACGTCATGCTGCTTGTGAATGATTGAAGCTTTGAGACGCGCTCCGTCCACAGGTGTGTGTCATGTTCTGTATATTTTGCAGTTTTCACACAGTCATCTTCTGAAACCCTAGAGTAACCTATGAATAATCGTATATTTGCGTCTCACTCACACATCTCGTAGCAGAGGATTTCGTGCTTTTGCGTCTTCTTAATCTTTGTTTATTGTTTTACTTTATTTTCGTAATAATAAAACTTTTTTGACGACTTGGATAAGTTTTCCACTGAGTGTTCTTATGCAACAGAGTCAACGTATCTGAAATCGAAAACTGATTTAACATTTGCAGTAAATGAGCACAGAAAAAGCCTATGCTGTATGAATAAGAATATAAATTGATGAAGAAATTTTCATTAACTAACCTTGTTTAACAGTGAAAAGGTTAGGTTTATAGAAGCTGAAAAGTACTAGGTGTTACACTCTAAAGAGACCTCACGAACAAAAATTTGCTTAAATTTCACTTACAGACTTTGAATAAAATTCAGGAAATGAAATGATATGAACAACACATCTTCTTCATGGGGAAACAAAGGTGAGTCACAAAAGGTGCTCGCAGTGACTGCTCTCCACTTGTGAACACAGTGTGACGCAAGAGATTCTCGAATGTTGCTGCCAGAACTTCTAGTGTCACTGCCTGACGATGTTCTCTCGTTAATCTTTCAAGTTGTGTAGTTTTCCCCTGTAGACCTTGCGTTTTAGACCATCTCAGAGGAAAATACAAGGTGGTAATAAATCAGATGGCCTTGGGGGAGGGAGGGGGGGGGGGGAACAATCCTTTCTAAATCACTCTGCCGGGGAAAAATCATTCGATCTCGGCCATGGTCCCTCGAGACGTGTGGCATTGGGCGCCATCCTGTTGGTACCAGCCGAGAGCAAGTTCATCATCATCCACCTGGTTCACAAATTTGCCAAACATTTCCATGTGAATTGCACGTCCCAACTCGAAAAAGGTTGGTTCGACGATGCGACGCTGTGATATTGCACAGAACACGCCAGTCTTATGTGAATGCAGTGGTTGCTTAACCATTGCATGTAGAATTTCGTTACACTACAACCGTGTATTCTGAGAGTTTACATAGCAGAGAGGTGGAAGCAGGCCTCATAACTGAACCGTGTGCACTGCAATATTCCTGGCTTCTGAGCAATAAATTCCTGAAACCAACGGCAAAATGTAATGCGTTTGTCTTTGTCACTGACATTCCTGAACAATTGTAAACTTGTATGGATACATGCCGGCTTTCTTCGCAGCTCTGTGATATGTGCTCCATGACATTGTACTCTCCTGGTACGAACGTCGAACAGACTTCGCAGGAGAGGCCAACTATTGTTGTTTCACTTCTGTGAAAGGTTGTCGGTATGCCTCTGTGTGGGCTCTAATCTCTCTGATTTTATCCTCATGACCTCTTCGCGATATATACGTAGGAGGGAGCAATATACTGCTTGACTCCTCGGTGAAGGTATGTTCTCGAAACTTCAACAAAAGCCCATACTACTGAGCGTCTTTTTTGCAGTCTTCCATTGGAATTTATCTATCATCTCCGCAACGCTTTCGCGAATACTAGATGATCCTCTAACGAAGCGCGCTGCTCTCCATTGGAGTGGAGGGAAATTAGAATTTTGGTGGTAAAGAAAGGCCTCTTCAGCTATCTCTACTCACCTAAGAAAATGAAAGGAAAATAGGTCACTTGGGCTACCTCCACTAACCTAAGTCATTTGACAGCCACCTCGTCCTAGAAAATGGCAGGAAGAGGACTTGGCCTGTGCTGGACATAAGACTTTATTTTGCATTCACTCTTTATTTAAAGAATTTGAGGCAGTACAGCCATCCAGTGTGTTCGCCACAAGGTCCGGAGTCCAACTGATCTAGTACACAGTACTGCCACCAAACGCCACTGTCATCCATTAAGTGATGTAATCCAAGATGGCAGGGGAAATTGGAGGGAGACAGTGTGGTTGCCATGGGGTATGGAGTCCAACTTACCTAGTATACAATACTGCCACCAGAGGCTGCTGTAATCTATTCCATGGCATAATCCAAGACGATGGGGGAAAATGGCAGGAAACAGTGTGGTCGCCATGGGGTCGAAAAGTTCAGTTGACCTAGTACACAGTACCACCACCAGAGGGCACTGTCATCCATATCATGATGTAAGCCAAGATGGCTGTCTGGAGGGGAAAATAACTCAACCTACGCTGGGCTGCTGGTGAGAGGAAGGAGTATACTTTATTTATTTTGGAGCAATTAATTTAGGATGGATATTAGATAGTATATTTATCACACTGTTACAAAACACGCGCTCAGACATGCTTGAGGTCATGCCACACAGCCTAAAGAGCTGTCAACTACTCGTAAATTACCGAAATAATGCTCTGCAGACACCCCAACAACTCCTAAATAACGCTGTACAATGATGTGCAGACATAAAGTCAACTCATAATCTGTCCAAATAACGCATAGCACAGCCTACAGCCCTGCTCAAAAAATAATGCAACAGACACACAAACAATGTGTACAGGCACTGCCCGCCACCCCCTGTCTACTGGACCACACAGGAGGCTACCGCACATGCTCCCAGAAGTCAGGATGCACCGGCACCCCCCCGAAGTGACGCGGCTGTCAGCTGCCAAGCCATGCACAGGTGCACATTCGGGTCCCTCAAGCATGAGGTGGCAGCATCCTTTTCATACTTGACAACTGAGAAATTCCTCTCGAGATACATGATCACCTAGGCACTGTTGCTGGAGCGACCGGATGGGAGCGAAGACTTATTTGCAGAGCACAGATGCTCCAAGGGTGCATGTGCATCGACGCCGCAGGGAGCCACCATCAAATGCAAGCCAGCATGAGCCATCGCTCTCACGCTGCTGCTGCCTACAGCGAGCAGGTGAATGTTGGGTCTATTTTCGGGTATACAGTGAGAGTTCTTTGAGTGCTATACTGATGTCACAGAACTCCAAGGCACGCTCACGCCCGTCCTATACATGAGACGCCTCTGGGCAGCACGTGTGTTTACTGTTGCTGACACGATACCTGTGGATACTGACATCACAGAATAGCACAGTGTGAATTGTTCCTAGCGATCCTAACGGGACATGCAAGCTGTATCTAGCCATGCATGCATACCCAGCATGGCTGACACATCACATGAAATGTTCATCCTGCTGTCAATGTACGTCTCAGAAACGTTAAACGTTCTCACTGCTAAAAGCCTGTGCAAGCTCACAAAAACACAATTAATCATAAAAGCATTCTTGTTGTTTGGAAAAAGAGCACTCTCTAAGCACAGACAGAGGAAATCAGAACAATTACACAAACAGAGAATTTGAAGCACTGTCTTACAGAAGAGAAAAGGATGGCTGGACTTTTCATTGACCTACAGTTACAGATCTGGAGATGTCAGAATTTTCTGTACATACCTGGCCTCCATCTTGTTCGAATCAGTTCGTAGACGCTACTATGTCCCGGCACAAAGGATGTCTTGTGAGTGAATAGAGCACTATGATTGTATTTTGTACAGATCACCATATTGCACTGACAATTAATCCCTGCAAAGTAGCCTACAGATCATCAGATATGGAAAGACTCTTACTCAATTACACTGCTCTCCCACTGAGGACAGGAGCTTGAATATCAGAGAGCAAAACAGATCTCCAACCCATATATTACCGTGCACCATGTCGATGTAGTAAACATACAATTCGTATCCTGCACCATACAAAATCAGCCCTTTTCCATCATTGCCACATATACGGCGAAGACAGACAGCTGATATGAAACTTCCTGGCAGATTAAAACTGTGTGCCCGACCAAGAATCGAACTCAGGACCCTTGCCTTTCGTGGGCAAGTGCTCTACCATCTGAGCTACCAAAGCACGACTCACGCCGGTACTCACAGCTTTACTTCTGCCAGTATCTCGTCTCCTACATTCCAAACTTTACAGAAGCTCTCCTGCGAACCTTGCAGAACTAGCACTCCTGAAAGAAAGGATACTGCAGAGACATGGCTTAGCCACAGCCTGGGGGATGTTTCCAGAATGAGATCTCCACTCTGCAGCGGAGTGTGCGCTGATATAAAACTTCCTGGCAGTTTTAATCGGGCATTACCTACAAATCACGTGGTTTTTCCAGACAAATACCGAGACGGTGATCATAGGAGTGTATATTATCAAACCAGGTGTCTGGTTATATGTAGCCGACGATGCAACCTCGTCATAAAATCGATGAATTTTGAAAGTGGTTCGGCTAAGGAACGTGGTATGAAACCGCTATTTGCAACTCCCTCATGACGCCGCAACTAGATATTTCTTCAGCGTTCGTAATGTATTCTGTCTCGATACTACGTCAGAGGCTCTGCGATATATCCACTGAGTTATAGTAAATGACTGATTTAGAAGGATCACAAGCAGTGGTGGATGATATGCTGATTGAGGTCATAAGAAATGTACACTAGCTTTTCAGATCTATAGTCCTAGGCTATGTGCTAGAAATGACGTCTATTATTTGGAATCAAGTCTTTCCATTCAATCACATACTTGCATTGGATCCTATGGAGAAGTCCTCTAATGGTTAGAGCCATAAGTGAATCGTATTTCTGGCATTCTCATATCTCGAGTCACCTTACAGCCAGAAGTGGATTATATATCTGGCACTCTCATAACTCGGAACGAGTCAACTTTCTCGAACCTGTCTGCTACAGTAAAATTCCAACGTGGTTTTAGCTATTCCCAACGCATATTGCGCTTTATGCATGTGATCGTTCCAATTTAAGTCAGAACTGGGTAGAAGTCGGAGAAAGCCATATCCACCAGCTTCTGCAACCTGTGCAGAAACAGAGCGACCTGAGTTAGCTTGACAGGACCGTGTTTTGACCATTCGGTGTAAATGGGCACATTGTGGTATGTCCCCAAACTACATACAGATACTACAGTCCGAAGCAGATCCACATCCCTCAGGTCCCATTCATGTCCATCAGCCCACCATGCTATCATCGTTATTTTGCACCATCCAACAGAGAAAAATTACCTAATATAAAAGCTCCACTAACTTCATCTGATAAAGAACTCGATATGATTTTTACCGCATCTCTCTCCTTCCACATATGGAAAACAAATACCATTTGTGTGCCGGAATCGAGCACATGTGACAATCCTATTAAATGTACAGGTATTTATCAACTACACAGACCAGTTTAAAGTTTCATCACCTGTACTGGAGGAGGATGACCGTAACCCACAGAATATACTGTAAGTCACATGAGATGCTTCCTGTGAACCTGTCTCGTTGTTTGAAACACTCTTTTTACACTGCCATATATTTTGTTTCTCCAACACGACTAAAAGGTCTGTGTCAGGTTCTAAACTGACATTAACACATTCTGATCGATGGCCTCTCGTGGAAAATCAGACCTGGGCTGTGACACAATTGACGTCATTCAATAGGACTGCTGTGACATCAGATGATGACGTGATTGACGTCATTCAAGATGGCTGCCTTGACGTCAACTGATGACGCGAGTACTGTTACCCAAGATGACAGGAAAGTGCCACCCCCCCCCCCCCCCCCCCGCCAAACCCCCCTGGTGGGATGTTTGAATTTTGGAGGGAAGAAACGTCAACTGGGATACCTCTACATTTAAACTCATCTGTCACAGTCAAAGAATAGCTGATGGCTCTGCGTTCCATTTCGACCGTTTCCTCATATTACACTCATGTATGCGATCACTGTTTCGGTGCTAGCCATCCCCAGAAGGTGTTACCCATCCACAAAACTCTTTCTACAACTCAAACAAGCGTTGTTAGTCAATCATTATGTGATAACCAACAGCGTGTCAGTGGACGGATGTGATGGAAAAGACACCGCCGATGTACTGAAGTAATAATCATTACAGTTGACAGTGTGAATAATTTTAGCAATTTTACAGTAATTTCAACGCCGACCAATGATGTGACAGCATGTTTCCCAATTTTAGTATCATAGCTAATCCACCCCTTCTCCACTTTGCGAGTTTCATTGGGAATGTAGATAGATGACTGTGCAGTACATCCATTAATTGTCAATTGACTACATCCATCATCAAAGTATACCAGACATCGCTCTAAATATTTCTAGCACCTCGAGCATAGTGCATAATTTACTATCTATCACTATGCGGATGGTAGTCACAGAGCATTCTCTCAGTCTTAGGATAAAATTAGAGACTAAAATGCCTCCACGCACTGTCTTTGAACACCCGCCGTGCGATTTAATCTGCAGTTGACCGGAAGTAGACTGCTACATTCCGCATCTCGTGACTGAATGGAGCTAGCCGAGTCCTCTCCCATCCAAGTACACAACATTTCTCCATATGCTCCCATGTCGGGGAGGTTAGCACCCCTTATCGGTTTATGGTAACAGATTTTGAAGTGTTGTGATGTAATAGCAGCTGGTAAGAAGAACAAGAAACGGGTGATTTTTATGTATGATGGAGCTCCAGATGGAAGGTGTTCGAAGCATTTTACGTAAATAAACAGCGCTGTCAATTCCTAAGTATGGTTCTAGAGTCCAGGAACAGTACCTGGAAGGTATTGGTAAGAGAGAACATAGACACATGCCCTCCCAAGGTTACAATATTCCGCACTTATAACAGGCTATAATGGTAGATCACTTGAGTTTCCCATCTATTAGTCGTGTGGAATGCAGTGCTGTTAATATTCCAATGTAAGAAATATATTTCCAGCGCATGGCATACATCCTTCTTGCAGGTTTCTCTACGATAAACTACGGTATCGAACCGTAAAGCGAAAAAACTACTTGCTTAAAACAGTCGCTCCGTGTGATACACGCCCAATATAGCTTTCCAGAGATGTACAGTATCCACTGTCCACATCCGATTACGGTTCAGATATTATACTGTGCCCACATCAGTCCTTTGATCGTTAGTAATGGAGAATACCTCTTACAAGAAAAAATAAAAGTGTGTTTCACGGTAGTTAAGCACTTACGTGATTGATTTATTATTAGGTAAAATTTAAGGGATGTAAGTACTCGTATACGTCAATGGCTACTGCTTAACTTTTTACAAGTGGGCACAAGTCATTCAATTAAACGATGTTTTTTACGTGAAGTCATAGGATCTCAGAGATTATCGATTCCATTAAAATGTAATCGAGGTGATCAATTCCTAGGAAAATTTTACGGGCATTTTCTTACAGTAGTGGCAAAAGCTGCATAAATCACTCTTGAGAAAGATACACTCATGTCCTTAGCGAAGTAGGATTCGCCAAACGCGCCATCAATAAATTAGTTAAACGCTGCATTAGCGACCTCAAGGCAGTAAAAAAACATACAAGGATTCTCAGTAGCACTCGAGCGCCGAGCGGCCAGGAGCTGCCAAACAATTACTCACCTCGCTCCATGAAACGCTATCAAACTCGAGTAGCAGAGCTCTCGCCTGAAACGCAAACAACCGGAGTAGTTAACACAGCGTTCCCTTTTGCCGGCGGGCCGGCGGGCCGAGTGCTCTGCAGAGCTGACAGAATTTGTCCCGAGTCGGGCCGAGGACAAAGTGCGGCATTTGGGCCGTCCTCTTAGCCGGCGCTGATGAGATTTAGACGCGGCGCCGCGCGGACAGTGCACAAACAGCGGCGGCACGTCAAAGCCGGCCGCCTCGGCCAGCTGACATAGTTAATTATACACGCCCGCAAAATGGACAGCGGCTTTGGCGCCCCATCCGCGCCCGGTTTATACTGGACGCAATTACAGCTTGGCGTGTATTATTTCAGAGCTCTCCCTGCGCCCCGCTCTCTGGGCCGATGCGCCGACCCTATCCTCGCGAGCAGAAAGTTCCGCTGGACCACGGAGTACGTCTGTTTATTTTACGTCAACAACGCTATCGACTTCCTCATAGGTGAGTTAGTTATCGTCATCATAAATAACTACAATATGTTTACAATTGATTCGGCAGAAATGAAACCGAACTCCTTCTGGTACTTGTTAATGATGCTTTTCTACTGTGGCCACGTGGTGAAGAAAAAGCCCAAGATTATTGCAGCATCTGAATTCATTCCACGAGAGTGGATGGCTCATTGAGGCATTCCGTTTACAGTAAACTCAGACATATAGACCTGTATTTGCAAGTGTCTAGTTATTACTACCCTTTCACAAACTATGGGAGTCTTTGGAATGTTGGAGCAGCGAACTTATGTTGTGCCTTATACAGGCAGAGGAGCTAGAGCAGCTGGAATATCTGCAGTTCAAAAAAAAAAAAAAATGTGTCTGAAATCTTATGGGACTTTATTGCTAAGGTCATCAGCCCCCAAGCTTACACCATCACTCCGCCTTCAGGCCACAAGTGGCCCACCGGGACCATCCGACCGCCGTGTCGTACTCAGCTGAGGATGCGGTTAGAAGGGGCGTGTGGTCAGCACACCGCTCTGCCGGTCGTTATGATGGTTTTCTGTTACCGGAGCCGCCACTATTCGATCGAGTAGCTCCTCAATTGGCATCACGAGGCTGAGTGCAGCCCGATAAATGGCAACAGCGCATGGCGGCCCGGATGGTCACCCATCCAAGTGCCGGCCACGCCCGACAGCGCTTAACTTCAGTGATCTGACGGCAACCGGTGTATCCACTGCGGCAAGGTCGTTACCAAGCTTACACACTACTTAACCTGAATTACGCTAAGGACAAACACACACACACCCATGCCCGAGGCAGGACTCGAACCTCCGCCGGGACCAGCCGCACAGTCCATGACTGTATCTGCAGTCTGAGTTCAAAGATAATGGATATTGTCTATATCAGATCAGCACAGACTGAAGGAGGTAGAAACGTCACCACTCACAAGGTGAGGAGACGGAGCTGTTCAAGCCCAAGTCATTACTCACGTACGTCTGCAATATATTGCCAAAATCAGACGGAATCCTAAGGAAACTTTATGTTAATGTAATCTTTTGTAAACCTATACAGATCTGTGCTCTCTCCGGTTCGGTAATGGACGATCTGGGAGTGCGGAGGGTTGAAATCTACGAATACCTTGCTAGTGTGACTATTGTGGTCACATCACGCACACAGTACGTGCATTGAACACGATCACCACACTCGCCCTTCACAGCTGGTAAATCAGCCCTAGCTCAGCACTGTCTGTCCGAAGAACGTTCTATGTATTATTCTGCCACGGAAATCTTGGCGTCGACGAGATTTCTTTCTTTAATTTTGTTATTGCATTTCGATTTGAGGGCTAGCAGCAGCGTAATAGGCCGCTCTACTGCCTACATAAATGTTGAAAAACATAATGAGAATATAAAAAACAAGAAAAACAGGCAACAAACGGCGACATTGTAAAAAAAAAACTGTAAAATTGCCGAACGTTTTGGAATTTAATATATAAAAACAAGGCGTTGACGATGCAGATGATGACACACAGTAAGTAGACAGTATGGTTTCTGTTCACACGAGATAGAAAACACAACTAGCGACAGTATGGTGGCTGTTCGCAACACTGACAGGGGACGCACAACATGAACACTCGCTATAGAGGGGACACGGCGGCAGATGGGGGCGGGGAAAGGAACTGGACCGATGAGAGGGAAAGACGAGATCCTCCTGCTATTCAGTTATTAATGAATATGTGGATATACCGGGTGATCAAAATGTCAGTATAAATTTGAAAACTGATTAAATTAAGTAATAATGTAGATAGAGAGGTATAAATTGACACGCACGCTTGGAATGACATGGGGTTTTATTAGAACCAAAAAAATACAAAAGTTCAAAAATGTCCGACAGATGGCCCTTCATCTGATCAGAATAGCAATAATTAGTATAACAAAGTAAGACAAAGCAAAGATGATGTTCTTTACAGGAGATGCTCAATATGTCCACCATCATTCCTCAGCAATAGCTGTAGTCGAGGAATAATGTTGTCAACAGCACTGTGAAACATGTCCGGAGTTACCTGCGACTTCAGGTAACCCCAAAGCCAATAATTGCACGGATTGAGGTCTGGGGACCTGGGATGCCAAGCACGACGAAAGTGGCGGCTGAGCACACGATCGTCACCAAACGACGCGCGCAAGAGGTCTTACACGCGTCTAGCAATATGGGGTGGAGCGCCATCCTGCATAAACATCGTACGTTCCAACAGGTGTTTATCAGGCAGGCTGGGGATGATGCGATTCTGTAATATATCGGCGTACCTCTCACCCGTCACGGTAGCAGTTACAAAACCAGAATCACGCATTTCGTCCAAGAAGAAAGGCCCGATAACGTAGATGTGGTAAATCCAACCCATACCGTGACTTTCTCGTCGTGCAGTGGAGTTTCCACGACAGTTCTAGGATTTTCGGTAGCCCAAATTCTGCAGTTGTTGACGTTGACAGACTTTCGGAGCGTGAAATGAGCTTTGCCGGTCCACAACACGTTACTCAACCAATCGTCATCTTCCGCCATCTTTTGAAACGCCCACACCGCAATTGCCCTCCGCTTCAATAAATCGCCAGGTAATAGTTCACGATGCCGATGGATTTTGTACCAAACAGTAGTGTATGGAATGCTGGTGCGACGTGCGACTGCACGAGCGCTGACTTCCCCGTGCATAGAAGAACCCGCTACAGTCTACATTTCTTCCTGAACTGTTTCAGCAGCATTACGCCTTGTGCTCGGTCGGCCACTACTGGGTCTACCGTCTAAACAACCCGTGGCTTCGAAAACATTCTCGCCACAGCTGCATTTGTTAACGGACCATTACTCGTTCGAATCCTCTTCCTGTGGCGATAGGATCGTAACGCTGAACTAGCACATTCCCCATTCTGATAATACAGCTTCACTAAAAGCGCCTTTTCAGGTAACGTCAACATGCTGGCGCATCTGATTCTCTCTCTCATTACAGCTCCTTTTATACTCGATTGTCATGAGCAGTCACTGACGTTTGCTGTCGAGCGCCATCTGTCGAACATTTTGTGAACTTTTTTTTTTTTTTCTAATTAAACCCCATGTCATTCCAAGCATTTGTGTCAATTTTTACCTCTCTGTCTTCATTATTCCGTGGTGTATTAAGTTTTAAATTTATACTGATTTTTTATCACCCGGTATGGTTGGCGGGAGATCTTAATCGTGAAGGTGACTACTTAAACCTAGCCTAGAACCGCTCGGCCACCCTGGCCGGCTGGACAGCTCAAAAATTAAGAGACGAGTGAAATGGCCTTGGAATACCTAAGCTAAACAGAATATAGTTTACAAAACTAAGAATTCGAATAGTCTCAGACGGCAAGTTTACAGTCAGCGTGTATCACCACTTCTGACTTACAATTGTGAGACATGAGCGTCCATACGAAGACCATTAATAAGCTAGGGTAGATCGGTGAGGCTGGACAGGAGTACATTGGGAATTACTGAGATAAGCAGAAAACCAAATTAATTGATCATAAAAGACTGGATAGGGAGACTTAATTATGGCTAGAGTAAAACTGAAATGGAGTTGGGCGGGATATGTAATCGAGCGAATGGATAGTGTATGGACCACATGGTTTTCGCTGAAATTCAAGATACAAGAAAAGATAGAGACGACGTATTTTAAGTTGCGCAATTGCCCTTAAAAATACAGGAACAACGCATGGGAGTATAGCTGCAGACCGTAATGCGTACCATAGTCCCGAGGAGTCGTTTATCCGACAGGGATGTGAAATCTCTGCTTCAATGATAATGGTGGTCGCTATAAGAGATACATAAGATCAGCTTTACTTGGTCAACCGCTTCAGTATCTAGCAAATGTGTCCTTTAGTTATAACGCAATCCTGCAATGACACGTGGAGGCTATCATAAAGGTATTAAAGTCTCCTTGGCAGATAATGTTCCATGGTGCTTCCAATTGTCACAATTCGTCCACTGATGTTGCTATAATGCAGAATGTTCCTGATGGAGTCCCACACATGCTGCGGAATGCCACTGAGGCTGACCCTTCCTTCTGGAGTGGTATAATGCTCTGCTTCAGTTGGGCTACTGAGAGGCGGAAAAACTCAGATAATGAAAATGTAACGCAATGGATGAAAAAGGAATTCACTAACCATAAAGTCAAAAACTTGACCCAAGTGAGTCCAATTTTTATTACAAAATGTTCAGCGTGCACAAGTTAAAACGGAAATTACATAGAATTCAGTTAATCACAAGACCAAAAATATCTAACTGAAACATGAAATTAAACGATAATAAACACCGGTAAGTTTGGCAGGTTATGTGACTCGAAAGTGGGGTCGATGGCAATCGGCTTCCGAACATATTATTTCAGCACACGTAGCCGCGGGTGGATAACAGTGATTGTTGATCGCGCCGGAAAGAGAAATTAAACATGCAACTATATCCGTCCGCCTAGTCGTGAATGAGTCTACATGAATTTACTGAAATATTGGAAAAACCCTCAAATACATTCGATTCTAGCCAGCCGATGTCATGAGATATTCTCACCATAATGGTTATGTGCTGACGAATAGATTATGACAACGGAACTCGTATGCCAATTCAGACTGCCTCACAAACAGCAAGAAGTCTAAAGCGCCAGTCTTCCTGCGCTACGTCTAAACTGCAAGTGTTCCTTCTCCGTCTTCACGCAGGCAAGTGAAGTTATCGGACGTCTTAGTGAAGTCAGCACGTATCTCTCGTGCCTGCTTTGTTCAGAATTCACGTCTAAAAAATCGCCCAACAGTGAGAACAATTTGCCGGAATTTATTTGAAAGTTGTATACGCCAGGAGAAACTCAGGTCTCACAATTTGCCCCAGGTCCAACCAATCACGTGACTGTTACGTTGCTTTTCTTCCCCCAACTAAAACTGTGTAAAATCGTTGTCCAATCGGCCAGCTTTCTGTCTGAGTTGTTCTGAGAATTTTGTGCTCGAGAGCCTACATCATAGTCCATCAATGTCTGGTCTTTTAGCGTAAAAGTATCAGAAAACGACTCCTGGCCTCCCACTCGAGCTGTCTCTAAGAACACTCATCGCGTTTCTTTCTTGACTGTGGCTGGGAAGCAAGACTTCCATCCCACTTGATCCTGCCGTCCGTCTGTCACAAAGCGCTTTCACCAAGAGGTGAAAAACAATTGTAATAAGTCTGAATAACTTTTTTGCTTTCGGGAGAGACTGGCAAAGATCGATCTGTTCGAAACGGGTCCTCCTTCAAATCACTTACCTTCTGAAAACTCATTTGGTGCGCTGTTTGAATCGCTACCGCCCTCTGGCGGGAGGTGGAGCAAGTGTACGTTCGCGTGATGATCGAGGAGTACGTACTGGGATGTGAACGACAGAGGTGGTGGCGCGAGCGGGGCCCTGCTGTTGGGGGTCGTCAACTGCTCGCCACGTGCTCTGGCCGACCTCTTGGCAGTCAGAGGCTAAGTCTGCCTTACCCGCATGTACGTGGCTTAAGAAGCTTAGAAGCCCTGGTGCAGGAGATCAGCTCGTGGGACCGTATGTCTTCTTACCGTCCGTTGAAACCACTGGCAGCGGCTGGATCTGACGAGCATAAGAAAGTGAACGTGTTCCCGGCGCTGTTGTGGAGTGTGAGAAGTTGAGTACCGTTTTGATGTAACAGAGTTATATGTAAAAGGGGTTTTTCTAGTTCTAGTGTAGTGTATGAGTTTCTTCACCAGTGGTTTTGTTGGGGTCTTCCCTCCACAGTTTTCGTTTGCCCGTCCGCGGGAATGTGGTAATTGCTTCTTGGTCGGGCCGTTTCATTCACACCTCGATTGGGTGATTTAAGGTCGGTGTCGCGTGTCTCTGTGGTTCGGAGTCTGTGCAGGCACCGCCCTTGCTACATTGGGAACTGCCTTTAATGTGAAGGTTTGTGTGCTGGCTTATTCACATTTATCTTGTAGCAAAGACAAGTGTAATATAAGTTATTTAACTGGCGAGAGACAACTCTCTTAGCTTTGGTACAAACTAGCCACTTAAAGGTGTTTTTTTAAGGAATTGTTCTCTTATAGATATAACAAGTTTAATATCTTATTATTGGGAAGTTGTTAACGTCATACCTAGCAATCTCCTTTTCATAAAGAAAATTTGACAGCTATTCGAAATTGTTTTTGAAATTGCCAGACTTAAAAATTTATTAAAGAGAAAGCCTTTTAAAATAGCCTTTCTGTGAAACATGCGAGAAAGCCGCGCAAAGCTACGGTGGAGCGGTCAACAGAGGTGCATGTTCGCGACTATAGCAACTTAGCAGTGTGTGTTATTTCACCAGCACCTCCTGGCCCCTACTTCCACGATAACGTTTTGGAATAACATGTGTACTTGAGTTGTTGTTTGTGAACCGCCCTAATTGGCGGTTCAGTCAATAGTTTCGATCGTGGGACATTCGTACATTCTGGAATGGCCTTCAGTAATACGTCCTACCATGGAGACATCAAACTAATCCGGGAAAGCTACACATTGAACAGTTGAACTGCTTCCGAATGCGTCTCGGTGCAATGTGTCCACGTCTACGCAAGCCTTGCTATTGGAAACTACGTGAAGGACACTGATATTTAAAAGACTGATACAGCGTAGAAATTCTTCCTCGGTAGACCAAATGAGCAGATGCACCAATTTCTGGAAACTGTCGAAACTGCAGATACGATAAAATGTGTTAGATGTGATCTACTACTCAGCCAATAGTTCCCTATGCACACATGCATCACTATCACACATCTCAAACGACTTACTACCTACTCACCAGTACCAGCATCTGTACTCTACACTTATCTCCAACTGAACAGCATCAGTCTGCCACATAGACAATGCATTAGTCCACCTGTGCCTACAAATTTGAAATAACATTCACGAATAGTAATTGCTTAGGCTTCAGCAGCCAGAGTAAGCCGACATAAAAGTTTTCTTTGTATGGTACCGCGCCATATTGTATAAAACTACTGCTGGAGAAAACCAAAGTTTCGCCCAGGGTTGCAGCGGCCTTCTTCTGAGTCTACTGGTGCGTTCTAGCTATGCAGTGTCCCTTGTATTTTGTTATTACTGTTCACTGCGCATGCTATTATGCACTGTCAACATGAGGCGCGAGTACTACCGGCGACTAACTGCCGCCGTGCGGCCGACGTCCAGCATATGGTAAACAGGAGCTAACTTCTCATTCTTGGGTGACCACGAATGACACATAAAACAAGAGCAAATAGATAAGAGAGGTTACGCTCTCCCTCCACAGCAGTAACCTTCTTCCTTAAGTGACCAATGGAATGAACCATCTTTTTAAAATTATAACGTAATGGCATGCCCAGTGAATAGTAATAACAAAATATAAGGGACACTCTATAGCTAGAACGTACCAGTAGACATACAAGGCCGCTGCAGTCGTGGCCGAAACGTTGGTTTTCTCCAGCAGTAGTTTGTAAGATGGCAAGAACCATGCCCCTTACATTAAGTCGTTGAAGATCACCTAACTCACGTTGAGCGAACAGTAGGGCTGAACAAAATGACTGACAAGGCACAATGCATCTTGTAGATGGTATAGTATGGACATATTGGAATAATCATTGTTGGGTGAAGATTTTAAAGTAATTCACACGACATGAGAACTTTGGGGAAACGCGTCGATTTACTAGGGGCTAGTTTACCCCAGGGAAGTACTCAGGATTGACCGTGGCTGCCAGGGCAGCGGCTAAGGGAAGCGACAATAGGCAGCTTAGGGTGGCTCAAATGATGATGATGATGATTATTAGTGTTTTAGGGCGCACAACAGCGAGGTTATCAGCGCCCGTTCCCAAAAGTTCAATTCAGAGCCGAATTGTGAGAGAATGGGTATTGTTCAAATTGCAAGATTGGACACAGCACATCAAAACAGGGAGATAAAACTAAAAATAAAATAGCAGTACAAACAGGTAAAAATAATTAACGGTGGCTGAGTGACCACTTACAAATAATGGGTGACCAAACCACTGGACAGCACATTAAGACTTCAATCCCAATATTTTGGGAAGAAGGCCAGACATCACACAAAAACGTAAAACTCTAGCGACAATCGCTTCATTATTAGTTAAAAGAGAGGGTAGGTCTGGTGGGAAACTGAAATCTTCCCTCAAACCCGCATATAAAACACACTCAGTTAAAATATGTTGGTGGCTCCTCACGACGTAACAGAAAACCATGTGTCAAAGGACAATGTCCTATTCTAAGCCGTGTAAGGGCTACTTCCTCAGCGCGTCGTTGTCGGAAGGAGGTGAGCCACGGTCGGACAGAATCCTTCACCGCTCAAGCTCTGAGAAAGCGGTAACGGGGCACGGCCTCAAGCCGCCTTAAGATGAGTGACAGTGAGTGGGTGGTTGACCCCGACTCCATGCTAGTGTACCGGGAAACTGACGGAGAACTTGTATGCCTGTTGATAAATGTCTGTCGTCCCGTTTTCTGTGAAACATGCGAGAAAGCAGCACAAAGCTACGGTGGAGCGGTCAACAGACGTCAAAATATGCATGTTCGTGACTATAGCAACTTCACGCTGAATTCACGGTCCGCAGAGCCTGAAGTAAATCAGGTGAAGAGCGACAGCATGAAATACGGTGGGCTCCGATGGGAACGTAGGACCAAGGAATTTGAAGTACTCTCCTGGGAGTCAGAATCCCGGAAAAATTGGTGTTTGTGCAGACACTATCCTTGATGGGTGGCCTGGGAGGAGCGAAATAGCAGAAGTTGAGAGGCACGGAAATTTTGTGGGAATTTGTTCACTTCCCAGAGCAGGCATTGGTCGGCACTGGGAAGCGATGCATAATTAACGCAACTTGCGTTGCAGTTGGCGTAAGTGATTTTGCTGGAGGGGAAACCGAGGTGAAGAGCGGACTGTGAGAAGTCTCCGCAGAGGTCTTCCGTTCCCAGCTTGCCTAGAGAGCGGACGTGGTGTTCTTTACTCAGCTTGCCTGAGAAAGAGTGAGCATCTCTGCAATTTAGGATTTAGCAAATGGAATGATTGAACTTGGAGATAGGAAGTTTTAGTCCAGCTATGTACTGAGCAAGATAGCTAGGAGTGAATAGACGAGCGCAGCCTTGCAGCACTACGAGGTCGGCCGACATCCACAAAACGACGCCGCTCTGCCATGCTGTGTTCGGTGATATTACGCCCGCTCTGGCCACTGATTAATTTGTTGGATCACGTTGGCAAAGTTTCCACGGGGTGTTTCATGGGCCGTGTATTGTAGAATTCTTCTCGCACTTTGCATTATGCCTGGGTGAGTCGATAGGAATTACTTTTGAGTTATCGCACTTTACTGCATGCAAACGCTATTTATTACCACTGCTCGATAGGAGAGTCTTGTAATGTGATGACTGAAGGTCGGGAGTTAAAATAAATTTGTGCTAATCGAGTGCATCTGTTTTCAATTAAGTACTTGAAATCCCAAGTCACTTTCTTAATTAATTTTAGGTTCAACATTTGCATCTGGTGTTCAATAGCTGAATATAACATCAATGTGCATCCCTTTTTAATTGAAAGTGATCAGTTCTGAATAAATTAATGTCAACAATGCCACCGCAGTTCAATCAGGAGTCACAGGGCCATATTACTTTTTTGTGTTATCCGATATTGTGGCAGTTTTGCACTCTCTGTTGATCTGTTAGTCAATTAGTTGGGGTGAACACACTCCAAAACCAGCTAAGTGACGGGTGGGGTGTTACAAGTTTTATACAATATGGCGCGGTACCATACCGAGGAAATGTTTATGTCGATTCACAAAAAGTGTCAAGACTTTTACAAAATTTGGACTGATCTTGCATTGTTCCAGATAAGAGAATAACATAGGTTGTGCGATTTTCTGCTGAAACACTGGTTACCACCTCACAAAGGAATGTCTGTCTTCTCCAGAGGTGTTTATACTATTCAGGCAGTAGTATTATATGGTAGAACAGTCTCACCTTAGAAGCTTCTAATCATATCAGATACTATGACGTACTTCAATGGTTGCAGTTGTCCAGTATGATACGGGTACTTCATCAATTTTTTCTGGATATAGAGGAAGAAATGCAAAAATAAATGAATAAATAAATAAAAACAAAACATAATAATTGCATTTGGCAGATATATATAGAATTCATGCAGGTGATGAAAAACATATTAATAATATTCAATAAGCTTGTGGACAGACTGGCCAAAGAAGCAATGAACATGCTGAAAAATTTCACATGTGTATACACTGTTCTTCAGTTTAATTCATTAAAACTACCCTTTTAAGTGCCTAATAGAGCATTAAATCAAGAGGCTATGCAAATCTGCTGTGTTTCTAATATGAGTAGTCAATGAGTTGCATATATTTGCTCATTCTTATTCTCTTTATTTTTTGATTCACTAACCTTCTTTTTATTTTTCTTAGGATAATTGTAGTTCACCTTTTAGTTGTAATGAGTCTGCCACGCTGTAGAGCAGACTTTGCCAGGATTGAACAAGAAGGCAAGTCTCAAACGGGTCAGTAACTAATGGCAAGCCCTCGGCCTTCAGAAAAATATCTTTACAGCCGCCAGCGTGGTTGGGCTCTATATGTGTGACACTGCCCGTTGGAACAAACACTACAGTTTCGCAGAGAGTCACAGTCCGGGCGCGGCCACATGTAGAATGTCGTTCCCGCCTCTGAAACATACAACAGACTTCAGGCCTGGCGAAAATCTGAGACAAGCTTTTTTGTCGCAGTTTGCTGCAGTGCAGGGAGCAAAGAACGTATCCCACCCCGCGCTGGTGAGGTGGCGCTCTAAGAAGTCAAAATTTTACAATTAGAGCCAAGAGCCAGCGGAATTCCTCCACTGACCACCGTTGTTTAATTTTGCTCTTTCTAGAGAAACTCCGAACCGGGTGTCAAAATGCTGTGACTTTAGAGTTATGTAGATAGAGAAATACCGATTGGCTCTAACGCCATGATACTTGCGGGGCGGTAGGAGACACTTCCCTGGCAAGCGTAAAACTGTAACAATACCTGGGATTATAGACAAATTTTTCTCCTTTTGTGGTCCAGACTCTCTGCACTATGCTCTGTTCTATGACTGTCAGAGGCCTGCGAGAAATGATAGTAAGAGGAGGAATGTGAAGCTACATAATTTCCAACGTGAGAGTCTGAACGGTATGTAAAATGTACCACGACCAGTGTCGACCACAATGCAGCAGTACAATCACTCACTGTGGTGAAGTATCGCTCAGCTCCAGCATAGTAAGGAAGTCAGGTGGCAAGACTAAATCCAATTTCTTTCTGCTCTACAGCTTTTTTCTTTTCTCTTTAATCCATGCACAGTTTTGGTTAACGTCTGTACTGCATATTCAAGGTTAATCAGGAAGAACAATTTGTCTCATGAATAAGAAGTAGGTAATCTGTGGATTTCTGTTTCCACTTTTTCAGTGTTTAACCAAACGTCAACTAATACAATTAAATTCATTCTTTTTTTCTTATGGGGCATCTGGTTCATGTTTAACGTGATCAGCAGTTGTTGAAATCATCTGCCCATTTTTATGTGGTGAGAATATATGTTATTCATTGAACAAAATATGTTTGCTTCAAGTAATAGCACCATTTACCTTTCAAAATTTTATGTTACGAGAACAGATTCAAATGAGTACTAAATTTAAATTCGCGGTAAGTCATACGCGTTATTAAGCAGTACAAAAATTATTCATGTAAGTCAGTTGCGTTATTCCAATTAGTTAGGAGCAGCAGTAACTTGTGCTAAATGCCAGACCTTAAATTCTTAAATTTAATGTCACAGGGTCAAATTCATTCCTTTAGAAGCAGTTTTCAAAGGCTTGCACAGGTTTATCAGATATTCAACTTCAGGGGGTGTAGTGTGATGTTTCACATAAGCACATATGTCACACGTGACTCAGAGGACAGTTAATAAAATAATAATTCCAACCAGTATTTCCCAATATCCCTTATATATGATTTCAAAATGTCGTGAATCGAAATTAACAGTATCGTTAAACAATAACCCTTTCACGAATATGACAGGAGGAATCAATCTCAAATTATAAGATGCTAACTCATGGGCAGACTTTTCTCAAAAAGCCTTGGTATATTTCGTTTGAAGGAAACAGAAGACAAAAAGCATGATTAATAAGGATGAGAGTTAACCACAGTTCTTTTCCTAGATATTTGCATTACAACATGATTATTGACTCCCCGTGTTGTGAGTATGATGGAACACAAATAGATTTGCCCTATGAGTTATTTTGCAGGAGGCTGTTATCAAAAATATCTACTCTGCCTTTTAGTAAAATCTAGTCAACAGCTTACAACTGCTGTCGATTTTTTTGTGTTATTCGATTTAATCTACGAACAACACGATAGTGAGAATAGCACCAACACTTTTACAACGTTTGTACTGATGTTGCAAATATCCCA
Source organism: Schistocerca serialis cubense (assembly GCF_023864345.2). Classification (NCBI taxonomy): domain Eukaryota; kingdom Metazoa; phylum Arthropoda; class Insecta; order Orthoptera; family Acrididae; genus Schistocerca; species Schistocerca serialis. The sequence goes on from NC_064643.1 coordinate 268,831,181, forward strand.
TGATAAAGAATAACACAGGTTGTGCTATTTTCTGCCGAAACACAGATTGAGTCTTCCAAGACAAATGTCTACCTTAAGCAAATTTTTGTATGAATGTGGTATGAGCAATACATTCTCATGTTTGGTCGATGTATAATTCATAACATTTATTACGGTTCCCTATTGAAAATCCTGATCCAAAGCTTCGGCTATAACAAATCAAAGACTAAATATGAGAGCTTGTAAAAATTGCTTGACGTTGGATTAAGACGACTACATGAAAGCTATAGCTGGTTTGTGCATTCTACTATAATTATAATTATAATACAATCATATTTCACAAAATTACTGTTTTCAAGAATAAAGTGTCAATATTTATAAAGATTAAAAGTTATTCAATTTGGTCCAGAAAGATAGGCATTATTAAGAATTACTTATTTTCAATAATCATAGATCATCATACTTAGCAATCACACAAGGTATAGCTCGTAGCCGGCCGGAGTGGCCGTGCGGTTCTAGGCGCTACAGTCTGGAACCGAGCTACCGCTACGGTCGCAGGTTCGAATCCTGCCTCGGGCATGGATGTGTGTACTGTCCTTAGGTTAGTTAGGTTTAATTAATTCTAAGTTCTAGGCGACTGATGACCTCAGAAGTTACGTCGCATAGTGCTCAGAGCCATTTGAACCATTTTTTATAGCTAGTAATAAAGGCGAGTTTCGCAGGAGGAGCCTGTGGAATTTATTGGTGGTCAATTCGTTTTACACTGAAGAATTTCTGAGCAGAGCTATTTGGTGTATATGATGTCAGGTACATCATATAACATGAATGCTAGCTACGTAAAATTGTCTTCGTCATGGTTTCAGTACAGTGATCCTAGCTACGTAAGATAGCCTGGTGCAGTCTCTTTGTTTTGATGATGTTTCGTTGCAATATCATTAAGTTTTATTAAAGCACTCATGTAGTTAAGTATTTAATTAATGAGTAGTGAAGAAATATACGAATTTTTTGTTACGTCTGCAAGGTCGGGAAACATCTCGAACAGGATTTGTGGAAGAGACATTAGCATGAGATTTCAGCTGTAAATAAATATTATTTATTTTCTCCCTTTCATGTTACAAACATTCTGTAAGCTCCATCTGTAAGCTCCTTCAGTTATACCCACTACCAACTCAGTTAGTTCTTTGTTTCGGCACATTCTTACAAAAAATTCGTCTATTATCAGAAACCACTAATTTGTAACGAAATCTGGTCAGCATAGTGTCTATTGCGCTGGGGACATAGCGTTAGGCTTCGACTCACATGAAATTAGGGCAACTTGAGCTGTACAGTTCGATGAGACCTTACTACGTTTAACTGGTAGTACACAACATCCAGATCATGTTGAGAGTTTCTTGACTCAACAGAATCTCCTGTTCTAGCCTCACGAGCGATTTCGGTTTTAGTACTTACACCTGATAGAAGTACTTTGTGATAGACGGTGTCGCCGTGTCTGAAGGGTGCAGTAGTTACCGCTATACAGTTAAAAGTTGCTATAATGATAAGGTGTGCGAAATGTTTTCGGTAAACCATTCCTGTAGTTCAGTATTAAGGGTAGTGTTATATTTAAGCTATAAAACGAGCTGCAAAAACACATCTTGGATGTGTTACGGAGATTTCCGTATTTTCTTGGAGAAAACCTCATTGACCTCATCTCCATTGGCTGTGACTCGTGAAGGCCTATATATGGAGATGCTGGGTGAAATATTATGTCTTTTCTCATGACTCCAAAAACTTCTGACCGTAGTTTCAGAGTGAAGCCATCGCTCTTCCTTTAACCACTTACCACAATACGCTGCGCTCCTTGGCCTCTCCTGTTTCTCACACATACAGCACTCGAAATTCTAATCCAGAATTATCGTAATAGTGGTCTCTGGTAGCTTATCCAACACGTCACAATTACAGAATGTTGAAGTCGGGCTGCATTTCACCTCTTCGACGCGCCTTGAGAAATTCTCACCGAAAGAATGTTTCTCACATCTCCTTTCGTCGTACTAAAAGAGAATAAGAAGTTAAACGTCATTCCATCTGTCGCACGTAAAGGAACCGAAAATTATGCTCTCGGTACTCTCCACAGTAACTTCTCCACAGATCCATAGGGTCAGCATTGCCCGCTCACGAAAGTAATTATTGCTAATGAAATACCAGAAAAATTCATTAAATAACAAATTGTCAAGTTAATTTGACACCATACTCATGCTGTTATTTGATCAGCAGATAAAGTAAAATGTTTTGGAGGACAAGACCATCATTTTGTATAGTAAACGTTTTAATAAAAATCTTAGTCAGTTAGTATAAAACTCTGTGTTTGTAGGCTGTCATATCGAATATAGTTAGAATGAGAATATTCACGCTACTGACTTTTAAATTCGCAACACATGTAAAGAAAGAGTTTTTCAGCCTCAGATTTACAGAGTACATCAAAGAAAACAGTCATAGCATGACAGACGATGTTACCATATTGCTTTGCTGGGTACGACAAGTTACCAGAAGTAGATTATAATCTTTCTACTACTTCTGAAACGGGTAAATAGAGGAGTTACACGTGGACCTAAAATTGAAGTTGGAGCTTGAAATTTTTTTCTCGGCGAACAACACCTTCACTTCTCAACCTGTTACGCAACCACAGTCTCAAAACAACGTATTTTTTCTGTACTATTTCGTTCGCGCATGGAGAGAGGGCAGTTCCTATGCCGCCGAATGCTTCCTAATCTTTCTTACGTCATTCTCACGATTATTATGCGAGATGTTTGTTGGAGACAGCAGCACTGTCGCACATTCGTGTTCATGTACCGGTTCTCTAAATTTACCAAACAGTGTTACACTACATCATCTATTTTCTTCCAAATAAACCATTTAAATTAACCTCAGTACCTTTGTCTCGCTTTCGTATGGTTTATACCGATCTTTTACAATCTTAGTAGTGCGTGCCTGAATTCCTTCGGTGTTTGCTGCCGTGTTTTCTGACATATATTCCAAGCGTCGGATCAATATTCGAGGAACGGTCACACTTACTTGTATGCGGTTTCCTCCATAGGGGCAGCATGGTTTCACAGAATCGATGCTACAAATTTAAGTCTTTTATTCAATATTTTTACTACACGTTTTATGTGTTCGTTGCATTTCATACCGCTTCTTAGTCATCTTCAACAGCCGTTTATCATCTACTGCTCGATAAAGGCCTCATCTGGACATTTCTTTGTACTGTGATCTTTAGCTTCAAGCATTAATTTTGGCCCTGGAAGTTTTATAATGCCACAAGCTCATTTGTCATTAGGTCATCATCACGCTGTTGAAATCTACTAAAGAATTTCGTTGGTCCATCTACCATCCATTCGCTTGGTTACAAGTCCCTTCAACCTCAATTTCATTTATATTATGTTCATAACTATGTCTTCTAGTCTAGTTTGTTCTGTGATCCATTTATCTTGGTTTCCTGGTCTGTTGTTGAATTCTTTCAGCATTTAAACATCATGTCCAACTTAAATAGATCAAAATCGGTAATATACATAGCTCTTCAAACTTTGCTTCATAGATAAATCGGAAATTTAGTTTTGAAGATGCTGTTTATTTTAGAAAAAGCTTCCAAGTACTACGTAATCTTCTATTTAACTGCTCCTTCTGATCATCCGTTAGCTCTAAATAAAGTCTCAGTAACTTGTTCAAAGTCGTTTACTGGGAGTACCTTCTTTCGATATGTTGATAATACTGTTTTAGTGTGTCACGCTGTGTGGGTACGTAATGAAATGTCGACTAGTTTCACCAAAGTTATAAAATGAGTTCAGATACTTTAATCATATGCGAAATGGAAATACTCAACACACTTATACAAATTCAGCGCATCGGAGAAATGGGCCAGCATACAGAAATATAAGTTACAGGAGTGAATTGTTTCGTGAAAGTAACAGTTTACTTTTAATACGTGTTAGATTTCCGCCTACAGACTCCATCTCTGGAATGGGCAGTTTTCCCAGCTGGGTACATACTAATCCATCTTGGAATGAGTGGTTAACTTTCTATTAGACATATTATCGTAGCAGTTCAGTGAAGCAGTGCAATAAGTCTTCCACAACAACCAGCAATGCGTCATACATAGCCTTACCTTATTCATTCCCGGAAAGCTAACTACCACGTTTTAAGATTCTACCGATTATTATATATAATTCTCACTGTCTACTCTTCAACTGAGTGACTATTTGTTAAAGAGACCGTGAATACATACTGGACTTTAAGTAGAATAACAACATGGCGACTCACTGGCGTGGCGTATTTAAATGAATCAAGTATACGGGATAATATATTCCAGCAAAATAAGAACGCAGAAAGTGATTTCAGCAGGGAATAAATTCACCTTTAAAGGCATAAAAGACAGTTTACAGCTCCATACGGATAATCTAACAAACACTCATCCATGCAGACCTACATAACCTCATCAGATGTTCAGCTGGAACTGTCAATCCAAAAAGTCAACTTGTACGTCATGTACGTAACATCGATGAATTTAACATAGTACGGAATTAAATGAAATTATAACTGATACAGTAACAAGCTTCCAATCATTTACGCATTCATAACAGATGTGCACCTATTCCAAAGTGCGGAGATACACCACCATGTGCTTGAAAGCAAAATGATACCAGTAAATAAAGCCAGCGTCCACAAACAGAAGTCTTTACTTCAGCACTGAATATAAACTGAATTGTTCTTGCCAGACATCTTGTACCTAGTAATAACTATTTTCTCCATCACAGAAAGACAATTTCATCTGAACAGCTTGCAACCTCAGAAGTGGCCCTCCGGTTTACAACCAGAACCAAACTAGAAATGTAATGGCTAACTGTCTTCCAACAAGAAAACTACGTGATTTGAGATCCTCCAACGAAGCTGTTATCTGAGAGCAAAAGACTCGCCACGCACTTAACACTGACATTGTGACTTAGAAAACAGTACGTAAAAAGGGTACCATCGGTATATATTGAAACTGTTTAGTGCAAGATCTCAAAGACTGTAGTAAAATAAGTATTACAATCCACAGAAAGGAAAAAGACGTACTCTTCGAAAAAGCTATTTATTCTTTGACTTTCGAACCGCATCGTATCTGCGAAAATACTTTAATTAGCTGATATGTCGTACATAATACTATTCAAGGTAATGAATACAATCCTCAACGTGTTTAATCTATTCTTCAACACTATAATACAATAAGTGCGAAAGTAAATCCATCCGTTACGTTTTCACGACAGTAGCGCTGAACTGATATCGGTGAAATTTGGCATGGAGGTAGGTTGAAACCCGAGGAAGCACATAGGCTGCATTATAAAGTTTAAAAAAATCCACCCCTAATAGGGCCCAGCAGAGAATTGTACATAATTTTTTATATCAATGAACATAAATCATGATAGTAAATTTGTTAAATAAAATACACGTTGTATAATGTGTAGCTACGGCGTATAGGACATCACAAGATATGCTTATCCGAACAGGCAGACATGTTAGGGCAGATGACGTTATTGCATATACAATAGGTTACTCAATCAGCATCATTCATCTTAACAAAATTACTGACATGCGGGCGCAGCCGCGAATGACAGCTAATACAATTCTAGCAAATATCTTCTACTAAATGTAAGTCAATGAATTTTGTGCAAAATATTGATTGAGAACTAAGATATTACATAATGAAAAAAAAAACAATTAAACAAGAAAAAATATATTACCTTTTTTGGATTCAAAACTTACAAATACATGAAAATTAAGTTAAATAGATTTGAATGTTTCTGTGGAAAAGTTAATACAGTTTTAAAGCATATTAACATGGAAAGAAACACGGCTCAAATTATATAAAACAACCCCATTGTCAATCCTATCATATTTAAGTGAAAATCTTGAGTGTGAAAGAAAAAAATGGATGAAAAGACAGATAAGGTCCACAGATACTACCACGTACGATAAAGAAATGAAACCAAAGGGATAGAGATATCCTGGCACACCAAGAAAAGAAGGGACCTTGCGGGCCGGGGTGGCCGAGCGGTTCTAGGCGCTACAGTCTGGAAACGCGCGACCGCTACGGTCGCAGGTTCGAATCCTGCCTCGGGCATGGATTTGTGTGGTGTCCTTAGGATAGTTAGGTTTAATTAGTTCTAAGTTCTAGGGGACTGATGACCTCAGATGTTAAGTCCCATAGTGCTCAGAGCCATTTGAACCATTTGATGGGACCGTCACAGATCACAACTGGCCTAATACGGAAATTGCAGAAAGAGAAGAAGAAGATCGTTGTAGTAATAGTTTTATTAACCTCTGGATCGTTTTACAAGGGTACTGAGAAGTCAAGGTATTGCAGTTCCTCAAAGAAAAATGTAATTCATATATACAGGCTTTTACATGCTCACAGGTACTGTTCTACATCTACATCTACATTTATACTCCGCAAGCCACCCAACGGTGTGTGGCGGAGGGCACTTTACGTGCCTCCCTTTCCTGTTCCAGTCGCGTATGGTTCGTGGGAAGAACGACTGTCTGAAAGCCTCCGTGCGCGCTCTAATCTCTCTAATTTTACATTCGTGATCTTCTCGGGAGGTATAAGTAGGGGGAAGCAATATATTCGATACCTCATCCAGAAACGCACCCTCTCGAAACCTGGCGAGCAAGCTACACCGCGATGCAGAGAGCCTCTCTTGCAGATTCTGCCACTTGAGTTTGTTAAACATCTCCGTAACGCTATCACGGTTACCAAATAACCCTGTGACGAAACGCGCCGCTCTTCTTTGGATCTTCTCTATCTCCTCCGTCAACCCGATCTGGTACGGATCCCACACTGATGAGCAATACTCAAGTATAGGTCGAACGAGTGTTTTGTAAGCCACCTCCTTTGTTGATGGACTACATTTTCTAAGCACTCTCCCAATGAATCTCAACCTGGTACCCGCCTTACCAACAATTAATTTTATATGATCGTTCCACTTCAAATCGTTCCGCACGCATACTCCCAGATATTTTACAGAAGTAACTGCTACCAGTGTTTGTTCCGCTATCATATAATCATACAATAAAGGATCCTTCTTTCTATGTATTCGCAATACATTACATTTGTCTATGTTAAGGGTCAGTTGCCACTCCCTGCACCAAGTGCCTATCCGCTGCAGATCTTCCTGAATTTCGCTACAATTTTCTAATGCTGCAACTTCTCTGTATACTACAGCATCATCCGCGAAAAGCCGCATGGGACTTCCGACACTATCTACTATGTCATTTATATATATTGTGAAAAGCAATGGTCCCGTAACACTCCCCTGTGGCACGCCAGAGGTTACTTTAACGTCTGTAGACGTCTCTCCATTGATAACAACATGCTGTGTTCTGTTTGCTAAGAACTCTTCAATCCAGCCACACAGCTGGTCTGATATTCCGTAGGCTCTTACTTTGTTTATCAGGCGACAGTGCGGAACTGTATCGAACGCCTTCCGGAAATCAAGAAAAATAGCATCTACCTGGGATCCTGTATCTAATATTTTCTGGGTCTCATGAACAAATAAAGCGAGTTGGGTCTCACACGATCGCTGTTTCCGGAATCCATGTTGATTCCTACATAGTAGATTCTGGGTTTCCAAAAACGACATGATACTCGAGCAAAAAACATGTTCTAAAATTCTACAACAGATCGACGTCAGAGAGATAGGTCTATAGTTTTGCGCATTTGCTCGACGACCCTTCTTGAAGACTGGGACTACCTGTGCTCTTTTCCAATCATTTGGAACCCTCCGTTCCTCTAGAGACTTGCGGTACACGGCTGTTAGAAGGGGGGCAAGTTCTTTCGCGTACTCTGTGTAGAATCGAATTGGTATCCCGTCGGGTCCAGTGGACTTTCCTCTATTGAGTGATTCCAATTGCTTTTCTATACCTTGGACACTTATTTCGATGTCAGCCATTTATTCGTTTGTGCGAGGATTTAGAGAAGGAACTGCAGTGCGGTCTTCCTCTGTGAAACAGCTTTGGAAAAAGGTGTTTAGTATTTCAGCTTTACGCGTGTCATCCTCTGTTTCAATGCCATCATCATCCCGGAGTGTCTGGATATGCTGTTTCGAGCCACTTACTGATTTAACGTAAGACCAGAACTTCCTAGGATTTTCTGTCAAGTCGGTACATAGAATTTTACTTTCGAATTCACTGAACGCTTCACGCATAGCCCTCCTTACGATAACTTTGACATCGTTTAGCTTCTGTTTGTCTGAGAGGTTTTGGCTGCGTTTAAACTTGGAGTGAAGCTCTCTTTGCTTTCGCAGTAGTTTCCTAACTTTGTTGTTGTACCACGGTGGGTTTTTTCCGTCCCTCACAGTTTTACTCGGCACGTACCTGTCTAAAACGCATTTTACGATTGCCTTGAACTTTTTCCGTAAACACTCAACATTGTCAGTGTCGGAACAGAAATTTTCGTTTTGATCTGTTAGGTAGTCTGAAATCTGCCTTCTATTGCTCTTGCTAAACAGATAAACCTTCCTCCCTTTTTTTATATTCCTATTAACTTCCATATTCAGGGTTGCTGCAACGGCCTTATGATCACTGATTCCCTGTTCTGCACTTAAAGAGTCGAAAAGTTTGGGTCTGTTTGTTATCAGTAGGTCCAAGATGTTATCTCCACGAGTCGGTTCTCTGTTTAATTGCTCGAGGTAATTTTCGGATAGTGCACTCAGTATAATGTCACTCGATGCTCTGTTCCTACCACCCGTCCTAAACATCTGAGTGTCCCAGTCTATATCTGGTAAATTGAAATCTCCACCTAAGACCATAACATGCTGAGAAAATTTATGTGAAATGTATTCCAAATTTTCTCTCAGTTGTTCTGCCACTAATGCTGCTGAGTGGGGAGGTCAGTAAAAGGAGCCAATTATTAACCTAGCTCGGTTGTTGAGTGTAACCTCCACCCATAATAATTCACAGGAACTATGCACTTCTATTTCACTACAGGATAAACTACTACTAACAGCGACGAACACTCCACCACCGGTTGCATGCAATCTATCCTTTCTAAACACTGTCTGTACCTTTGTAAAAATTTCGGCAGAATTTATCTCTGGCTTCAACCAGCTTTCTGTACCTATAACGATTTCGGCTTCGGTGCTTTCTATCAGCGCTTGAAGTTCCGGTACTTTTCCAACGCAGCTTCGACAGTTTACAATTACAATACGGATTGCTGCTTGGTCCCCGCATGTCCTGACTTTGCCCTGCACCCGTTGAGGCTGTTGCCCTTTCTGTACTTGCCCAAGGCCATCTAACCTAAAAAAACCGCCCAGCCCACGCCACACAACCCCTGCTACCCGTGTAGCCGCTTGTTGCGTGTAGTGGACTCCTGACCTATCCAGCGGAACCCGAAACCCCACCACCCTATGGCGCAAGTCGAGGAATCTGCAGCCTACACGGTCGCAGAACCGTCTCAGCCTCTGATTCAGACCCTCCACTCGGCTCTGTACCAAAGATCCGCAGTCAGATCGGACAGATAGTCAGCCATGGCGTTATCTTACTATCGCGCTATTAACCTGAAGTAATTAGAGAAATCACGGAAAACCTGAATCCGAATATCGGAGAGGCTTAAGGCCTACAGCCTCTCGAATACGAGGCCATTCTGTCAACAACAACGCAAAGTTATTCGGTCTATTCCTACAGCAGAGTATGGTCCTCTCGGTACTTTCCTGCAAGTAATTTATTCCATCATGTAGATAAGCTAGTGCTATACAGTTCATTTGTTTATCAACAACAATCATCGCACGAAGTAGACACACACTACATGCTGGCAACAGGACCACGAGGATGACGTTTGTTTACTGCAACTTCCTATTTGCGCGCTTTAAACATTGAACCAGCATCCCACAATAGCGAGCGTGAAGTTCAGCTCAGAATGAGGACAAGGTGCTTGTGTTATCCATCGCAGAGTTTTGGCTTAAGTTTTTTGATGAAATAAAAATGAAAACAATAAGTGTGCGAAAATAGTTTGTGGAATGAGTGTGGCACTCTTATTATTAATTATTTTTTATATATTATTTTGTTTACTAAACCACTACTCTGTTTCATCTAACTAATATTTCACTTCATACGTGTAGAAAGTGCGCTTAATACGGCATTTTAACAGCCCTTTTAAGTAAAGTTCCTTTACTGTCTCTTTCACCATTGATGTGAAAGACAGTTTGCTTTATTGATAAACATTGTGCAAACAACAGATGCAGGCGAACAAGCAGATTTAATCTTCCTTGATTTCCATAAGGTGTCCGAAGTCCTACCTGATCCCTCATTGCAAACCAATATATGATCACACGCAGTGTCCTCGGAAATATGTGACTGGTTCGAAGAACATTTGACTAATGTAACCCTGTCGGTTGTACTGAACGGCGAAAGTTTCATATAAAAAAAGTAATCGAATGTGGCCCAAGGAGTCGTAATAGAATCGCTAATGTTTCTCCTATATCTAAACCTGTTACCAGAAAGGATCAGCAGCACTACGAGACTGTTTCCTGATGATGCCGTTTAGAAAGGAAAACTGAGTTGTAGGGAATTTCACAAGGAGCTAGGTAAGATTACCACTTGGTGTAATGAATGACAGTGGCCTTTAAATCTGGATAAACATAAAAACGCCTACAACAACGAGAAAGAACTCCTACGGCATCTGATTACAAGATTACCTGTGAACATCTTCAGCACATCACATAGTGTACGTATTTAGAGATAATAGTAATACGAGCAAAATGAAATGTGGTGATCACCTAATATCAGTATTAGTTAAGGAAAATGGAAGACTTATATTTGTTGGAAGGTTTGTGGGAAAACTAAATTCATCTACGAAGCGAATCGTGTAAAAGCGCTTCTGTGACCAGTTCTAGAAAATTTGTCCTATGTTTGGATTTGTTGTCAACTGCTCTTGATTACAGACGCTGTACGCATGCAATGACGCTGTTAGGATCGTGAAAGCATGATGTAGCCCATAGCATAGTGTACAAGGAATGCTCAAGGAACGTAAATATAAATCCTTGTGAAAAAGATAACGTAGTACTTGTGAAACGCTACTAAGTACATTTAGAGAATCTGTATTCGAAGAAAACTATGTTACCATTATCTTTGCACCAATTTATATCTCCCTTAGGGCCCATGAGAATAATATAAGAGGGATTGGGGCACGTACAGAGACGTACAGGGAGTCATTTTCCCTCCCTCGGTACGCGAACAGGGTAGGGAAGTGTTGTATTCTCTTTGCCGCTTTACGTAATGTCATTATCTCGGTAGAGCTGTACAGTGGGAAGAAAGGAGAAGATGTTGGTTGGTGGCTGGTATCCTCGTTCTATAGCACAAACTGCACGCAATTAATAACTGGCTTCTTTATTCATAAACAAAGAACTACTTAACTTTGAGTTTCCATGTGCTGTGGTACAAATTCTCTTTTGTCCACGTAGCCTCAATGCTGTTTAAGTAGAAGTCCGTTATATTCTCTACGATGTTGCTATGGGCTGCCGGTCTCTGTGCTAGACACTAAATCTGTGGCTCTGTCTCAGTGACACGCTGGAACTCCATGGCGTAGGGACTCGAACTAACTGACGAAACAGGCTCGAACTAACTGACTGACTGGCTGAAACTGGCTCTCTGGTGCACAGCAGCGATCCTAAATACTGGCGGCTGAGAGGACTTTGGCGGCGTGATTCCAGCGAGTCTTGTCGTTGGCCTCTAACGATACTCTCGTAACCTCTCTTTTGCATGGTGTGCTGGTGCCAGCATACGCCAGCACAGAAAGAAAGTCATTAGTATGGTAGGATATACTCTGCATCATGCCCAGTTCTGTGGCTTGTGAGTTTTATGTGCAGGGTGTATCAAAAAAATTAGCAGATTTGGCAAATATATATTCCTGAAACTAATAAACACATACAATGAATTTTGTTTTCCGATGAACAGGAAGCTAAGAAAGTTTTTTTTCATACCTTTTTATAGGTGTTCAGTATGCCCCCCCCCCCACCCTAAGATTCACGGCATATGTTAATGCGGTATTCAAACTGTTCCCACACTGCAGCGAGCATGTCCTGAGTTACAGCTTCCACAGCTGCTGTTACGCGATGTCTCAGTTCATTCATTATTGTTGGTAACAGAGGCACATGTACAGAGTCCCCACAAGAAATAAACACATAGTCACTTCCGGTGACCTTGGAGGCCAGTAACGTGATACTGGATCATTTGGTCCAGTGCAACCGAGCCATCATCCAGTAATCCCTTGATTTAAAAATTCCCGCACTTGCAGATGCCAGTGTGGCGGTGCCCTATCCTGTTGGTAAATAAAGTCGTTCAAATCAAGCTCCAACTGTGAGAGAAGAAAGTTCTTAAGCATACACCTTTTCCCATGAAACTGCACAAAACACATTAATTTTGGAGAGTCCTTTCATTTTGTACAACTTCCTAACATGTGTGTGACTGGTTCTGATCTATCTTCATACCAAAATTGCTCAAGGAGGCTCTGTGAGTGTTTTAGGAATTTAGTGTTGAATCTATGGCCTGCAAGGTAGGAAGATACCATCTAACGCAAGCAGAGTTCAGAAGTGTGCAGCAGTACAGACAGTGATGTAATCAATGATCTCAAATGCCAGTTCCACTACACCCCCTGTAAAGGAAACGTTATTGGTAACAGAAATTAGTGTACTGGTTCAGGCATAGCTGTGTGTCAGCAAACATTCAAATCTTAGATTTTCATTTTTACTCTTAGTACGACTTCATGACATAGCAATATTAGCAAAATTACATACAGGATGCTAAAATATTGACACTGGGTGTTCACAACTGTGAAGCAAAGTTCCTAACTATTATAATGGTAAGATAGTTTATGACCAAGTCTGGGGGTCGATAAAAATACAAATAATTGATATACAATTGGGGCCAGAGATATCAACTACGCTAAAATGTAGAATAAAAATACCCAAAATTGAATGAGGATCGGTAAAGAACAATCAAAAAGCACACAGTTAAAACAATTCAACAAATCCACAGTATAAAACGCTCTACACTGGCTGGTCAATTCTTTTCATTACATCCGATATCTCGCATTTCTGCTTCAATTATGCCCGACAATCGTGAATGTGTTTAACTACAGGTCCTGGCTGAATGTACAAAAATTAGGAGAGATGGAGACAACCACAGTTCTGAGTGTCAATTGAATATTGCTTGCTGGCTAAGTGCAAGCACGTGTGATTACCCTGCATCGGTGGCGGCAGTGGCGGCTGTCAACTCGAACTGTGAACCTGAGAATCTATTCCAAATCTCTCTCGACCGTTAAACACCAGCCTGATACATGTCCTACATCTTCGGTGAAGCCGAGACTCCTAGTTATTCGATACCTAAGTTAAGTGGCATGGTACACGCTATTTCGCTGGAATAGCTTGTATATGATTGTCCTTAAATCGCTTGCAAGCATTTACTGTCAGTGCTCGGCGACATTCTCCAAACTAGGAGACTTTGCAGTTTAACTCGTTACGAGTTAAGATGAGCCTGTGAACAAGTGTTCACAGAATGCCTCTCGCAATCGTCTCGGTGTGGCATGAGTTGCCTTCCTCAAACAATCAACAGTTTTCTTACTTGTAACTCCACCCAATAGAGTTTTTGTTGCCCATCACAGGCATCATTTCTTTCATAGTGCAGAGCTTAACTTCTGCTATTTAATACTGAGATAACCAGATTTTTCTTTCATGCATGTTTTAATGCATGCGAGTAACCAATGTTTTGAGTTGGGATTCTCCGGACGTTTATCTTGCACCTCCCGCCTTGATCCTGCAAAAAGGCTTTTCGAAGGCCTCGTTAAAAGCAGGGACAAGGGGCAGCTTTTCCGGCGGCCTACGTAGTAGCTCAAGTTTCTCATTGTGTCCCCTAGGTGCCCTGCGGTGAAGGTGTCAGCCTACATGTAACGGGCATTGCTATCGTAAAATTCTCTTTCCCTCAGAACTGTGTCTCGTAGCTCAGGTACAGGAAATTACTTGTATGCAGTTACTAGTGTGAGTGATAGTGGTCTATATTCACAAAATGCTTTCTTATTTATTAGATCTGCATATTAATAAAATTCGTACAATTTCACATAATTGTGTTATGTGAGATGTAGAGTTAACTGGAACTGTTTCAGGAATGCAGTGAAAGGTGTGTTATTCGTTTGACACCTTACAACTTCATGTGGTTGTTCCGTACCCCCTATTCTCATATTATAACAGTTCACCTTTCCATTTAAATGGAATTGTGCCTTGTCACTAAACACTAAACCAGGAAGAAAACTATCATCCTCCACCTTGCCAAGAACGATATTGCAGAACTCCACACGTTGTTGTTTGTCACCTTCATGAAGAGCTTGCAGTAGCTGAATTTTGTATGGTTTCATGTGTCAACGTCGAAGCAATACGCGGCAGATGAACATCAGGAGCATGCAGATATTATGAGCTGCATGGCGAATGGATTTCTGCGGACTCCTTGTGAAATTACGATCGATGCGTTCGACATCTATGTCAGACGTTCGGAGAAGGCCCAGCGATTTGTGTTTACACAGACAACCTGTATCTCGAAATCGTTCATGCCATTGTTTAATGCTCTGTAATTTAAGAGGATCCACACCATACCTAGTACGAAAGTCACATTGAACAGTTATTACTGACCTGCACTCCACAAAATGTAGAACACAAAACGCTTTCTGTTGTCCCCGCATCAGTTTTACTAGAAGTGGGCCCAAGCTGCTGCTACTTAGCAGAAACCATGCAAAACTCGAGAGTTTGCTCTTTCCAGCAATAAATTGTTCACGCACGTGTCTCAAATAAGATATTAGTTGTGAATTTCTTTAAATCGGATGATTCTTTTTGATACACCCTGTACACATTTATACCAATTTTACCTGCATTTGCTATACTATTTTGCCCTTTATATATAAGGAATTTTAGTCTCTGATTACATTGAAATGTAAGTATATTTGTAAATCTCCTTTCTGTATATTTAACTATCACTTTCAACATCTGCCTAAAAATAACATGCTTTCGAAGTCTAAAGTGTTCCAATACTGAGAAGGCTACATACACATAGATCAAAAATGTAGTTAGTTCATCGGACAATAAATTACAGGCAACTGCTATATTTTATGATCAATCAAAGACATTTGACACTGTAAATCACAATATCCTTTCAACTAGATCAAAATATTACAGTGTAATATGAAATACTGCAAAATGGTTTGATTTGCATATCTCTGACAGGATGGAAACTGTGTCATTAGCAAAGAGATAAATATTAAGCTCTCACTCATCACTCAACTGGGAAATGATTTCATTTCGTTCCCACGAGGTTCAGTCTTTGGACCCATACTTTTTGTGTAGCTCAGTGACCTTTCATATGTAACATTACAGGATGTCAAGTTTGTTTTATTTAAAAATGATACAAACATTGAAATATAAAGCCAATCAGCTAATGATATTTTCATGGCCAACAAAGGTTGCTAGCCAATTCTTTGACAGTGCATTTTGAAAAGAGAAAAGAAAAAAAACACACTATGCATTTTAAAATTTCTTGTGGCGGGGGGTCCACAGCTTCAACCTGTTTTGAGAATGAAAACATGGGTTCGGCAGACTGTATTCTTTTTACTATTCACGCAGTTGGCAAAGTTCAACAGTGGGTCATTTTCAAGCCACATCACAAACTTCCAGCTTCAGTTAACATTGTAATACATCGCTGGTACATGAGGACAGGTATACATGGTATTTCTGTGCATATGTGGCACAAAAGCAACACAACAGTGACACCATTGAATTATTCTTTAGCCACACATACTCAGAAATACGATGTATTACAGTGTACAAATTATTTATGTATAAATTCAGCGCAGTGATGTGATCATTGGAAATAAGTGAGGTGAAATGTTTTTCCTATCTCATGATAAAAATGAAATGATCGTATGGCATTGGGGGCCGGGAGGCCGCGTACGGGAAGATCGCCCGTCGTGTTGCAAGTCTTAGCCGGCCGTTGTGGCCGAGCGGTTCTAGGCGCTTCAGTCTGGAACCGCGCGACTACTACGGTCACAGATTCGAATCCTGCCTCGGGCATGGATGTGTGTTATATCCTTAGGTTAGTTAGGTTTAAGTAGTTCTAAGTTCTAGGGGACTGATGACCTCAGATGTTAAGTCCCATAGTGCTCAGAGCCATTTGAACCATTTTTTACAAGTCTTATTAAATGTCACACGACATTGGGCGACTTGCGCGTTGGCGAGGATGAGATGATAATGAGGACAACACAACACCCCGTTCACGGGCGGAGAAAATCTCCAACCCAGCTGGGAATCAAATGGTTCAAATGGTTCTGAGCACTATGGGACATAAAATTTGAGGTCATCAGTCCCCTACACTTACAACTACTTAAACCTAACTAACCTAAATTTGAGGTCATCAGTCCCCTACACTTACAACTAATTAAACCTAACTAACCTAAGGACAGCACACACATCCATGCCCGAGGCATGATTCGAACTTGCGACCGTAGCGGTCTCGCGGTTTCAGACTGAAGCGCCTAGAACCGCTCGGCTACAGTGAATGGCGGCTTGGAATCGAATCAGAGCCCGCTGCATGGGAGGCAGGTACGTTACCACTGAACAAAGCCGGCAGACTATTTCATAGGTCTAACAATTATCACACGTAACTCAGTGCACTGAACATTTGAATGTTTTGCGACATGTCTGCTGTTGTCAGTTCGTTTAAGATTTCTTCACTTATTCCATATCCATGACTACCATTTCACTTGGGAGCTGTGGAAGGTACATTAGCAAATTTATTTTTCTTTGTAAATGGTGTATTCTTATTTTTTGACATGTTGTACAACCGGGAGGATCTCGTCACTACGGATCTATTAGAAAGAAAAGCGCATCTAATCTTCTCTAATCTAAACACTGTGTTTACGGACGTATATTCATGCGATTAAAGTGTAAATCATTCAGTATATCTTCCCATGCTGGGGCAGTGTAGTTATTAGTACATCTGCTTACTGAGCAGGAGAGCCAGCCGGGGTGGCCGTGCCGTTCTAGGCGCTACAGTCGCAGATTCGAATCCTGCCTCGGGCATGGATGTGTGTGATGTCTTTAGGTTGGTTAGGTTTAAGTAGTTCTAGGATCTAGGGGACTGATGACCTCAGAAGTTAAGTCCCATAGTGCTCAGGGCCATTTGAACCATTTTTTTGAGCAGAAGAGCCAGGATCGAATCTCGACCTTGGTACAAATTTCCATTCGTCGCTTTAATCTGCATTTGTTCATCATTGATGTCTGAGACATGGAAAGGCCCCGCGAATCCTGTGGACTTATAATTTCAATTGGTGCAGATCTTTGTAAATCTAGAAGGTATCGCTGATACTACCTGTTCAGTTTCATTTTGTGTGAGGACTGCCTAAAAAGCCGAACACCTGTTCACACCAAAATATAAATATTATTGTGGAATATTAATATTGCGTATTTTAACTTTTAATTAATATATATGTAAATCTTATTGTACTATTTTAGCCCGCATGTCAGTTATATAACTCAAAATTAATCGTAGAACCATCCTCGGGAATGTGTACAAATCGTCCAGAAACACACTGTATATACCGGGTGATCAAAAAGTCAGTATAAATTTGAAAACTGAATAAATCACGGAATAATGTAGATAGAGAGGTACAAATTGACACACATGCCTGGAATGACATGGGGTTTTATTAGAACCAAAAAAAAAATACAAAATTTCAAAAAATGTCGACAGATGGCGCTTCATCTGATCAGAATTGCAAAAATTAGCATAACAAAGTAAGACAAAGCAAAGATGATGTTCTTTACAGGAAATGCTCAATGTCCACCATCATTCCTCAACAATAGCTGTTGTCGAGGAATATGTTTTGAACAGGACTGTAGAGCATGTCCGGAGTTATGGTGAGACACTGGCGTCGGATGTTGTCTTTCAGCATCCCTAGAGATGGCGATCGATCACGATACACTTGCGACTTCAGGTAACCCCTGTAGTGGCGTGGCAAGACAGCCAAGCCACTCGGAGGTAGCCGAAAGGCACGCGTTAAGCTCACGCAGATTGGCGTGAGGTCTGGAACAAGGTAAAGTAATTATCCTATAAAGAAAAGAACGTAGTTCTTGGAATACTTAACTTTAATCCACAATCGGTGTACATCTCTCTTTCATAATTTCCATTTCAATATACACTGGTTATGGCGCCTTGCTAGGTCGTAGCAAATGACGTAGCTGAAGGCTATGCTAACTAGCGTCTCGGCAAATGAGAACGTATTGGTCAGTGTAGCTTCGCTAGCAAAGTCGGCTGTACAACTGGGGCGAGTGCTAGGAAGGCTCTCTAGACCTGCCGTGTGGTGGCGCTCGGTCTGCAATCACTGACAGTGGCGACACGCGGGTCCGGCGTATACTAATGGACCGCGGCCGATTTAAAGGCTACCACCTAGCAAGTGTGGTGTCTGGCGGTGACACCACAACCCCAAAGCCAATAACCGCACGGACTGAGGTCTGGGAACCTGGGAGGGCAAGCATGACGAAAGTGGCGGCTGAGCACACGATCATCACCAAACGACGCGCGCAAGAGATCTTGTGTCTAGCAATATGGGGTGGAGCGCCATCCTACATAACCATCGTACGTTCCAGTAGGTGTTTATCAGCCAGTCTGGGAATGATGCGATTCTGTAACATATCAGCGTACCTCTCACCCGTCACGGTAGCAGTTTTGCTGTCCAGCGCCATTTGTCGGACATTTTGTGCACTATGTTCTTTTTTTTCTAATGAAATGGCTCTGAGTACTACGCGACTTAACTTCTAAGGTCATCAGTCGCCTAGAACTTAGAACTAATTAAACCTAACTAACCTAAAGAAATCACACACATCCATGCCCGAGGCAGGATTCAAACCTGCGACCGAAGCGGTCGCTCTACTCCAGACTGCAGCGCCTAGAACCGCACGGCCACTCCGGCCGGCGTTCTAATAAAACCCCATGTCATTCCAAGCATGTGTGTCAATTTTTACCTCTGTATCTACATTATTCCGTGGTTTATTAAGTTTTCAAATTTATACTGACTTTTGATCACCCTGTACGTAATTCTGCGGAGGCCTGTGTGCGTCAGAGAGGCCTGAGAACACACATTTCCTGGGATCACGATGGCCGTAGCGCATGCGGGCGCTACCCCGCTGCTGACCCCTAGCAGCCAACAGCCGTCATCAGCTGGGATAACAGGCCCGGCGGCCGCACGCGCGCCGTTAAGCCGCACAGTGGGATGGTTATGACAATGGCAACGATGATGACAGCGCGTGCAATGCGGTGGCGCGGCCGCCCGCCCGGCTAGCGCGCTTTCACGGCCCTGCCGGGTCACCGGGCAGAGAGGCCCGGCAAGCGCACACGCGCACAGAAAGCGGCGCCGGGGCGCACCCCAGCTTTGGCGAAATTGCGGACCGCGACGGATCCGCGGCTGTTCTCCGCGCGCGCCGGTGCAAATCAAATTCCTCGTATCGCTGCGAAAGGGGGAAAGAGGCGCTGGGACCCACCCTGCCGCGCCCTCGCCAGTAATAGATAACAGCGCTGATAATTGCAGAGCGCTGCAACGGCAGCGGCGAGCGCTAGCGTTGTTTGACCCGGTGAGCCGCGCGGCGCGAAATGAGCTAGCGTTGTGCCGCGCCGTGCCGACAAAGCGGCATCATAGCTGTATGGTGCGAGCGGACAGGCGCACGGGCAGCCCGGCCACCTGCCGGCTGGCTGCGTAATTGCGTTCTGCCGCTCGGCTCGGAGCCGCGTTTGATAATTCCCGCACCCTCTGTTCGGCCCGTTTTACATTGATTCCCCGGCAAATCTTGTTATGGAAACGCGTAATTGTAGCGCTGGAAAGGGGCCGGCTGCGAATACCGACCGGCAGGTTACAGTGATTTCCCTCTCCAATTCGATCCCTCTCCTCCCGGTCGGCACGTGTGTGTGTTCTCTAACAAGAAACGTGTGCCTTCACACGCACATACGCACACCGTGCACGCGCACCTCCCTGTTCACACATACACACGCTCACAGAGGACAAATATACTGACAAAAACAGAGGCATACACACACACACACATACACACACACACGCACACACACACACACACAAAGAGAGAGAGAGAGAGAGAGAGAGAGAAGAGAGAGGGGGGGCAGAGGAAGGGGGCGAGTGACACATGGTACATAAAGACCCTCTGCTTCTACATCGATACTCTGAAAATCACATTTAAATGCCTGGCAGAGGGTTCATCCAACCACCTTCACACTTTTCTACACTACTGTCCATTAAAATTGCTACACCAAGAAGAAATGCAGATGATAAACGGGTATTCATTGCACAAATATATTATACCAGAACTGACATGTGATTACATTTTCACGCAATTTGGGTGCATACATCCTGAGAAATCAGTACCCAGAACAACTATCTCTGACCGTAATAGCGGCCTTGATACACCTGGGCATTGAGTCAAATAGAGCTTGGATGGCGTGTACAGGTACAGCTGCCCATGCAGCTTCAACACGATACCACAGTTCATCAAGAGTAGTGACTGGCGTATTGTGACGAGCCAGTTGCTCGGCCACCATTGACGAGACGTTTTCAATTGGTGAGAGATCTGGAGAATGTGCTGGCGAGGGCAGCAGTCGACATTTTTTGCATCGAGAAAGGCCCGTACAGGACCTGCAACATGCGGTCGTGCATTATCTTTTTTATTTATTTATTTATTTATTGATTTATTTAACCTGCTGAAATGTAGGGTTTCGCAGGGATCGAATGAAGGGTAGAGCCAAGGGTCGTAACACATCTGAAATGTAAGGTCCACTGTTCAAAGTGCCGTCAACGCGAACAGAAGGTGACCGAGACGTCAAACCAATGGCACCCCATACCATCACGCCGGGTGATACGCCAGTATGGCGATGGCGAATACACGCTTCCAATATGCGTTCACCGAGATGTCGCCAAACATGGATGAGACCGTCATGATGCTGTAAACAGAACCTGGATTCCTCCGAAAAAATGACGTTTTGCCATTCGTGCACCCAGTTTCGTCGTTGAATACATCATTGCAGTATCTGGCAAATGTCCCCATCTGTTGACTCAGAGATCGAGACGTGGCTACACGATACGTTACAGCCATGCGGATAAGATGCCTGTCATCTCGACTGGGATGCAGCACGGCTTTCCGTATTACCCTCCTGAACCCATCGATTCCATATTCTGCTGACAGTCATTGGATCTTGACTAACGCGAGCAGCAATGTCGCGATACGATAAACCGCAATCGCGATAGGCAACAATCCGACCTTTATCAAAATCGGAAACGAGATGGTACGCATTTCTCCCCCTTACACGAGGCATTACAACAACGTTTCACCAGGCAACGCCGGTCAACTGCTATTTGTGTATGAGAAATCGGTTGGAAACGTTCCTCATGTCAGCATGTTGTAGGTGTCGCCACCGGCGCCAACCTTGTGTGAATGCTCTGAAAAGCTAATCATTTGCATATCACAGCATTTTTATCCTGACGGTTAAATTTCGCGTCTGTAGCTCGTCATCTTCGTGGTGTAGCAATTTTAATGGCCAGTAGTGTATTATTTCAATCTCGTATACCGCGCGGTAAGAACGAACAACTATATCTTTCCGTACGACCTCTGATTTCCCTTATTTTATCGTGGTGATCGTTTCTCCCTATGTAGGTCGCTGTCAACAAAATATTTTAGCATTCGGAGGAGAAAGTTGGAGACTGGAATTTTTTGAGAAGATTCAACGCAACGAAAAACGCCTTTGTTTTAATGATGTCTAGCCCACATCCTGTATAATTTCAGTGATACTCTTTCCCACATTTCGCGATACAAAACGTGCTGCCATACTTTGTACTTTTTCAATGTACTCCGTCAATCCTATCCGGCAAGGTTCCCACACTGCACAGAAGTATTCTAAAAGAGGACGGTCAGGATTAGTGTAGGCAGTATCCTTAGTAGATCTGTTTCATTTTCTAAGCGTCCTGCCTCATTTTAAGTGTTCCTTCCAATATAAGTTGATCGTAATTGTAATTTCTAGGTATTTAGCTGAATTTACGGCCTTTAGATTTGACTGATTTATCATGTAACCGAACTTTAACGGATTTCTTTTAGCACTCACGTGGATGATCTAACACTTTTCGTTATTTAGGGTTGACTGCCAGTATTCGCACCATTCGTATATCTTTTCTAAATCGTTTTGCAAATTTGTTTTGATCTTCTGATGACTTTACTAATCGATAAACGACAGCGTCATCCGCAAACAACCTAACACGGCTGCTCAGATTGTCTCCCAAATAATTTATACAGATAAGGAACAGCAAAGGGCTTATAACACTACTTTGGGGATGCTCAGAAATAATCTCTGTTTTATTCGATGACTTTCCGTCAGTTACTACGAACTGTGACCTCTCTGTCAGGAAATCACAAATCCAGTCACATAACGGCGACGATATTCCAAGAGCACGCAATTTTATTACATGTCGCTTGTGTGGTACAGTGTCAAAAAAAAAAAAAAAAAAAAAAATCCCTCCTCCCGAATAGGCCATGAAGGACCAACGGTACTGACGGGCCGCCGTGTCATCCTCAGCGCATAGGCGTCCCTGGATGAGGATATGGAGGGCCATGTGGTCAGCACATAACTCTCCCGGCCGTATGTCAGTTTCCTAGACCGGAGCCGCTACTTCTCAATCAAGTAGCTCCTCAGTTTGCCTCACAGGGGCTGAGTGCACCCCGCTTGCCAACTGCACTCGGGAGACGGATGGTCACCCATCCAAGTACTATCCCAGCCCGACAGCGCTTAACAGTGTCAAAAACCTTCCGGAATCAATCTGAAATCCCTTGTCAATAACACTCAACGCTTCATGCGAATAAAGAGCTAGTTGTGTTTCATAAGAACGATGTTGTCTAAATCCGTGTTTACTGTGTGTCAATAGACCGTTTTCTTCGAGGTAATTCATAATGTTAAAACACAATATATGTTCCAAAACCCTGCTGCATATCGACGTTAATGATATGGGCCTGTAATTTAGTGAATTACTTCTATTAGTTCTCTTGAATATTGGAGTGACTTGTGCAACTTTCCAGTCTTTGGGTACGGATCTTCCGTCGAGCGATCGGTTGTATATGATTGTTAAACGTGGAGCTATTGCATCACCATACTCCGAAAGGAACCTAACTGGTATACAGTCTGGACCAGAAGATTTGCTTTTATTAAGTGATTTAAGTTTCTTCACCGCTCCGAGGATATTTACTGTTACGTTACTCATGTTGGCAGCTGTTCTTGGTTCGAATTCTGCAATACTTAATTCGTCTTCTTTTGTGAAGGCATTTCGGAAGGCTGAATTTAGTAACTCAGCTTTGGCAGCACTGTCTTCGACAGTATCTCCATTTTTATTGCGCAGAGAAGGCATTGATTGTTTGTTGCCGCTAACATACTCCACATACGACCAGAATCTCTTTGGATTTCTCCCAGGTTTCGAGACAATGTTTCATTGTGGAAATTATTATAAGCATCTCTCATTGAAGTCCGCGTTAAATTTCAAGCATCTCTTAAGGATCGCCAGTCTTGGGGATTTTGCGTCTGTTTAAAATTGACATGTTCAAAAAAATGTTCAAATGTGTGTGAAATCTTATGGGACTTAACTGCTAAGGTCATCAGTCCCTAAGCTTACACACTACTTAACCTTAACTATCCTAACGACAAACACACACGGGGGAGGACTCGATCCTCCGCCGGGACCAGCCGCACAGTATATGACTGCAGCACCTGAGACCGCTCGTAAATTTGGCATGTTTGTTTCGTTGTTTCTGCAACAGTGTTCTGACCCATTTTGTGTACCAAGGAGGATCAGCTCCGTCGTTTGTTAATTAATTTGGAATAAATCTCTCCATTGCTGCTGATACAATTTTTTTTTTAATTCAAGCCACATCTGGTCTACACTTATACTACTAATTTGGAAGGAGTGGAGTTTGTCTCTGAGGAAGGCGTCAAGTGAATTTTTATCTGCTTTTTTTGAATAGGTACATTTTTCGTTTATTTTTGGAGGAATTGGGGGTTACAATATTCAATCTTGCTACGACAACCCTGTGTTCACTAATCCCTGTATTCATTTTGATGTTTGTCATATATTATTTGTTGCTAAGAGATCAAGTGTGTTTTCACAACCGTTTACTACTCGCTTGGGCTCATGAACTAACTGCTCGCAGTAATTTTCGGAGGATGTGTTTAGCACAATTTCGGATGATGTTTTATGCGTACCTCTAGAATTAAATATGTATTTTCGCCAACATATCGAGGATAAATTGAAGTCACCACCAAGTAAATTGTATGAGTCGGGTACGTGTTTGAAATCAAACTCAACCTAGTCACGTGTTTGCTTAGCAATTTATTTGCGTGCTCCACAGACCATAATCGCAGTCGCTCAGTATGATGTGGAATGCAGGAGGAACAGTCAGTATTCAGGGATACGACAGGAAAGTTGTCCGAAGCAAAACAGCCTAGTAAACATAAGCGTTAAAATACCTATCTCATGAGCTATGAACTATTCTTCATCTTCAATACTGTGCAACAAATCTCTTCTACTGAAAGCTCTTCGCTATCCAAATTCTGAGAGATGGTAGTATGAACCGAAACAAGATAAAAACGTCCAGTAAACGTATGGATCTAAAGAGCGCACCTTGACATTTTGAGCGCCATGGCCGTAACATTATGTTGTCTTCAGTGTCGGCTAAACTGTCATACTTGCGGTATGATGACCACACAAAATAGTGAGGAGTACCGCGTCAGTAATACGAGGTGCTTGGCAGTACTTCCTGCGATGTTTGCTGATTATATTACGTATGTTACATTATTTCCAACAATCAAGACATCGTAATATTACGGACAGGGCACTCAAAATGTTAACGGGCTATTAGCATTTGTTCATCTTCGCTATTGTGAAATACAGGTACAGTTCGTCAACTGAATAGCTCTTAAGGTATGCATTTTTGAGCGTGTGTTCACTAGTTCATTTTTTCTTGTTTCTGCTCACCCAATATATGACAAGCAAAGAGGTTGCAGTATTAGAGATTTGTTTCACAGTATCGAATATGAGGATCTGGTCACAGCCATTAAAGTACATATTTCAGAATCCACGTTTCCTACACATTTTTGCTTCGAATGATCGTTCCTGTGATACGCTTGAATATTGACCATTCCTTCTGGGACACCAATTATAATATAATTTCTGAATGAGAGTTACGGCGATAATTTACACTGCTAACATTACAAAAATATACCTTATCTTATATTTCCTTTACCAGTCTCAAGAATAACACTTTACTGGAATAACACTTAACTGTACGTGAAATATTTCTTCTCTCTCTCTCTCTCTCTCTCTCTCTCTCTCACACACACACACACACACAAAGTATTACGTTACACATCTGGGTAACAGATGAATTTCATTTGCACATCCTTAACGATTTATCTTATACGGGCATTAGGTCATCTTAAGGCACGTTACTATGCTTAAAGTTGATTTAATTTCCATTTTTACATCGTCAATGTATTTTCTTACACGGGGATTACGCCGTGTCTAGGCAATGTTACTGCCCCTAAAGGTTTGTCTCTTAAAGCTAAATACATCGTCAAGAGACTAGTTTAAACGCACACAGAAAGCAGAACTGAGTGTGATTGAGTTTGAAAATACTTACTGCATCTTTATAGCTTCTGATTCCAACTCTTGGGGAGAAAACGTTAGGAACAGCAACACGCCTTAGACATTACCTAACCCGATATAACAAAATACACTGAGGATGTAAGTGGCCTGGAAGCCTGAACTATATGGCTTCAGTTTTTGTCTGAAGTAAATTTTGTAATCTGTTGAGTTTCACATCACTGAATAAATGGTCGCTGACTTTTTTAACGCATCACTCCTTTCTGTGCCAGACTAAAAATGTCTAATTTTACGTTGGTGCAGAAGTTCGTAACGTTTCTGTTTTGGATGTTGGTACTCCGGTTGCCATGGGTTTATGTATCGCTTCTCTTGTTTTACTTGTAGTTCACTGTTACCATATTAGGTTAAATATTCTCATTTTGTCACTTGGAGATAGTGAGTAAAGTTTTGGATGCTAGAAAATGGAGTGCCAAGTTAAGAAATCGAAACATTTGCGACATATTCTTTTATTTGAGTTCAATAGAGGGGTGAGAAAAGCGGAGGTAGCGAGAAATATTTTCGCTGTATATCGAGATAACCAGACTTCAAGAAGAATGTAATAATTCCAATCCCAAAGAAAGTAGGTGTTGACAGATGTGAAAATTACCGAACTATCAGTTTAATAAGTCACAGCTGCAAAATACTAACGCGAATTCTTTACAGACGAATGGAAAAACTGATAGAAGCCGACCTCGGGGAAGATCAATTTGGATTCCATAGAAATGTTGGAACACGTGAGGCAATACTGACCCTACGACTTATCTTAGAAGAAAGATTAAGGAAAGACAAAACCTACGTTTCTAGCATTTGTAGACTTAGAGAAAGCGTTTGACAATGTTGATTGGAATACTCTCTTTCAAATTCTGAAGGTGGCAGGGGCAAAATACAGGGAGGGAAAGGCTATTTACAATTTTTACAGAAACCAGATGGCAGTTATAAGAGTCGAGGGACATCAAAGGGAAGCAGTGGTTGGGTAGGGAGTGAGACAGGGTTGTAGCCTATCCCCGATGTTATTCAATCTGTATATTGAGCAAGCAATAAAAGAGACAAAAGAAAAGTTCGGAGTAGGTATTAAAATCCAAGGAGAAGAAATAAAAACTTTGAGGTTCGCCGATGACATTGTAATTCTGACAGCAAAGGACTTGGAAGAGCAGTTGAACGGAATGGACAGTGTCTTGAAAGGAGGGTATAAGATGAACTTCAACAAAAGCAAAACGAGGATAATGGAATGCAGTCGAATTAAGTCCGGTGATGGTGAGGAAATTACATTAGGAAATGAGACACTTAAAGTAGTAAAGGAATTTTGCTATTTGGGGAGCAAAATAACTGATGATGGTCGAAGTAGAGAGGGTATAAAATGTAGACTGGCAGTGGCAAGGAAAGCGTTTCTGAAGAAGAGAAATTTGTTAACATCGAGTATAGATTTAAGTGTCAGAAAGACGTTTCTGAAAGTACTTGTATGGAGTGTAGCCATCTATGGAAGTGAAACATGGACGATAAAGAGTTCGGACAAGAAGAGAATAGAAGTTTTCGAAGTGTGGTGCCACAGAAGAATGCTGAAGATTAGATGGCTAGATCGCGTAACTGATGAGGAGGTGCTGAATAGAATTGGGGAGAAGAGAAATTTGAGGCACAACTTGACTAGAAGAAGGGATCGGTTGGTAGGACATGTTATGAGGCATCAAGGGATCACCAGTTTAGTATTGGAGGGCAGTGTGGAGGGTAAAAATCGTAGAGGAAGACCAAGAGATGAATACACTAAACAGATTCAGAAGGATATAGGTTGCAGTAGGTACTGGGGGATGAATATGCTTGCACAGGATAGAGTAGCTTGGAGAGGTGCATCAGACGAGTCTGTGGATTGAAGACCACAACAACAACATCGAGATAACGCCACTGAACACAGCACGGCATGAATATTGTTTTCTACTTCTAAGTAGGATTGTTCTGACAGTAGTGACTTTCCACGTTCAGGAAGACTTTCGGGGATTTACGAAGCTCCTTTAAACGCGTTTATCAACAATGATTCACGTCACTCTACTCGAGAACTGGCAAATGTAATGAAATGTGATCATTCCACCACCGTGCGACATTTGCATGCAGTAGGGAACGTTCAAAAATCTGGTGCATGCGTTCTGCATCCTGTAAACCGAAGTCACAAAAGACAATGTAATGCATCCGGTGAAACAGCGACTGTCTGGAATAATACTACAAATTGCTTCCACAAGGTGTGACTATCACTACTAACATTTGTTGTCAGCCACTGAGACGTCTTCCGGGCGAAATGCAAGAACAATGATCAGGAAGACAGCGTGAAGTGGTGCTACGTCACAATAACGCCCGCCTCCATTCTGCTACAATGACAAAAAAATATTATGCAGGAGTCGAGGTGGAAAGTCATTCCGCACCCACCATCTCATCGGATCTTCCACCGTCAGATGTTCAACTTTTCCACTCTCTATCGAACAACCTTCAAGGGAGCTACACAATAAATAATATAATAAGGACGGCTGGAAGCGTTTCCTTTTCTTACATAAGTGAACGGCCCTGGTCCCACAGACCCCCAGTCAAAAGGGTGGACATTTAAAAACCTTCAAGGAACTTCCTTTCCGGATGAAAATGCACTCCGAACATGGTTTGCCGAGCTCTTCGCCTAAAAAACGCGTGATTTCTACAGTCGCGGTATCGAAAAGTTTCCCCAGCATTGGGAGACTGTTGTAAAAGTGAAAGAGAATATACACTACTGGCCATTAAAATTGCTACACCAAGAAGAAATGCAGATGATAAACGGGTATTCATTGAACAAATATATTATACTGGAACCGACATGCGATTACACTATCATGCAATCTGGGTGCTTACATCCTGAGAAATCGGTACCCAGAACAACCACCTCGGGCCGTAATGACGGCCTTTATACGCCTCGGCATTGAGTCAAACAGAGCTTGGATGGCGTGTACAGGTACAGCTGCCCATGCAGCTTCAACACGATACCACAGTTTATCAAGAGTGTGACTGGCGTATTGTGACGAGACAGTTGCTTGGCCACCATTGACCAGACGTTGTCAGTTGGTGAGAGATCTGGAGAATGTGTGGGCCAGGCCAGCAGTCGAACATTTTTTGTATCCAGAAAAACCCGTACAGGACCTGCAACATGCGGTCGTGCATTATTCTGCTGAAATGTAGGGTTCGCAGGGATCGAATGAAGGGTAGAGCCACGGGTCGTAATACATCTGAAATGTAACGTCCACCGTTCAAAGTGCCGTCAATGCGAACAAGAAGTGACCGAGACGTGTAACCAATGGCACCCCATACCATCACGCCGGGTGATACGCCAGTATGGCGATGACGAATACACGCTTCCAATATGCGTTCACAGCGATGTTGCCAAAAACGGATGCGACCATCATGATACTGTAAACAGAACCTGGATTCATGCGAAAAAATGACGTTTTGCCATTCGTGCACCCAAGTTCGTCGTTGCGATCCCGTCTATGATGCAGCGTCAAGGGTAACCGCAGCCATGGTCTCCGAGCTTATAGTCCATGCTGCTGCAAACGTCGTCGAACTGTTCGTGCAGATGGTTGTTGTCTTGCAAACGTCCGTATCCGTTGACTCAGTGATCGAGACATGGCTGCACGATCCGTTACAACCATGCGGATAAGATGCCTGTCATCTCGACTGCTAGCGATACGACACCGTTGGGATCCAGCACGGGGTTCCGTATTACCCAGCTGAACCCACCGATTCCATATTCTGCTAACAGTCATTGGATCTCGACCAACGCGAGCAGCATTGTCGCGATACGATAAACCGCAATCGCGATAGGCTACAATCGGACTTTTATCAAAGTCGGAAACGTGATGGTACGCATTTCTCCTCCTTACACGAGGCATCACAACAACGTTTCACCAGGCAACGCCAGTTAACCGCTGTTTGTGTATGAGAAATCGGTTGGAAACTTTCCTCATGTCAGTACGTTGGAGGTGTCGCCACCGGCGCCAACCTTGTGTGAATGCTCTGAAAAGGTAATCATTTGCATATCACAGCATCTTCTTCCTGTCGGTTAAATTTCGCGTCTGTAGCACGTCATCTTCGTGGTGTAGCAATTTTAATGGCCAGTAGTGTATTATTAATAGTTAAACGCCCTACTACGTACATCTTTTGTGTTTATTACACTTATGGAAAAACGCTACGAACTAATGCACCAACCGAAAAGCTGCCGGCCGAAGTGGCCGTGCGGTTAAAGGCGCTGCAGTCTGGAACCGCAAGACCGCTACGGTCGCAGGTTCGAATCCTGCCTCGGGCATGGATGTTTGTGATGTCCTTAGGTTAGTTAGGCTCTGAGCACTATGGGACTCAACTGCTGTTGTCATCAGTCCCCTAGAACTTAGAACTACTTAAACCTAACTAACCTAAGGACATCACACACATCCATGCCCGAGGCAGGATTCGAACCTGCGACCGTAGCAGTCGCACGGTTCCGGACAGCGCGCCTAGAACCGCGAGACCACCGCGGCCGGCGATTAGTTAGGTTTAACTAGTTCCAAGTTCTAGGGGACTAATGACCTCAGCAGTTGAGTCCCATAGTGCTCAGAGCCATTTGAACCATTTGAACCGAAAAGCTAGACTTCGTGCAAGTCACGTGTAGACGTAAACTGCAGCTGGATCGCGCTGCAGTCGCTCATCACTACGTTGCGGTTCACGTACCGTACCAACGCAGGGAATTATTTCCGAGCACTCGGCATCATGGCGGAGGCCACGCCAATGACTTGCATGTCGAATGCAAAGCGCCACGTGGAGGCAGTTACTCTGATGCTGTCTGTGCATTCTTATCAACGCCCACTGTCCGCCCCCGGTAGCTGAGTGGTTGCCGGCACGGTTGCTCAGCGTGTTCGGTCAGAGGGTTTAGCTACCCTCTGTAATAAAAAACTGAGTAAACGGATCAACGAACAACCTGAACGAGTTCATCGGACGTCTGCCACGAACAAATTCAAACGAACAATATAGAACAAAATGAGATTAAAAAAGTGGTCAGCGGGACAGGATGTCAATCCTAAGGGCCCGGGTTCGATTCCCGGCTGGGTCGGAGATTTTCTCCGCTCAGGGACTGGGTGTTGTGTTGTCCTAATCATCATCGTTTCATCCCCATCGACGCGCTAGTCACCGAAGTGGCGTCAAATCGAAAGACTTGCACTCGGCGAACAGTCTACCCGACGGGAGGCCCTAATCACACGACATTTTTTTTAACACCCACTTACGTTGTTAATTTTAATTCAGATTGTGCAACACAGTCTCACAGGGGTACCTTTAGCTTCATGGAACAAAGGAGTGTTTGTATTGGGCGCTGTAGCTTTGTCTAAGCACTCTTTCCGCTGTACAGCAACACTCACGTGGAAGAACAAAACGAAGATATCCGACAACAGATGTCCGAGTTGTTTCACGTCAGAGAGCTAGACACTCGCC
The DNA here is from genome assembly GCF_023864345.2 of Schistocerca serialis cubense. NCBI lineage: Eukaryota > Metazoa > Arthropoda > Insecta > Orthoptera > Acrididae > Schistocerca > Schistocerca serialis. The sequence continues at coordinate 268,862,403 of NC_064643.1, forward strand.
GGTTGTCCAGCTTTGCTCGAGGCGGAAGAGGTAGACGCGAGGGCGATAACAGCGACAGGATGACCGGACCGAAAAGCAGACGAGACGGCCAGCCTCGAGGCTGCACAAAAAAGCAGCGGTGCGCCCGAGGAATCCAATAGCTCTCCTCCCCGCTCCTCCAGTGACCGAACGCAGCCAGACTGGGCTGCACCTAATTCCGTGAGCCCGGCCGCCGCCACCGCGGCAGCGCCACGCGCAGGTATGCGCGGACAACACAGACATAGATACAATTGCGCCGCCCCGGGGAGCCGCGTCCGCGCCTCTGATCCCCCACCGCAGTGATGACAAAATTCCTCCGGTATCGTGTTTTAAGCCGCCCCCACCGCCACCCATGTCCCCACCGACGTCGACAGAGAAGCAGTCCGTTTCTTCTGTGATGCGCGCCACCGCGATACCCAACTCTCTCTCGCTGCCGGCCCGACTTGCCGCCCAAATTAAAAGAAGGATCTCTTCTTCCTTTTCAATCGGAAACCGCCCGCGCCACCCTCAAAAGAGGAGGAACAACGCCCGCAGGCCGTCGGTATTACCTGCGTAATTAAATGCCCGGATGCGCGCGTCGAAACCACTCTCGATTGGTATGGGCAGGGGGGAGGGAGGGAGGGGGCGGCCGGACGCCGCGCAGGCTGCCGAAATGAAGCTCCGCTTCGGGCGCTGCGGCTTTTCTTAAAAAGGCGCGACGGTTTGCTCACTGGACATCTGAAACCAAAAGCGCGAGTGTCCTCCACGGACCCTCTCTCTGTTCCCTGCAACTGGTGTCCGTTCTTCCTGGGAGGAAAAAACGATCTGCCCTTCTCGCCAACGTTATCAAATTTCTAAGACCGAGAGAACAAAATAAAAAAATAAAAAAAGGTTTCGAGGCACAAACATTTTGCGTCGCGTTCATCATACACACACTAATTAAGACTTTCAGGCTGAGTGGCCATGATCGATATATAAATCTACCAGCTGACAAGCCCGGCATTACCAATTATAAATCAGACACAAAGGCCTCGCACGCCTGATCAAAGCGACGAGCGTACCCGAGACGTGTTCACACGGAGATGTGGAAAGTACACAAGTCGAACAGGCCAGGAACTTTAACTTCCTTAAACAACGGTGTGGTGATTTCTGTGGGGGTACATAAAGGAGAGAATCTTTGTCCTACTTACGGCAATTACTCTTGAAGAGCTGAGAAATCGAATTGTTGAAGCTCTCTATTCAATTAATTCGTATGTGGAATGACATGGACTTCCGTTTCGATGTTTCTCGGGCAACGCGTAGTGCTCATATTGAGTTTGTGGAACAGTGTCTGTGCGAACGTAAGACTTTCAAATGGTTCAAATGGCTCTGAGCACTATGGGACATCTGAGGTCATCAGTCCCCTAGAACTTAGAACTACTTAAACCTAACTAACCTACGGACATCACACACATCCATGCCCGAGGCACGATTCGAACCTGCGACCGTAGCAGTCGCGCGGTTCCGGACTGAAGCGCCTAGAACCGCATGGCCACCGCGGCCGGCGTAAGACTTTGAACCTTCCTCTATCCAGTGACAAGCGTCTTTCATAGCTTCTCTGTAGTAAACAACTAAAATCTGTTCTTTGTTTTGCATCACCCTGTTTAAGTAAAGTATAGCGAATGACATTGACTTTACGATTACATGTTATTTAAGAGCGTAAAATTAACAAAAAGATTCATCCTGCGCTGAAATTCACCAAAGTTATAAAAACTCAACTGGAAAAGTGAAGGACAACCGTACACTCACAAGTCGTACTTACAACCATGACTAAATGTCTGTCGCATCTTTTTATTCATTGACAGACATAGTTACATGTCACTAAAATTGGTAGCAGCATTCTCTGCAACAGAAAACAGCAGAATTCCATTGTCCCCGCTATCCCGTTCTGCCCTCAGTTCCCTACTACGCGATGCGGCTATTTCGACGATGTAATTTAGACTGCGATTATTGAGTCTTTCGTTACGTGCTGCCAATTTTAAATTGACGAGGTGGGATAACAGTATGATTAATTACTAACTGCATTTGTTCCACAAGCGCAATGGCAAGCTGATTAATAACAGCTGCCTAGTCCAAGTACACAATAACCTGCGGGTTTTGTCACGTGTTCCGCGCTCCAGCATGCGTCTTCGTCACATTTTTAAATACATCCATTTACAGGAGCGACAGAGTGACGTGCGTGGAATTTCCATCACGAGGGAAGAAGGGTAGTTCGCGCCCTCCCGAGCCACGCCAGCGCAGACAGCCTACAGTGCGCCGGAAAAAAATCATTAATCAGAGCTCTAAATATGATAATACACAGACGAGAGATTCGAGGGTGCTGGAGGCGGGAGTGCGTTCCGGTATGCGCCGAGGCCGGACTGAATGGGGCGACGCATGAATGAAGAGCCTTTCCGGTGTTTGAGTCGACCTGGATCGCCTCCGCGCCTACCACACCTGCAGCTCATCTCGCCGCACAACGGACTTGTTCCTAATTGGTCGCGTGACGCTGCACAAACTCCGCTTTTAATTGGATGTTTCAATACGGGGCAGACAGACATGTCGGGCAGTATTGACAAAAAGCGGCGTGCAGCGGCTGCACGCACCAGCGCCGCGCTGCAGCCGTGCGTTGCCCACCCACAGCCTGATCGCAGGCGTCGCTCTGAAGAGTCCGGGTCCCTTCGGAGAGGGACAGAACGTTTCATCGGGTGGGCTATAAAGCAGGAGAGGACAATGTCAGCTGCGTGGAACGGGCGGGGCGTAACAGAGTGCCTCGGTTTTCTCGATTAAATTGGACCATATTCTTCACGCCTGTCCTCACGGACGCGTCCCTGCTCTCTGCACCGTCGATTCTCCTTTCATATCGCGGCCGTCCGATCTACCGCAGTAAATTACGTGACCATAAGGAATGCCAAGGTCCGAGCAGCGCAGTTCGAAGTCATCTCCGAGGCGTCCTTCGCTTAACACAACTACGCAACTGCAGGGTCCCACAGGATTTCGGTTCATCGATGCATGGAGAATGAGCTTTCACTATTCACCCCACACCTCGACTGTGCGACAATGGCCGGACTGATAACTCGTTTCATCGCGGTTCCATCGCAGGAGTGTCTCAAACATAATGCACAACATCTGAACGCGAGAGTACTTCCACAGGGTGATTCCGCGACGATGTTACAAACTTTCAGAGATAATGGAGAAGGATAAATACATCAATTTGTGATAAGGGACGCTGGTCCGGAAACCACAGAGTCGAAAGATATAAGTGAAAATGCTTCTGATACAGGGTGGTTATAATTAAACTGCAGCTACGAGGGCTATTCAGCAAGTAAGGTCAGATCGATAGTGAAATGGGACCCTTAGTGAAAATCCTATCAAGTATTTGACAGTGTCTCTAGTATGACCATCGATTGCGTCACGTCACACTTTTCACCTCTAAGTGCTTAGTGAACAAGTAAAGAAGCCTGGAAAACCGTGTGTCCTGCCAAGTATGAGTGCCTGTGAGAGATTTCGTCTGATTACATGCAGCACACACAACTTGACTGTCACCACTGTCACCACTCCTCACACCACACCGGTGTTACGTATGTTTTAATGTGTGACCTTTTGAAGAACATTATGTTTTATATTTTAATGTATGACCTGAGCAACTCAGCTCTTAAATCACTGTACATCTTTGACGATATGTTCTTCATGTAATTGCCTTACCTTCTGATGAAGTCAACCTTAGAAGTGACGAAACTTGGTCATGGTATATAGAAAACATATGCAACCGGTTGGCTAATTTTCACATATTTTTCAAATTTGTGTATACGGTTGCTGCAAACGTCAGCCATGTTCAAAATTGTCATGCATTTCCTCCTTCATGACAATCATCGGCCGCACACTGGAGGAGCAATGAGGATGCTCCTGCAGCGTTTTCGATGAGAAGTGTTTCGTCACCCACCACACAGTCCAGACTTGGCTGCCTCGGAGTTCCTTTTCTCGTCACGTGAACCGCTGGATATGAAGACAACGTTCTGGCACAGACAACAATCTGCATATCAACGTACTGAATTGGTAACAAACACAGGCGGCTGCCTTCTATGACGAGGTTATTGGAAAGTTGGTACAGTGCTACGAGAAATATCTAAGTTAGAGTGGCGAATGTGTAGAGAAGTAGATGGAAGGAGTAGTTTTAACTGATGCAATCAAAACATTTTTGATTTTCGCTGTCATTTCCATTTCACGGCCGATTATACCTTACTTTCCGAAAAGCCATCGCACTAACGGAGGTCCGGTGTGGACTGTTAATTATCGTATGGCGGTGAAATTGAGCAGATATGGGGAAAGAAATACAGTAGAAGAAGAATGGGTAGCTTTGAGAGATGAAGCAGTGAAGGCAGCAGAGGATCAAGTAGGTAAAAAGACGAGAGCTGGTAGAAATCCTTGGGTAACAGAAGAAATATTGAATTTAATTGATGAAAGGATAAAATATAAAATCGCAGTAAATGAAGCAGGAAAAAAGGATTACAAACGTCTCAAAAATGAGATCGACAGGAAGTGCAAAGTGGCTAAGCAGGGACGGCTAGAGGACAGATGTAAGGATGTAGAGGCTTATCTCACTAGGTGTCAGATAGATACTGCCTACACGCAAATTAAAGAGACTTTTGGAGAAAAGAGGTCCACTTGTATGAATATCAAGAGCTCAGATGGAAACCCAGTTCTAAGAAAAGAAGAGAAAGCAGAAAGGTGGAAGGAGTATATAGAGGGTCCATACAAGGGTGATGTACTTGAGGACAATATTTTGGAAATGGAAGAGGATGTAGATGAAATGGGAGATATAATACTGCGTGAAGATTTCAACAGAGCACTGAAAGACCTGAGTCGAAACAAAGCCCCGGGAGTAGACAACATTCCATTAGAACTACTGACAGCCTTGGGAGAGCCAAACCTGACAAAACTCTACCATCTGGTGAGCAAGATGTATGAGACAGGCGCAATACCCTCAGACTTCAAGAAGAATATAATAATTCAAATCCCAAACAAAGCAGGTGTTGACACATGTGAAAATTACAGAACTATCAGATTAAAAGGTCACGGCTGCAAAATACTAACGCGAATTCTTTACAGACGAATGGAAAAAATAGTAGAAGCCGACCTCGGGGAAGATCGGTTTGGATTCCGTAGAAATATCGGAACACGTGAGGCAATACTGACCCTATGACTTATATTAGAAGCTAGACTAAGGAAAGGCAAACCTACGTTTCTAGCATTTGTAGACTTAGAGAAAGCTTTTGACAATGTTGATTGGAATACTCTCTTTCAAATTCTGAAGGTGGCAGGGGTAAAATACAGGAAGCGAAAAGCTATTTACAATTTGTACAGAAACCAGATGGCAGTTATAAGAGTCGAGGGACATCAAAGGGAAGCAGTGGTTGGGAAGGAAGTGAGACAGGGTTGCAGCCTCTCCCCGATGTTAGTCAATCTGTATAATGAGCAAGCAGTGAAGGAAACAAAAGAAAAATTCGGAATAGGTATTAAAATCCATGGAGAAGAAATAAAAACTTTGAGGTTCGCCGAAGACATTGTAATTCTGTCAGAGACAGCAAAGGACTTGGAAGAGCAGTTGAACGGAATGGAGAGTGTCTTGAAAGGAGGATATAACATGAACATCAACAAAAGCAAAACGAGGATCTTGAAATGTAGTCGAATTAAGTCGGGTGATGCTGAGGGAATTAGATTAGGAAATGAGACACTTAAAATAGTAAAACCGAGCGGGGTGGCGCAGTGGTTAAACACTGGACTCGCATTCGGGAGGACGACGGTTCAATCCCGCGTCCGGCCATCCTGATTTAGGTTTTCCGTGAATTCCCTAAATCACTCCAGGCAAATGCCGGGATGGTTCCTCTGAAAGGGCACAGCCGACTTCCTTCCCAATCCTCCCCTAAGCCGATGAGACCGATGACCACGCTGTCTGGTCTCCTTCCCCAAACCAACCAACCAACTTAAAATAGTAAAGGAGTTTTGCTATTTGGGGAGCAAAATAACTGATGATGGTCGAAGTAGAGAGGATATAAAATGTAGACTGGCAATGGCAAGGAAAGCATTTCTGAAGAAGAGAAATTTGTTAACATCGAGTATAGATTTAAATGTCAGGAAGTCGTTTCTGAAAGTATTTGTACGGAGTGTAGCCATGTATGGAAGTGAAACATGGACGGTAAATAGTTTGGACAAGAACAGAATAGAAGCTTTCGAAATGTGGTGCTACAGAAGAATCCTGAAGATTATATGGGTACATCACAAAACTAATGAGGAAGTGTTGAATAGGATTGGGGAGAAGAGAAGTTTGTGCCACAACTTGACTAGAAGAAGGGATCGGTTGGTAGGACATGTTCTGAGGCATCAAGGGATCACCAGTTTAGTATTGGAGGGCAGTGTGGAGGGTAAAAATCGTAGAGGGAGACCAAGAGACGAATACAGTAAGCAGATTCAGAAGGATGTAGGTTGCAGTAGGTACTGGGAGATGAAGAAGCTTGCACAGTATAGAGTAGCATGGAGAGCTGCATCAAACCAGTCTCAGTACTGAAGACCACAACAACAACAACATGTTAATGCATTAATGGGGAAGCCATTTGCGCTGGAAAAAATTACTTCCAAGTTTGTCCACCAGGTGCAAATCTGGCAATGTATACTTCAAAAATGGTTCAAATGGCTCTGAGCACTATGGGACGCAACATCTTAGGTCATCAGTCCCCTAGAACTTAGAACTAATTAAACCTAACGAACCTAAGGACATCACACACATCCATGTCTGAGGCAGGCTTCGAACCTGCGACCGTAGCGGTCGCGCGGTTCCAGAATGAAGCGCCTAGGACCGCTCGGCCACCCAAGCCGGCGCACTGTATACATTTTGTATAATGGTATGACATCCGCGGTGTGATATGCAAGCCATAACGTGAGTGAACAGTATGCCTATCGAGAAGAGAGACCGTGCACTGTTACTGAAATTGTTTTAAGGGTGAACGGCAGGAATCACAGTGCTACGCCGAAAGAGCATCATCAAGTGACAGGTATGAGGAAAGGCCCATCTCACGTTTGAAAGAAGACGATAATGAAATTCTAAAACAGGTATGAGGTTTGTGTGCCACGGTCGAGGTTATTGACGAGATTGCTGTAGCTGTAACTGACAATGGAGCACGTGCTCCGGTAGTATTAGTATCCGTACAGAGTCACGATAATTGTCCATTCCATGGCCAACAGTAAGCAAAGTTTTACTGTTTTACACTTGTAAGCGTACAAGACCCAGACGATGCAGCAACTGATACCTCTTGATCCGCAGCAAAGTTCTGTGGAGTGAGGCACATTTTACAGTACACGATACATGGAATACACAGATACTGCCGACCTTGTGGTACTGTGAAACGGCGTTTTGGGCACGAAGAGCCTTTGCACTAACCACATGTGACTGTGTGGTGTGGATTCACGGACCGTTCTTCTTTGAACAGAAGTCACCCAATGGGGCTTTCAGGCGTGTCGTGACGTCTGCAAGTTATCGAGAGGTTCTTGTGCAGTATGTGATTCCTTCCTCGAAAAGGCAAGATGGGCCAGCACCTCATGTTGCGCGCCCAGTGAAAGGTCTGTTTAATGCAAACTTCCACGAACGTGTCGTCTCTGGAGATTTTCCAGATGCATGGACTGCAGGATCACCTGATGATCCACGCTACTTTTGGCCCTAGGAATATCTAAAAGAACGAGTTTAACACGGACACTTCCAGTCAGTGACTTATCTAAAGGTCAATAAACAGGAACACATTGCTCAGATTCCACATGAACTGCTATGAGCAATTGCCGATCATGTCGTTCTACTGGTGTAGTATCTAGTCCGTCTTCAGTGCTCATACTGAACAAAACGGGCAATCGGCGATTAATAATAAAATCAACATTACGCCTTTCACAGTTCTTTGACCTTTTCTGACCACGTCCCATTCCTAATTCAGTACATACGGAAACATTTCTATGAGTGTTTCGTCCAGTCACAAGGCCAAATTTGCATCTGTTGGCGAAAACTGGAACTAATGTTTCTCCAACGTAAATCGGTTCCGCATTAACGCATTAGCACACCTGCCAAGTTTAGCTGCCGAATTACATACCGCAATGGACCGCTGTAAGTAACTACACTTTAATTATAACCACCCGTTACCACTGACAAAAGAATACATGTACAAGTACTGTTGTTGCATCCCGATGAGCACTTGTTATTCGTCAACGGATGTGGTTCCACCACGATGGATCCCCACCTCATTTTGAACGGAGGGTTCTTCAACATCTGGCTCAGACACTCCCCGAGAAATGGGTAAGCAGAGAAGGTCCATTTTTGTGGATAGCACTTGCACTTGATCTCACCCCACTTGATTACTTCCGGTTAGGCCATGTGAAAAGTCTTGTGTATGAGAAGTCTGTCGGGACTTAAGAAGATCTGGTAAGAATTTTCTCTGTCTGCAACACTGTTCAAACGACACCAACGGTATTAGAAACATTACAACAGAACTTTGGGCGACGTTGCTATGCCTGCATTGACGCTGTTCATTTTGAATAACTGTTGTAAATGTAGCAGCTTGTGAATTTCTTGCTTTTAAATGGAATTCATTATTGCTGTAGAGAAGACATAGGATTGTCGGTCTCTCTGACATAAAGTTATGTACGCCGTTAGTCGTTCATCAACAGAGGAAATTATCTGAAGGTATTGAGCAGAATGTGACGGGAACTCTGTACGTCACGACTGGGTTCCGGAAGTTGGGACGCTTAATTTGGGCGCTGCGTGGGGCTGAGGCGGAAATTGACTACACTATCGCTTATACTTTTCAATTCGGTCGTTTCTGGGCTAGGGTCTCTTACCTCAAATTGATACATTTACCCTTCTCCATCATGTCTGGAAGTTTGTAACATCGTCATGTAATCGCCCTGTACATAAGACAGGACTTCGAAACGTAAGTTGCAAGTTATAGTGGTCACGGAGCCATTCGACAACCGATATGTCAACGTCCTCATCATTGGAAAATCTTTTTATCTCCGTATGTTCTTCATTTAGTCAAAAATACGGAAATCGCATGCCGCAACATCCAAATTTCCCGATCAGCATCACCCATCAATTGGTCAATTGTTGGCACCATTTCACTACCGTTAGCCGTGACATTATATTTACTCCATGTACTGCCAGAATTTCACGGTGAATCTTTCTGCAATTTAGACACTTTGCCCACAAGAATTGCACTGCCCAGTGTACTTCTACTTTGGAGTACATTTCCAGTGGCAGCACCATTTCAGTCGCCTACTCTGCTGCATCTGTTATCCGTGCCGCAGCGGAAATGTATGTGCAGGAAACCTCGAACATGTTCTCCCTTCTGACAATTCGCCACTTTTGTTTCGCAAAGATCCTAACGTCGGAAGACATATGTAACTTACTATTTGAAGTAGCTACAAGTTTCTCATTGCATTCTGTTTATAGTCCTGTATTTCTCTGATACTTGTTTGTCTTGATATAATCTTGAAGAGATCGACCACATGAAATACTCCACACCACCGGTACTACATCGTCGTCGACAGATTCCAAGCATTACTTGACATCGCAACGAGTGAGACATTAGACGGAGGCAATCAGCAACACTTGTTCGCGTCATTTCACCGTCTCTACGCCAAAGATATCACAGTTGTGCCGGAACATTGTTACCCACTGTTCCACTCCAGCAGAAGGTTAGCTAGTATTTTATTTCACTCTCCCATAATGCTACTCCCGATATTATTATAATATACACACGTCAAAAAAAAGTTTTGCATCATCTTGGTTTCGAGAGTTCCGGAACCTGTACAGAGAATTGGAATAGAGGGCAACATAAACATCATTTCCGCCCTTTTTATTGCTCATGAAAACCACACATTGCATGTTGTACCACCATGCGAGACCTTCAGTAGTGGCAGTCCAGACTGCTGTACACACCGCTACCTCTAATACCCAGTAGCACGTCCTCTTGCATTGATGCATGCCTTTATTCGTCGTGGCATAATATCCACAAGTTCATCAAAGCACTGTTGGTCTAGATTGTCCGACTCCTCAACGGCGATTCGGCGTAGATCCCTCAGAATGGTTGGTGGGTCACGTTGTCTATAAACAGCGCTTTTCACTCTGTCCTAGGCATGTTCGATAGTGTTCATGTCTGGAGAACATGCTGGCCACCCTAGCCGAGCGATGTCGTTATCCTGAAGGAAGTCATTCACAAGCTGTGCACGATGGGAGCACAAATTGTCGTCCATGAAGATGAATGTCTCGCCAGTATGCTGCCGATATGGTCGCTCTGTCGGTCGGAGGATACCATTCACGTATCGTACAGCCGTTACGACACCTCCATGACCACCAGCGGAGTACGTCGGGCCCACATAATGCCTCCCCAAAACAGCAGGGAACCTCCACTTTGCTGTCCTCGCTGGGGAGTGTGTCTAAGGCGTCCAGTGTGACCGGGTTGCCTCCAAACACGTCTCCGACGATTTTATGGTTGAAGGCATATGCGACACTCATCGGTGAAGACAACGTGATGCCAGTACTGAGCGATCCATTCGTCATGTTGTTGTACCAATCTGAACCGCGCTGCATGGTGTCGTGGTTCCAAAGATGGAAGTCGCCATGGCCGTCGGAAGTGAAGTTGCGCATCATGCAGCCTATTGCGCACAGATAGAGTCGTGACACAACGTTCTGTGGCTGCACGAAAAGAGGTATTCAACATGATGGCGTAGCTGTTAGGGTTCCTCCGAGCATAATCCTTAGTTAGCCGTCATCCACCGCAATAGTAGCCTATGGGCGGGAGCGAAGCATCTTATCGACAATTCCTGTCTCTCTGTATCCCCTCCATGTCGGACAACATCGCTCTGGTTCACTCCGAGACCCCCGAGCACTTTCATTGTTGAGAGCCCTTCCTGGCACAAAGTGACAATGCGGACACGATCGAACCGCGGTATTGACCTTCTAGGCATGGTTAAATTACAGATAAATAGTTTATTCATCTCTTGGTCTCCCTTTACGATTTTTAACCTCCACGCTGCCGTCCAATAATAAACTGGTGATGCCTTGATGCCTCAGAAAATGTCCTACTACCTGATCCCTTCTTCTAGTCAAGTTGTGCCACAAAATCCTCTTCTCCCCTATTCTATTCAGTACCTCGTCATCAGTTACGTGGTCTATCCACCTAATCTTCAGCATTATTCTGTAACGCGACATTTCGAAAGCTTCAGTACTCTTCTTGTCTAAATTATTTACCGTCCATGTTTCACATCCATACATGGCTACACTCCATACAACTACTTTTAGAAAAGACTTCCTGACACTTAAATCTATACTTGATGTTAACAACCTTCTCTTCTTTAGAAACGCTTTTCTTGCTATTGCCAGTCTACATTTTATATCCCCTCTACTTCGACCATAATCATTTATTTTGCTCCCCAAATAGCAAAACTCATCTACTAATTTAAGTGTCTCATCTCCTAATCTAATTCCCTCAGAATCACCTGATTTAATACGACTACATTCCATTATCCTCGTTTTGATTTAGTTTATGTTCATCTTATATCCTCCTTTCACGAAACTGTCTATTCCGTTCAACAGCTCTTCCAGGTCCTTTGCTGTCTCTGACAGAATTAAAATGTCATCGGCAAACCTCAAAGTTTTTATTTCTTCTTCACGGATTTTAATTCCTACTCCAATTTTTTCTTTTGTTTCCTTTATTGCTTGCTCAGTACACAGACTGAATAACATCGGAATTAGGCTACAACCCTGTCTCACTCCCTTCCCAACTACTCTCTCAGGCCCCTCGACTCGTATAACTGCCATCTGGTTTCTGTACAAATTGTAAATAGCCTTTCACTCTCTGTATCTGACCCCTGACACCTTCAGAATTTGAAAGAGAGCAATCCAGTCAACATTGTCAAAAGCTTTCTCTAAGTCTACAAATGCTAGAAACGTAGGTTTGCCTATCCTTAAACTATCTTCTAATGTAAGTCGTGGAGTCAGTATTGCCCATCTCGCGCAGGAAATACGAAGACATAGATCTTTCCGTGCGAGCTCTGATTTCCCTTGTTTTATTATGGTGATCGTTTCTCCCTATGTAGGTCGGAATCAAAAAAATATTTTCGCATTCGGAGGAGAAATCTGATGGTTGAAATTTCGTGAGAAGACTCCGCCGCAACGAAAAACTTCTGTTTTAATGATGTCCACCACAAATCCTATATTATTTCAGTGACACTCTCTCCCCTATTTCGTGATAATACAAAACGAATTGCAGTTCTTTGTACTTTTTCGATGTACTCCATCAATCTTATCTGATAAGGAGCCCATACTGCGCAACAATGTTCTAAAAGAAGATGGAAAAGCGCAGTGTAGGCAGTCTATTTAGTAGATCTGTTGCATTTTCTAAGTGTCCTGCCGGTAAAACGCAGTCATTGGTTCGCCTTCCCCACAAAATATACTAAGTGTTCCTTCCAACTTAATGATTCTCGTAATTGTAATTTCCGGGAATTTAGTTGAATTTACGGCTATTAGATTTGACTGATTTATCGTGTAACCGAAGCTTAACGTATACCTTTTAGTACTCATGTGGATGACCTCACCCTTCTCGTTATTTAGGGGAAATTGTCAATTTTCGCACCATACAGATGTTGTTGTTGTTGTCTTCAGTCCTGAGACTGGTTTGATGCAAGTCTCCATGCTACTCTATCCTGTGGAAGCTTCTTCATCTCCCAGTACTTACTGCAACCTACATCCTCCTGAATCTGCTTAGTGCATTCATCTCTTGGTCTCCCTCTACGATTTTTACCCTCCACGCTGCCCTCCAACGCTAAATTTGTGATTCCGTGATGCCTCAGAAGATGTCCTACCAACCGGTTCCTTCTTCTTGTCAAGTTGTGCCACAAACTTCTCTTCACCCCAATCCTATTCAATATCTCCTCATTAGTTGTGTGATCTACCCATCTAATCTTCAGCATTCTTCTGTAGCACGACATTTCGAAAGCTTCTATTCTCTTCTTGTCCAAACTAGTTATCGTCCATGTTTCATTTCCATACACGGCTACACTCCATACAAATACTCTCAGAAACGACTTCCTGACACTAAAATCTATACTCGATGTTAACAAATTTCTCTTCTTCAAAAACGCTTTCCTTGCCATTGCCAGTCTACATTTTATATCCTCTCTACTTCGTCCATCGTCAGTTATTTTACTCCCCAAATAGCAAAACTCCTTTACTACTTTAAGTGTCTCATTTCCAATTCCCTCAGCATCACCCGACTTAATTCGAATACATTCCATTACCCTCGTTTTGCTTTTGTTGATGTTCATCTTATATCCTTCCTTTCAAGACACTGTCCATTCCGTTCAACGGCTCTTCCAAGTCCTTTGCTGTCTCTGACAGAATTACAATGTCATCGGCGAACCTCAAAGTTTTTATTTCTTCTCCATGGACTTTAATACCTGCTCCGAATTTTTTCTTTTGTTTCCTTTACTGCTTGCTCAATATACAGACTGAATAACATCGGGGACAGGCTACAACCCTGTCTCACTCCCTACCCAACCACTGCTTCCCTTTCATGCCCCTCGACTCTTATAACTGCCATCTGGTTTCTGTACAAATTGTAAATTGACTTTCGCTCCCTGTATTTTACCCCTGCCACCTTTAGAATTTGAAAGAGCGTATTCCAGTCAACATTGTCAAAAGCTTTCTCTAAGTATACAAATGCTACAAATGTAGGTTTGCCTTTCCTTAATGTATTTTCTAAGATAAGTCGTAGGGTCAGTATTGCCTCACGTGTTCCAGTATTTCTGCGGAATCCAAACTGATCCTCGCCGAGGTCAGCTTCTACCAGTTTTTCTATTCGTCTGTAAAGAATTCGCGTTAGTATTTTGCAGCTGTGACTTATTAAACTGACAATTCGGTAATTTTCACATGTGTCAACACCTGCTTTCTTTGGGATTGGAATTATTATATTCTTCTTGAATTCTGAGGGTATTTCACCCGTCTCATACATCTTGCTCACCAGATGGTAGAGTTTTGTCAGGACTGGCTCTCCCAAGGCCGTCAGTAGTTCCAATGGAATGTTGTCTACTCCTGGGGCCTTGTTTCGACTCAGGTCTTTCAGTGCTCTGTCAAACTCTTCACCCAGTATCGTATCTCCCATTACATCTTCATCTACATCCTTTTCCAATTCCGTAATATTGCCCTCAAGTACACCGCCCTTGTATAAACCCTCTATATACTCCTTCCACCTTTCTGCTTTCCCTTCTTTGCTTAGAACTGGGTTTCCATCTGAGCTCTTGATATTCATACAAGTGGATCTCTTTCCTCCAAAGGTCTCTTTAATTTTCCTGTAGGCAGTATCTATCTTACCCCTAGTGAGATAAGCCTCTACATCCTTACATTTGTCCTCTAGCCATCCCTGCTTAGCCATTTCGCACTTCCTGTCGATCTCTTTTTGAGAAGTTTGTATTCTTTTTTTCCTGCTTCATTTACAGCGTTTTTATATTTTATCCTTTCATCAATTAAATTCAATATTTCTTCTGTTACCCAAGGATTTCTACTAGCACTCGTCTTTTTACCTACTTGATCCTCTGCTGCCTTCACTACTTCATACCCTCAGAGCTACCCATTCTTCTTCTACTGTATTTCTTTCCACCATTGCTGTTAATTGTTCCCTTATGCTCTCCCTGAAACTCTGTACAACCTCTGGATTAGTCAGTTTATCCAGGTCCCATCTCCTTAAATTCCCACCTTTTTGCAGTTTCTTCAGTTTTAATCTACAGTTCATAACCAATAGATTGTGGTCACAGTCCACATCTGCCTCTGGAAATGTCTTACAATTTAATACCTGGTTCCTAAATCTCTGTCTTACCGTTATATAATCTATCTGATACCTTCTTCTAGTATCTCCAGGATTCTTCCATGTATAGAACCTTCTTTTATGATTCTTGAACCAAGTGTTAGCTATGATTAAGTTATGCTCTGTGCAAAATTCTACCAGACGGCTACCTCTTTCATTTCTGTCCCCCAATCCATATTCACCCACTATGTTACCTTCTCTCCCTTTTCCTACTCTCGAATTCCAGTCACCCATGACTATTAAATTTTCATCTCCCTTCAGTACCTGAATAATTTCTTTTATCTCATCATACATTTCATCAATTTCTTCATCATCTGCAGAGCTAGTTGGCAAATAAACTTGTACTACTGTAGTAGGCGTGGGCTTCGTGTCTATCTTGGTCACAATAATGCGTTCACTATGCTGTTGGTAGTAGCTTGCCCGCACTCCTATTTTTTTATTCATTACTAAACCTACTCCTGCATTACCCCTATTTGATTTTGTCTTTACAACCCTGTATTCACCTGACCAAAAGTCTTGTTCCTCCTGCCACCGAACTTCAGTGATTCCCACTATATCTAACTTCAACCTATCCATTTCCCTTTTTAAATTTTCTAACCTACCTGCCCGATTAAGGCAGATGACATTCCACGCTCCGATCCGTGGAATGCCAGTTTTCTTCCTCCTGATAACGACGTCCTCTTGAGTAGTCCCCGCCCGGAGTTCCGAATGGGGGACTATTTCACCTCCGGAATATTTTACCCAAGAGGACGCCATCATCATTTAACAATACAGTCAAGCTTCATGCCCTCGGGAAAAATTACGGCTGTAGTTTCCCCTTGCTTTCAGCCGTTCGAAGTACCAGCACAGCAAGGCCGTTTTGGTTAGTGTTGCAAGGCCAGATCAGTCAATCATCCAGACTGTTGGCCCTGCAACTACTGAAAAGGTTGCTGCCCCTCTTCAGGAACCACATGTTTGTCTGGCCTCTCAACATATACCCCTCCGTTGTGGTTGCACCTACGGTATGGCCATCTGTATCGCTGAGGCACGCAAGCCTCCCCACCAATGGCAAGGTCCATGGTTCATGGGGGTAGGACCATACAGATACCTTTTCTAAATCGTTTTGCAATTTGTTTTCATCTTCTGATGACTTTACTAATCGAGAAAGGACAGCGTCATCTTCAAACAACCTAAGACGGCTACTCAGATTGTCTCCCAAATCGTTTATATAAATAAGGAACAGCAAAAGCATATAACACTACCTTAGGGAACACCAGAAATCACTTCTCTTTTACGCGATGACTTTCCGTCTGTTACTACGAACTGTGACTTCTCCGACAAGAAATCACGAATTCAGTCACATATCTGCGACGATATTCCGTAAGAACGCAATTTCACTACAAGCCGCTCGTGTGGTACAGTATCAGAAACCTTCAGGAAATCCAGAAATACGGAATCAGTTTGAAATCCCTTGTCAATAGCACTCAACACTTCGTGCGAGTAAAGCGCTGGTTGTGTTTCACAAGAACGACGCTTTCGAAATCCATATTGACTGTGTGTCAATAAACCGTTTTCTTCGAGGTAATTCATAATGTTCGAAAAAAATATATGTCCCCATATCCTGCTTCCATCGGATTAGGGAAGGATGCGGAAGGAAGTCTGCCAGGCCCTTTCAAAGGAACCATCCCGGCATTTGCCTGAAGGGAAGTCACGGAAAACCTAAATCAGGACAGTCGAACGCGGGTTTGAGCCGTTGTCCTCCTGAATGCGAGTCCAGTGTGCCAACCACTGGGCCACCTCACTCGGTACGGCTGGTTGTGGTTGAAGGAACTCTGATGGCACGGGGGACGTCACGGACATCCGCATCCTCATGCATGCGACAGTAACGTGGTGTCATGTTCCAACAGGACAACGCTCGTCAACACACGGCACCTATCCTATGAACTGTATGCAAGACGTCGAGGTGTTCCAGTGGCCTGCATAATCCCAAGAACTGTTTCCCATAGGACATGTATGGGACCAGCTTGGACGTCGACTTTATTTCAGTGTCATTACTGAAGAAATGAAGGAGAAGTTAAAACAGATGTGAATCAGCTTGTCTGAGGACACAGGACAAGATACAACCACTTTATGACTCCCTTCCCAACCGAATCACTGCTTGCATCCAAGCTAGAAAGGACGCGACATCACACCAATAAGTAGTCTTGTACTGCCAAGTTCTTCGTAAGTTTTACTCGATTTTGTAATCATCGCAGCAACATCATATACTTTCTCAACCCGTGAAGTTTCATTCGTTTCCTCCTCCCCTTCTGGATGTTTCATCGTTTTCGTCTGGCAGCGTATTTGCTGTGTCAGTTCAACTTCTTTCTTAGACAATGATTAGGCCATCTAGGATTTTTCACAAAGTACATAAAATGTTCTAATCATTTCCGAAATCACGTTTTTTTGTTCCCTGAGGTCACATTACATAGCACTAACGGCTGTCATGTTCAGCTCAGATGAAGACAAAGATGATAAAACATCAGCTAAAGGGATTAGGAAACCGAGGGACGGACATGAACTCTGGAATTCAGATGTAGTTAAGGAACGGTCCAATAATCCCATTACCGGAAATTTGCAACTTGCCCTTCGGCTATAACAGCGTTTACACGTATTTGGGTATATGTTTCCTCTGTGCTCTGTGAGTGGTAAATGTGTGCAAGAGTTTCCACTCTCGATTCGTTTGTTCAGATTTGATCACCAAAGGATTTACATTTTTTGTGAGTAGCTAAGGAAGAATATTAACAGAGTTTTATGTTTGCTTAAATAGTGTCAGTTCTGTTTCCGTGCAAAAAACTAACAAGAATACCACAGAAATACAAGTATACATCAAAAATAAAATTCTAAATGGAGAGATTATTGAAGTAAAAAGCGTAAGTGTTATCGTAAACTTAAAAAAAAGAAAAAAACTTATACATAAAAGTACTTGACATTCATTCTCGTAGTTACATATTTTCGATTCTCGAAACCCTTTTTTCGTTACCGTTCTGTCAGTTTTCAAAACCCTGTACGTGTTTAAAAAGTTCATCCTGAACCAGAAAGTTAATTAAGAGACGGACATGCCTTTTAGACCCAATCTGAAATTACTGTGCACAACGGAACGTTTAACGCGAAGAATTTATGGCCCTAGCTGCGGATCCTGAACTGGAAAACAATATTCCATAATAAAAGAAGAAGTTAATACAAACAAGTTCTTAAATGAACACATTAATTTATTCAATGAAAGACACACATTAAAATCTTCTGACTACGTAAAAACTTGAAGTTTTATTACAAAATGTGCCCTAGGTGAATTGCACCAAGTAAACCTGCTGGTTTTCAGCGTTACTTGTTGATAAATGAGAATGTGCCCTTTAGAAGCAACTGACGTTTTAAAAATTACTCACGAGCTTTTCTCTACTCAAATACAGTGACTGACAGATTAATAGTTACATTGAAGAACGCATGCATCTCCTAAAGCAACGGTAGACTTGAGACTGAAACCGCAATGATGTAAGCACTTGTGGACCAATGGTTGTCCTACACTGCCGGTGTTGCTAAGAATGCTCGCTGTAAATAATTAGCATGAGACATGCAGAATGATTCCATCGTATGTGTGTTTGTCCGGTAGTACAGGGCGATGGTCATGAACTTTGGACCATCGACAAGCTGATAAGATGTGCACTAGATGCGCCTGCTTTCCCGTCTCTGGATGAACTCCACTTTTTCTAGTTGTATCGTACAGCCTGCTCGTTCCTTCCCACCAAACAGGACATGTTCACCAACAGATGAGTAAGAGTTCTCGCCGGCCGAAGTGGCCGTGCGGTTAAAGGCGCTGCAGTCTGGAACCGCAAGACCGCTACGGTCGCAGGTTCGAATCCTGCCTCGGGCATGGATGTTTGTGATGTCCTTAGGTTAGTTAGGTTTAACTAGTTCTAAGTTCTAGGGGACTAATAACCTCAGCAGTTGAGTCCCATAGTGCTCAGAGCCATTTGAACCATTTTAAGAGTTCTCAGCCGTTTAGCTGTGTGATTCCTGCTGGTATAAAAATCGCACCAAGGAAACGCATCATGTTAAAACGCCCCTCTATTTCCAAAAACCTACTGCTTGTGCTCCATCTTTGTGACATCGCAAACATTTTTACCAATCATGCGTTTCTGAACCCAGCAACTAGCCTCACATCAGAGGTCCTCCGAAAGTAAAAACATCTCCTGTGGGTAGGCTCTCATTTTTCTGTAAGTCATGTTCCTTGAGGAAAGCGTAATTTTGCTATCTACTGAATGCTCTTTTCAGAATACAGGAATGTACCGACCTCTTACTGATGCGGTTCTTCCCCTGGCCCCTTGTCGGTTTCAGGGCTGCGAGCAGCTCATAAACGCACAATAGCTCCAAGTCTCCGGGGCTCGCCCGGTGAGGCGACTTTCATGGAGACAACACCCGAGGCTGCCTGCCTGTGTGGATATCAGAGGTCGCTTTTTTCGTTCGTCAGATACTGCTTTGCCCGTCCCAGATCTAATGTTCTACCCTGTTACCACACGCTCTCAAAAAGTAACAAGAAAAGAAGATGCACGCTATGTTAAATGTCGTTAAGATATGACGTTATTTAAAAGTCAGCACGTATCGCCATTGCAGTCAAATTCGCTTTTATAAAACATTATTATCATATTCGAGCCCTCACTATCCTCTATATAGAGTGCTAGTTGAGCCGTGGCGGCTGGCGCTAGTGTGTTCTACACTCCTGGAAATTGAAATAAGAACACCGCGAATTCATTGTCCCAGGAAGGGGAAACTTTATTGACACATTCCTGGGGTCAGATACATCACATGATCACACTGACAGAACCACAGGCACATAGACACAGGCAACAGAGCATGCACAATGTCGGCACTAGTACAGTGTATATCCACCTTTCGCAGCAATGCAGGCTGCTGTTCTCCCATGGAGACGATCGTAGAGATGCTGGATGTAGTCCTGTGGAACGGCTTGCCATGCCATTTCCACCTGGCGCCTCAGTTGGACCAGCGTTCGTGCTGGACGTGCAGACCGCGTGAGACGACGCTTCATCCAGTCCCAAACATGCTCAGTGGGGGACAGATCCGGAGATCTTACTGGCCAGGGTAGTTGACTTACACCTTCTAGAGCACGTTGGGTGGCACAGGATACATGCGGACGTGCATTGTCCTGTTGGAACAGCAAGTTCCCTTGCCGGTCTAGGAATGGTAGAACGATGGGTTCGATGACGGTTTGGATGTACCGTGCACTATTCAGTGTCCCCTCGACGATCACCAGTGGTGTACGGCCAGTGTAGGAGATCGCTCCCCACACCATGACGCCGGGTGTTGGCCCTGTGTGCCTCGGTCGTATGCAGTCCTGATTGTGGCGCTCACCTGCACGGCGCCACACACGCATACGACCATCATTGGCACCAAGACAGAAGCGACTCTCATCGCTGAAGACGACACGTCTCCATTCGTCCCTCCATTCACGCCTGTCGCGACACCACTGGAGGCGGGCTGCACGATGTTGGGGCGTGAGCGGAAGACGGCCTAACGGTGTGCGGGACCGTAGCCCAGCTTCATGGAGACGGTTGCGAATGGTCCTCGCCGATACCCCAGGAGCAACAGTGTCCCTAATTTGCTGGGAAGTGGCGGTGCGGTCCCCTACGGCACTGCGTAGGATCCTACGGTCTTGGCGTGCATCCGTGCGTCGCTGCGGTGCGGTCCCAGGTCGACGGGCACGTGCACCTTCCGCCGACCACTGGCGACAACATCGATGTACTGTGGAGACCTCACGCCCCACGTGTTGAGCAATTCGGCGGTACGTCCACCCGTCCTCCCGCATGCCCACTATACGCCCTCGCTCAAAGTCCGTAAACTGCACATACGGTTCACGTCTACGCTGTCGCGGCATGCTACCAGTGTTAAAGACTGCGATGGAGCTCCGTATGCCACGGCAAACTGGCTGACACTGACGGCGGCGGTGCACAAATGCTGCGCAGCTAGCGCCATTCGACGGCCAACACCGCGGTTCCTGGTGTGTCCGCTGTGCCGTGCGTGTGATCATTGCTTGTACAGCCCTCTCGCAGTGTCCGGAGCAAGTATGGTGGGTCTGACACACCGGTGTCAATGTGTTCTTTTTTCCATTTCCAGTAGTGTAGTTGCATCGCTGATATCGGTATTCGGCTGTCTTGCTATCTTTGACTGCTCCCCCCGGCGGGTTTTCCGCGTGAACGTGTGACGGAAGAGTCTCCGGTCGTCGTTCATCAAGCCTATTTGTGTTGAAAACAAGCCTGCGCCCCTAACCGTGGTGCATGGGCCTCGCCGTGTTCGCCGTCCTTGTCTTTTGTCACGTCGGATGTACGGTGCCGATCACTGGGCCCCTTGACGTGCAAAATTATGGTGGGTTCGTCGCCTCACGCTTAACAGCTTCCCAGGTCGTACTTTGCAAGCTCCAAGTTATTCTGTGTTTAACTAAGAAGATCGTTGAAACTTGTTGTGGCATGGGTAGCTGCCGGAGATGGTTCTGAACTTGCTTCCACAGTGGCTATTTTATGGAGGCTGATGTTCCTCATTTCGATTCCCATCATTTGTGGAGTATGTGTTTTAAGTGGTTTTCATGCAAGTTTTAAGTTGTTTTAGGACGTGTTGGCCGCTTGGGGACTGGCTGCCGTTGTGTATGCGCCCGGCAGCCGTAGAGTTAATGGTTTAATCATTTGTCACGGCAGAATTTGGTATGTTTATTTAATGTTGAAAGTGCCTTAAGGCAACTACAAGTGATCTCTAAGTTTCCTCCTAATTTACTGGGAAACGGGTACAGTTAGAGCATTGGTCCATAAGAATTTGGGGGCATGTTTATTATATATCCAAGTGTGGGTGTGATTTGACCTAGTTTTCATTGCAATCTATTTGTGCTGCAAGCCATTTGTTGAATCTGCACGTTTCCTGGCGTCGGTGCGGTTATGGATTCTTGTCAGGACCGCGCATTGTGAGGCCGGTTGGACTGTATATAAATATATATACTGCCTGCTTATGAGCCTGTGCACAAGCCGTGGGGAGTGAACGCTCGTATTGCCTGCTGGCTGTAGCGTTATTGCTTCCAGATACTGCTGTGGGCCTTAATGCTGTTCTCTAAAGTTAAGTGAGGCCACTTTGTTAATATTAGCGTTTCTGTAAGTTATTTAATGCTTATTACTAGACATTCTTATCCAACACTTATGTTAATCATTTGTGTATCTGTAATGAATGTCCAACTTGTTATTTTTCCTGTGTGCCCATTATGCGACCTTGGTTGACCCACTTTGCATTTTTAGTATAGGCATGTTTCACTGTGGACCTTTATATGGGCAGGTCAGTTTTATTAAGCTTCATTTTTTTTAAATGAAGTTGCGGTATTATGTGGCTGTGCAACTTTGGGTTGCAAGTGTATAGTGTTACTAGCCTTTTGAGATATGGTTAAACAAGAACGATTGTTTAAGATTGATTATTCACATCCCTACTATCTATGTTTTTGGTTGCAGATGCAAACTATGATCCTTATTCACGTTTATGTAATTCAATTAAAGTAAAAATCTGTAGACTGCATCAGTAAGAGGGCAAATGTCCAAACTGAAGTTTATTATAAAGTCTGTTTTGAGTCAAATTAAAACTGTAAGACAATCACAAGCTTGTCCATCACCAGTGATCCCGGGCTTACTATTTTCTTTAAATTGCTGTGGTGAGATTGTAAATTTGATTTTCTAAAGAATTGAGTAGTATCACGGTTCATTAGTCTCATATTAAATGAAAGGGCACATGCCACATGACTTGCTGCTTTTCGAGGTTCGGTATTTAATGTAACAATTCATCTTTCTTTAAAATTTTGATGTAAATATAATAATACACTTTATTTTAACATTGCTATACTCCCATAATATGATTTACTGAAATGTGAGGCGTGGCCAGAAAAAGTCACAGGTATGCTGCAAGTTATAGAGTTCGTGTGTTGGACAGCTGAAAGTTGCGAAGTGGCCTGAAGACAATAATTCTTATAAAAGCATGGTTCTAGGTTTTTTTCTCCTCTTATTATATAATGGTTAATTAGGTGATAGTTTCTGAGACTTTTTCTGACAGTTCAGACAGACAATCCAACTGGCAGTAGCTGCACTGTGGATTAGTTTACAAGTTATGCTGCAGATCCCTTCTCAACTGTCTGCGACAACTTGTCCACAAGCAGGAAGAGTGCATTTGCAAGACATCTGATGTTACCTCCTCAATAAAGAAGTGTGTGTATTCATGTGTCTGTGTGTATAACGCATTTTCCTTGTGTTAAGCTGAGTTATTCTGTCTTTGCGAAACGATCATTGGACGAATAAATTACTACTATTACAACATCTTTATTTGTAAAGCACTGAAATGTTCAGAAAACATATGACTAGCTGTAAGGTAACAAAGCGTCTTATTAACAACATCCGAAGACAACAGCTGCTTAATGAAGAGGCGATTTACTTACCTAAATGTGCGCATATGACGTGTGTTGGCAGTCAGTGCAAACACCCACAGCAACTGCCGGGTGACAGAACCGTGCTCCAGACACCTTGTTGCAGACTGCAGCTGCAGATTGAGTTATCGCCCGGTAATTGGCGGCACTGCACGCCATTTCCAGTACGCGCAGCTGTTCCAGCCACTGAAAACGCTGAAATCGATGGGTGCCGTGCAAAGCACTCGCATTATACATTCACACACGACATGGGGGCACGTTAATCAAACTCTCAGTTTGCACAATAGTGGAATTTTGCCAGATGTAGCCATGAAGTAAAATCACGAAGACGGTCAAATGCGAAACATGTGTAACGGCATTTTCATTTTCCTAATACACTCCGGAAACTGCGGCACTAGCGTCTGCCGGCTCTGATTATGGGCTGCTTGTACATAGCGAGGAATGAAATAAAAAGTTAACAGAATTAGTTTCCTATTACCATTCCTATTATCTAGGCCTACAATAAAAGCTGTGCATATAAATGTGCCAATCTGCGACAAGGACGTTATGGTTCCTTAATACTGCATATTGCTACGACTTCAATTTCTAAGACATTCTTTTACGAGCGTATTGGGTAGAACTAGTGATGATTTCGGATAATCGGTAAATAATTCCTGCGTAGCTTTCTAAATATTTACGTAATAGGTGTTCACATAAGCATTACTATCTGAAACTTCCTAAGCGACATTTAAATAGAGAATTGAAACTAGATGGTATAATGAATACCTTTAATGGCAGACATGCTACTCTAAAACTCGCTGTTACCTTTAATTGTTGCTTTTTTCTTTGCATTACTAATGCTTCGACGACTATACTCAAGGGACTTACTCCTGCCTCTCATATGTTTCGGTCATAACTACACTCATGCTCATAAATTAAGGATAATTGTAGATTGTCGTGCCACACAACGTGGCACTACACAAAACTGGCGCTAATAGCGTAGGCACGTAGGGAACACACACGACAGAGATCTGCAAGTCTACTGTATTGGTGATAAGTTGAGAAAACCGTCCCGAAACACACGTGCTACAAAACGCCACTGTTTCCTGCGCATGTACCCCGACATCAATATGTGATATGATCACCATGCACACGTACACAGGCCGCACAACGGGTTGGCATACTCTGGATCAGGTGGTCGAGCAGCTGTTGGGGTATAGCCTCCCATTCTAGCACCAGTGCCTGTCGGAGCTCCTGAAGTGTCGTAGGGGTTTGAAGACGTGCAGGGATACGTCAACCGAGAGCATCCCAGACGTGCTCGATGGAGTTCAGGTCTGGAGAACAGGCAGGCCACTCCATTCGCCTGATATATCTTCTGTTTCAAGGTTCTCCTCCATGATGGCAGCGCGGTGGGGCCGTACATTATCATCCATCAGGAGGAATGTGGGACCCAGTGCACCCCTGAAAAGGAGGACACACTGGTTCCAAAGGACATCCCGATACACCTGATCTGCTACAGTTCCTCCGTCAAAGACATGCAGGGGTGTACGTGCACCTATCATAATCCCACCCCACACCATCAAACCACGACATCCATACAGGTCCCTTTCAAGGACATTAAGGGGTTGGTATCTGGTTTCTAGTTCACGCCAGATGAAAACCCGGCGAGAATCACTGTTCAGACTGTACCTGAACTCGTCCGTGAACATAACCTGGGACCACTGTTGTAATGACTACGTACTGTATTCGTGACACCAGACTTTACGGGCTCTCCTGCGACCAAGGGTCAGTGGAATTCACCTTGCAGGTCTCCGGGAGAATAAACCATGTCTGATTAGTCGTCTGTAGACTGTGTGCCTGGAGACAAAAAATGGCTCTGAGCACTATAGGACTCAACTGCTGTGGTCATAAGTCCCCTAGAACTGAGAACTACTTAAACCTAACTAACCTAAGGACATCACACACATCCATGCCCGAGGCAGGATTCGAACCTGCGACCGTAGCGGTCGTGCGGTTCCAGACTGTAGCGCCTTTAACCGCTCGGCCACTCCGGCCGGCGCCTGGAGACAACTGCCCCAGTGGCTGCGGTAAGGTCCCGAGAAAGTACTCTGTGGCCGTCTGCGGCCACTGATGCTGAGATATCGGTCTTCTTGTGGTGTTGTACACTGTGGACGTTCCGTACTGTAGCGCCTGGACAGGTTTCCTGTCTGCTGGAAATATTGCCATAATCTTGAGATCACACTTTGTGGCACACGGAGGGCCCGTGCTACGACCTTCTGTGTTTGACCAGCCTCCAGTCACCCTAGTATTCTACCCCTCATAACATTCTATGTGTTCTGTATGTTCTTTGAGCCATTTGCTTGACCAGCCTTCAGTCACCCTAGTATTCTACCCCTCATAACGTTCTATGTGTTCTGTATGTTCTTTGAGCCATTTTCAACACACAGTCACCATTAGCACGTCTGAAAACGTTTGCACACTTACTCGCTGCATCGTACTCTGACATTCGCCAACATACCTCTGCGTATGTGGACTGCTGCCAGCGCCACCGTGCGACGACCGCAGGTCAAATGCACCGCATGGTCACACCCCGAGGTGATTTAAACCCGCAAACCATCCACCAGAGCGTTGTTTCGCTATGTATCAGCACATTCCTTAATTTATGATCATGAACGTAGATGCATCTAATTATCTAATTCAGTAGCTCAGAGAGTACTTTTGCAATTTAAAAAATCAGTCTTTATGTTTTAATTCCGTACGATTACGTGCATGTATTGTTGTATAATTTATCACTAGTACACTGT